>NC_029791.2:98479133-98481104 GCF_000816755.2 Arachis ipaensis
AAAGTTTTTTTTATATTTTATTATTGAATAAAAACTTCTGATTAACATTGAGATGGTTTGATATGCTAGATAGTTTTGGATATTCTTAATAATATTTAATTATAATTTAGGTTTAAAAAAATTTATAGTAAATATTTAACTACAATTTCTCAATTTAAATGGATCAGTTTATTTTTATAATAAAATATATATCACAAGTACTTAATCTAACATGATGGCTATACATACCTCCTAAGTGCTTTCTCCCCTTTATCACCAAGATGTTAATCTTCACATTTAACCTAATCTAATATGCCATTTTTATTTAAAATAAAAAACTATTTTGTACTTTTAAAAATTACAATTCTAACAAAATATATTTTAAAGAACTCAAATAACAAAATAAATTCTTAAAGATATATTTGTATTGACCAAATAAACTAAACGTATATAATAAATTGAGGTTTAAGATTTCTCACGTTAATCGTATTAGAGTAGTGTTAGATAGGTTGTTGCAAGTTAATCGTAATAGGGGATGTAGGGTAGTTAATTGCACGTAAAATGTGCTATCTCGTAGTGGTTTAGTTGAAAAAAGATAAATCATACTATCTTTGGACAAATTATATACCATCTGAGATGCTGTCCTGGGACAATTTATAAGTTAGTAGATTTAAAAAAATCGTATTTTTGAATTTCTTTCAGGAGAATCAAGTAAAATTAACTACTTTTTATGTTATTTAATTTAAAAAAAAAACATTTAACATATAGAGTACAATAAAAAACATGAATTTAATAATGTACCTTAGAGGTTATTTGTAATGTAAAATATATAATACTTACAAAATTATACCATGTCATTTCATAAAATGTAAATCTTAATGCTTATAGGCTTTGTAAAACAAATATTTTTAATTGAAGTAGCGGTTCATATATATGTTTAAATTAGCAAAATTAATGGCTCGTAAAATACAATATAATAAATCAAACCCATCAACAGTATACAACATACTTTAAAGCATATTTAAAAGTGTTTTCTAAAGTTAGGGATATACAAAATATGATATTAATTCTAATTTTCTAAGATTTTAATTAAACCTATCAGGAGTACTAACGAGTATATATTAAATTTTTCTAATCTTATAACTTTTGTATTTTAAAATTTTTTGCCCTAGCGACATTTAATATATGTGTAACACCCTACCGGGTAATCCGTTCGTATCTCCGACTCAAGTTCCCAAGTGTGTTCTTCAACACCGCCTCGACTCCAAGCCACTTTGACTAACGAAACCTCTTTTCCACGCAATCGTTTGATACTAGTATCGTCAATTCTAACTGGAGCCACTGGAAGCGTCAAATCTTCTCTTAACTGAACTGATTCAGTTTCTAACACATGGCTAGCATCAGGGGTGTACTTCCGAAGCTGCGACACGTGAAACACGTCGTGCAGGTTCGAAAGATGAGGTGGTAGAGCCATCCGATATGCCACCGGTCCAATCCTCTCCAGGATCTGAAATGGACTAATGTATCGAGGATTCAACTTCTTCGCTTTAATCGCTCTACCTATTCCTGTGGTCGGAGTAACCTTAAGGAAAACATGATCTCCTTCCTCAAATTCCAAGGGCTTCCGCCTCTGATCGGCGTAACTCTTTTGGCGACTCTGCGCTGTAAGCATCCTATCTCGGATTTTCTTCACTTGTTCAGTGGTCTCAGCTATCATCTCCGGCCCCAACAAGCCTTTCTCTCTAGCTTCATACCAACATAGCGGAGATTGACATTTCCTCCCATACAATGCCTCATACGGAGCCATTCCGATGCTCGCATGGTAACTATTATTGTATGCAAACTCCATACAATACATCATTTGTGTACAATTACATTAGTAAAATTAATGACTATATAAAAGAAAATAAAAATGTAAATTCATAAACCCTACTTAAAAGTATAATTAATGTCAGGAATGTATAATTAAATATTGGTTAAAATTTGTACTGT
>NC_029791.2:98481111-98519336 GCF_000816755.2 Arachis ipaensis
TAGTTTTATTTTTTATATGTTAGGACTATGTTAATTAATTAATAATTAAATAGATTCTTTTTATGGTAAAAATTATTTTTTTTTTCACAAGAAGAGACCAGTATGACAGTTTAAAACAAAAGAAACTATTAACTGTAATTTAATTTCGCACTTGTGCAGCCAAACTCTTTTCAAGGAGAATACGCAAACCTCATTCGACAATTTATTTGTCAGCAGTCAACATTTCAATTTACTCTCAGATCCTATGTATCAGTGTTTAACTGAATACATGGATTCAAAGATTTTGAATGTGAAACAAGAGATCCAAACGACGATACGACAAGAGTTTCAGAATTTGGCCCAAACATTAACTTCTCCTTCAAACAGGTAATGTCTACTGCTGGAGGTGAAGAAGCAAATGACAATAAAGTAAGTAATACATTTTAGTCATCTCTGTTTATGTATTTTTTAAACTTTGCCAACTGCGAATTTCATGGTTAATAGGAAGTCAATATAGTAACATATGAATAATAAAAAATTGTGATAAATAAAACTGAAAATTCGCAAAATAAAGAACTGTAATGTATACATTTAATATGCAGGCAACCAAGCATGACGGAAAACAGTTTGAGTTGGATGTCACCAAATACAAAGTTAAAAGGTTGCATTCACTGACAATACCAGTAAGTAAGATTTATTTAACTAGGATTTCGTTTAGCATGAATAATTTGGCCATGATTTCATATTTATTTATATTTCAGTTGACTTTTGAAATTCCCAAATAAATGCTCATTAATGAAGAAGGAGCGATGGTAGCTATATATTTATATAACGCTGATGACTTCCCCGAGTAAGTATCTTGTTAATATACATATTGATGCCAAAATTATTTGTGATTTTATAACATCACGTGTTAAGATTATTTAATATATTTTTTTACAATAGTGAGGAAATAGTAGTACACGAAGGTGTAGATGGTTGTAGAAGAGCATTCGACGCACTTAAGCCTATGCGATAGATAGATTCTAATGTAAAACTGTAAATTGCACTTTAATTTTTTTAATATTTAAACCTCGGATGCTAATTTTATTTGTTATTTTTTCTCTTAGTAGATATTAACCATAGTTGCATGCACAATGACACATGAGGAAAAAACTGGTTCCAGAGGTCCAAAGACATGGTTTCTTCCGCCTAGAGTCTGTAAGTCATATGAAGTCAATATTTACTGTATAGTATAGTAAAACAAACAATTTTAATCACAATTTATCTTGATTGTTAAACTTTTTAGGAACAAGCACTTTCGTTTTGCTACACACCATTAAATGCGGCAATGGATTATTCAGCATATTTGTCTTATGTTAGCAGGTTGTCAAAGGTAGCTAATGTATTAGTTTTTAATTTGAAACCTACTCATTTTCTATGATTTGCCATGATATTTTCTTATACCTTGTTTTGTTGAAATTTTTAGATTTATATACCAATTTGGGATAACTATAAACACTAGTACTTATTATGTGTCGAGGTGAAGAAGAGGAAGTTGATATGTGTAGATCCGATGCAACAAAGATCAAGAAAATCCGAAAGGAGTGATAGATTCGACAACTAGTGAGTTATACATGCTTCCTTCTTACTTTGGTCCCCATAACTTATACTTAATTCATACCAATAATTACTTACAATTATATTTTCTGTCAACATAGGCAAATTTTATTGACTGGATGATTCATGAACAATTGCTTGATGAGAGATTAGAGGGTAAGTCAGATATGGATGAAGTTGCATACCAACTCGGTGAATTTCAGATTTACTATCCACATAATCTTCCACAATAAGAAAACTCTTAAGACAAGTTACTGTGTGAATTTAAACAAATTCAAATAACTTTTTACTAAAAAGTGAAGCTGATATTTAATACGTATCAATTAGGTGTGATTTTGGGATGTGGGTTGCTAGATGGCAACTGTATGCTGAGGCCATAAATTCCTTTATCATACAAGTTCGTACATAACTAATTAAATTTTCTTACATTGTATCCTTATTAAATAAACTCTTCACTAATTTATTAATTTTGCTACATGCAGCCAGTGGATGATACTGCATGCATGCGATTGGCATTAGATTTGGTGTTGAGTAATTACAATAAAACCAAAAAAAACACCATTGATGCTGCAAAGAAATTGTTCACCCAAAAATAGATAGAAATGAATACATTTGTTATCTTCCTTTTATGAGGTTTATTAATTTGTCTAAGTTAAAACTTTTTGAATTTCATATTTGGATAGTGTTTGTTATTTGATTTTAGTAAGACTTTATATTAAAACCATTTTAATTTATTTGTTTCTGTTTCTGCCATTTTTAATTGGTAGTATTGTTTTATTTTTATTAATTTAACTAAAAATATAAAACAGAAAGATGAAACGTTGCAACCTCATGATTGAAGGAAGGCTTATTAGACTTTATTATTATTAATACATGAAATATGCAACGATTTTATACTTAGAATGATGCGATTGAATATAAAAATTAAATGTTGATTGCGTCTGAATTTGATATGTGTGTTCAAGAGGATATGGATTAGCGATTAGTACCGGGGGAGGGGCGAATATTTTCTTTAAATGTCTGGTATTATTTTAGTTCCCTCCAGAGCGCCAAAGAAGGAATTTTCCCGCAAGAATCCACTATCAAAGTCCAATTCCCTCTCTTCTCTAGTTCCCTTTTACGTTTGGGGACTGAACATAAAAAAAAACTAAGTTTCAGGGATATTCATCATCGCGAAAATCATCTTCCATGAGAAAGATTTGCTACTTACAACAAAAGATGAGGCTAAGACGAAATATCTCCACCATTTCAAACTTATTCCGTCTCTCCTCGTTACTCTCAAGTCTCACATTATTTCGACTCCCAAAATGTACCACCCACTTCAAGACAAACCCTAAATCCCTTGAGACTCCAATTATTGCTCAGCCAGTTCACTCGGCACCTACAAACTCATCTTCTTGCTCCACCCTTTATCCTCATGTGAACTTGATTGGTGACTTTAGGATCCAAAATTAGAAAATCCTAATCCGTCATCACAGAACCTGTCCGAGTCTTCCCTCTTGGTCATCTCATCTTTTGACTCCTCTCATCACTAAACTCAGCTGTCGGCGCTTATTATCTCTACCACAGCTGGCACACGAGCACGCTGCTGGCACTGCAGCTTCGTGTCTTCTTCTGCCACCATAAGCGCGTGGCGTCTCTGGTCGTAGCTGTCGCCTGTTTGGATCGTCGTCGCACTGCCGCTCTGTTCTGCTGCCTTTGTTCTGCTGTCTGCCTTTCGCCGTCGTAACCAGCTCTGTTTTTGTCTGTTCACTGGGTACCCTTGCCTTTCCTCATGGTTCTTCTCTGTTCTCTATGCTGTCGTCTTCTGTTCTTTGAATTTCCTTTATGGGTTATGCCGATCTAAGGGTATAGAGAGTTTTTATTTATATCTGTGATATTAGTTTATGAATCAAGAAACTTTATGAATGGTTCAATAATGCTTAACTGATTAGCATTGTGAAATTAGTGAGAATTGATAAACTGGTAACACATATAGTTCTTGAAACAAGTAACTGGGGAGATATATATGTTGCTATAATGGTATGTTACTAAGTGTTCTAGATTGGTATTATTTTATAAATGATCATCTAATTTATTTACTTTGCTATAGTTATAGACTTATAGTATATGATATTCTATACACATATTGTCAAACCCGGTCAAACTGTAATTAATTAAATAATAAATTAAATATGAGCGAACATGGTTAGAAAATTTAGCAATCGGAATTTGATAATTTAAATATAATATTTGGACTCAGTGGATTTTTCTGAGTCGGAAAAAATATAGTTTTCTACGTAAAACTGCGCACTGGAAATTTGATCGGCAGTACCGACTGAGATCTGTCTGGTATTGTGGCTGAGAAAATTAACTTGAAGTGAACAAGGTTAAGAAATAAGAATTTATAATTTGGAAAGATATAAATATTTAAAATATGATTTAAAACTCTAATATTAAAGGTTTTGGCCCAAAATTGGGCCAACGGGCTAAACCAAGTGAACTGGGCCGAAGTGGGCGCAAGGCCCAACATATATGGCCTTATTAAGGCCATTCAGTGGCCACAAACCACCCATTTTATGTGTTCAACAGTGGGAGAGAAGGGAAAAGAAGGGAACCAAAACCCTAACCCTCTTTGATCTTTAAATCACCATAACTTTCTCTATGGAGCTCCAATCGACGAGCTGTTTGCAGCCACGCGTCGCTCTCTTCACCCTCTTCGATTCTATCTAGGTATTATGGTGAGTTTCTCAATGACCTCTGCCTAGTTTCATTTTTTCTCTTGTATTTTGAATTTGGTTTGGATCTTGAGGAAATCTTGTGATTTTAGTTGTTTAGGGGTGCTTTAGTATGAGCTATTGATGGGTTTCACCAACCAATTCCATGGGTTAAGGTAAGAAATTTTCAAACCCTAGTGATTTATCAATTTTATGAACCCTAGGTTGATTATTATAAGTGTGAAATTTTGTTGTTAGAGTATTGGGTGATTTTGGTGCACAATTGGGAGATTGATATTGCTAGTAGAGCTTTGGTGAGGCTTGGAGCTAAGGGTTGTGGAGACTTTCAAGAAGAAGCTCAATTGTTTTGGCTCCAAATGTAATACCCTAACTTTTAGCACGTCATGATCGTACCAAAACTAGGCGTTACTGACCTGTTTTCCTTATTTACTATTTAATATTGAGCCTTTAGTTCGATTTCGCGTTTCAATTTTTAGAAAAAAGCCGAAAACTTTTGTTTTTATTACTTAAAATCATATATCAAAGATCTCCAAGAAATACTAGTCACATAGTTATTAATAATAATAAATATCTTACAAAAGAATATAAAANAACTCGGTTACAACTCTTATCCCTCTGTATAAAATAAAATAAAAAATAACAAGGGCGAGGGAATTCTATAAAAGCAACTCAACACATAAACTTAACTTAAATAAAACTCCTAATCGCCCGCGGCTTCAAACTGAGTCTCTGAACCTGTCACTGAAAGGGTGAAAGATTTTGGGTGAGAACAAACCACTAGTTCTCAGTAGGGAATATGAATGCCGCACTAAACAGAGTAAATACAAATAGCTAATTCATATCATAAAAACAATTTCACTTAAAATAGTTTTAAGTTCCTTCCTTTAATTCACGTTAATTAAAAAAAATTCCAATCACATTAACAATTCCTTATCCATAAAGATCATTCCTAATTACTTTATAAAGACCACAACACAAGTAAAATATCCATAAAGCACGTAAGCACATCACCAAAACAACAGCACAAACACAAATAAATAACATAAAGCAAACACAATCAAATGTAAATGCGCAAACAAGATGATGCATGCATGTTCCTAGCGCAGGCCATGAGCTCATGCGTCGGTTATATACCCGCAACCCGACGTTACTCGGAGCGAACCCCGAATATGGTTTCTCTACTGTGTCAATTAGACACCTTGGCTTCATGGTTACCCGTGTCAATTAGGCCTCATCATAATAATGTGTATCACAGTAAGAAACAGTGCTATCAATTAGGCAAACATTCCCGCATTAGCAATCTCAAGCTATCCGTTAGGCGGACAATTTCGCATTAGCAGTTTGGCGCAGGGCCCGTTTAACATACAATTCTCATTTATTTACTTCATTCATGACTTTTCATTTTCTTTCATTTCATTATACCTCCACATCACCAATTACATACTCATGCCTCCACATCACCATATTATTAAACGTACCTCCGCATCCCCGCTTAACTATACATACCTCCGCATCACCAATTAACTTTAAACTCTTCCTAGTTGTTATAGTACTACTGGTTTAAAAGCAAAACTTGGTGTTGAGGTAATTTGGGTACAATTAAAACTTGTACCATCTCTCTTAAAATTCTGTTATTATTTTCTAAGAAAAAGCAGAAAAACAGCAGGAAGTAGTAAGTTTGATAAATTCCTTAAAAATTCAATTTTCACCCATTGCCTTTCAAAACTCACGACCTCAAACAAGACTCTTTTAGCTTTTCATTGAATCAAATTCCAGATTAATATCATGTCATATGAAAAAGTTATGAAGTGAGAAACACAGCCATGCCTTTTAGAATTCAGTTTCCAAAATCCAGTGAGCTACCCATACTCTTTTCAACATATCAACTTGGTTAAGTAGGGTATTGACATGAAATTTAAAATGAAGACTGTGGACACAGGAAGATTGAAAATGCCATTGGTTTCAGCTCAAATACTTACCAGAATTGAAAGTTAAGGGAGTTGGAAGTTGGTGCTTCTGCAGTATAGAAACAGAATTTTCTGCAAAAACCATCAATCTTCAAAAATTCATTTCTCCCAAACCACTCATCAATAAATTCTGAATTTTTTATGAGATTCTCAAAACACATTAAAGTTTCATGCAAAAATAGTTTCATTCAAATATATGACCTGGGCTACTCCCAGAAATTGATTCTTTCTACTGTCATGTATGCAGAAATTCTGCCTTAAGCATTTTCAACAACCTTACTTATCAAAAACCACATTTGAACTTATAACCCTTCCAAAATCACACGTTTAACCTCTTTCCAGTTATTCAAAATTGTCTTCATTTCCAACACAGCCCAAGAACCCATAATCAATAATTCACACGATGTCAGGTACTTAAGCATCATCAAACCCTTTTCTTTTCTACACTATGCCAAGCATAATTTTCCATATCATCATCATTCAAACACATAATAACTCATCAATTCACACCAGCAAGCTCAGCAACAAAAATAACACCATTTATTCTATCCCTTACAACATTCAGTACACACAATCATCAAATCAAGCACCAACTACAGTTATAATTCACCTCAATTCCGTCAATTATTCACACAAAGCAACCATAAACCATTTGCAGTTACTCATTTAATTTTAGTAGCATTCATAAGTTAAAACCTTTACTTTTAAAACAAATCCCCTACCTTAGTTAGTCGAAACCCACAAGGTTAGGCGTGACTCCAACTTCGTTCTAACTCGCAGCAGTAGCAACAGCCTCAAACCGGATTAGCAACAGCAGTGGCATTAGCCTCACCAACAACTCTCCACAATAGCAATATCATCGAACAATTTGCAGCGGCATTTACACAACCCTAATACATTAATATCTCAAGGTTCTCAACAACCATGAAAAAGAATGGTAACAGTGAGGGTTTTTGGAATGAGTGCAACTTACGGAATTCAAAAGAATAGTGGAATGGGGCGACCAAAACTTCGTCGGTGACTTCCGACGATCAGAGCAGAGACAAGGAGCTCTAACAGCCACATGCAACTTGATGAGGGTGACTGAACGGCCTTCCTTCAGCGGCAGTAGTACGGACGACTATAGCAGCAACGGGGAAGATGGCTTTCTCCTCCACCACGCGTTCTTCTCCTCCTCTGGTTGCTCGCGATTCTCCCTCTCCCTAACCTAATCGATGATGCGGCTTTGGAGATGATGGTGGCAGTTTCCATGGCGACGGTTGATGCGAGCTCGACGGCAGCTGAACTAACGGCGGCGGCGGCAACGCATGGCAGTAACGAGGACGAACAGCGTGAACGTCTCCGTCGATCTCTCTCTCTTCGCGGTTTTACTTCTCTCCTTCTCTAGCTCTCGCGGCAGCGATGACAACCGGCGCAGGGAGCAGCACAGCCCAGCGATCCTCCTTCCTCTGTTCCGTCACACTCTCCCTCTGATCTCTGTTTTCCCCTCAAGCCCCCCCTGTTTCCATTCTTTCCCTTTCTGATTTCTTTCTTTCTTTTGTTGCGAGGGTGTGGGTGGGATAAAAGGAAAAAGGAAATGGTGATGGTGAGTGAATAGCGGTGAGGAGTGGGTAACGTGGCTAATTGGGGGGTGAACGAGTGTGAAGGGAGGGGGTTACGTGTGTGTGGGTTGGGTAGAAGGGATTATTAGGGTTAGTGAAATTAGGGTTTGGAATTGGGAATTTAGGGTTTTGTATTTGAAATTGAGAATTTTAGATAATTTAGTAATTTTAGTAAAATTGAAGGTAATAGAGTAATAATTTGAAATCAAATTTAATCAAATAATAATATCTATGAAAATACTATTTAATTATCAACTTATAATTTATTTTTCAAATAAAGACTCAAATTCAATAATTAGAGTTAATCAAATTAATTTTCTTTTAAAATTATAAAATAATGTTCAAAATCTAATTATTCAAATTAGCGCATATAAAATCCTCATTGTTTTTAAATCACTAAAGCTTTAAATCAATAATAAGAAAGTACTTAATTAATACAAAAATTTCTGAAAATATGCTCTCAAATAAATAAAATAAATCATAAATAATTTATTATTAAATCTTTAAAATATGGGGTCTTACACCAAAAAGTACGGTTTAAGTTTCATTTAAGTACCATGTGATGTGATGAGAATTACTAGGTTAAATGCCCCTAGGATTAAGTTTGAATTGTGTATTTGGTTGGAGTTGATGTGTATAGATGACATGTTGTAGAGGATAATGATTTGGCTAAGTATTGTGTGATTTTGCATATTTGGGTGTTGTGAAATTTGAGGATTTGATGATGATAGTATGTGTTGAATTATGTATATACACATGTGTTGAATTGATGAATTGGGCCAGAGGCCGTGAATCTTGGGCCAGAGGCCAGAAAGAGGTAAGGAAGGTAAGTGATGTGTGTATTATGTGATGTCATATGAGATTGAATAGATATTGAATATTGAATGTGTGAATAAATGGAAAGATTGTTGAATAATAAGAATTTAGGAATTTAGGAGTGGAATGTGATGAAATTGGATTGAATTGTGTAGATGAGATGGGTTTGAACTTGGTTGAGTGTAAATTGGTGAATTTGGTTGGTTTAGGGTCAATCTGGTAGATGAAAATGAATTTGGCTTGTGAACCTTGGAAAAATTGGTGATTTCTATTTTTAGGTAAAAACTGATTTTTGTCCAACTTCGGCGGTTCATAACTCGGTCCTCGGAGTTGGAAATTCTTCAAAACTAGATTTTTATGAAAGTTCATTCAACGATCTTTCCAACGTTATGAAGCTATAAAAATTGGGGTCAAAAATGACTTTTTGCACTTAACATCTTTTTGCCCTTTCTGCAAATATCGCGTACGCAAGGATGCCACGTGACGCATGTACTGGGCTCTGTCCAATTACCTCGCGTACGCGATTGGAGGCACGCATACGTGGGAGTGCCGAAATCAAAGTCTCGCGTATGCGATGCGAGCAAACATTGCTATCTTCACCACTCGCATACGCGACCCAATCTCGCGTACGCGACACCCCTAATTTTTCTTACGTGCGTACGCGAGCTACCTGAATGTGTACACGAGATTCACATATTTTTTAAAAGTGTATTTTTATGTATTTTAACCATTTTCTTGGCCTCCTAAACTTTTATAAACTTTGATACTATTCTAGAGCCGGTGAATTAGAGGGTAGAAAAGTTAAGGATGAGAATTTTATGAGTTGAGTTAGGGAATTGAGAATGAATGATTGATTAAGTATAATGAGAATGATTTTTGATAATGAGAGATGATGATGAATTTATTATAATTAAGTATAATGAGAAGGGTTATAAATTGAGAGATGGCGAAGATCGATTACGAGTAAGTATACTGATGAATGAGTTAAATTGGGGTTGAGTATGAACTAAGACGAGATTGATGATGAGAGTGATTATGATTCTGAAAATAATATTGAATATGATTCTGATTGTGATACACTTGCCTAGGTAGATGCAGTGGAGTGATTCCACTTGCTCTTGAACGTGGTTTGTTATACCTGCCTGGGTAGATGCAGGGGTGTTGTTTCACTTGCTCCGGGTTTAGTTTGAGACTCCTGGGGTAGATGCAGTGGTTAGCCCCCACTTGCTCCCAATCGAGATTGATTTAAGATTTGTGAAATTACCTGAGTTTCGGACTTCCTTGGGTAGATGCAGTGAGTCGGCTCCACTTGCTCCAGATTGAGATCCGAGATTCTGTTGACTCTGCGTCGTAATTGTAGCCGGACACTTAGACCTTTCCGGATGAGCTCTCCCCCATGGATATTTTTATTTGAATGTTATGATTTTGAGCTTGGGGATACACACTCGCAGGGACTATCCAATGGTTAGCTACCAAGACATGTCGGGTTGGCTATATAACCGACAGATGATATCATCAGCCATAGGGCAGGCATATATCATTTGCATATATTTGATTTGCTTGGGTTTGCCTATTTGTTTTGGATTGCTACATCATATATGCTATGTTACCTGATTATATGCTACTTGTTCTACTTGTACCTTAATTGTATATGACTTGTCTGTATTGTTTGTGTTTGTACAACTGAAAGGTCCCTCATGCTAGTGTCGGTTGACGCTGAAGGCTGTTCTTGTTGAGATGATTTTGTGATATGATTGATTGATGATGATGATTACTAAATGAGATAATTTGAGATTCCTAGGTAGACGTAGTGAAGTGATTTCACTTGTTCCAGGTAGTAAATGAGATAAATGATATTTAAACGTCGAGTTCAAATTTACTGGCTATGGTTTGGTTTGGAATTGAGTGATAAGAGGTTTGGGAAGAAGGGAAAGATAAGGAGTTGTCTAGACTTAGTATCACCTAGAACGTTTGCTTAATTCATGGATTAATGAGAACCTAGGATGATTAAATGAATGAAGGAAGTTTAGGATGTTTAGTGAGTTTTTATTGCAATGCATTCTATTTATTTGGCACTTTTATCGTACTGGGAACCCATAGGTCGGGGTTCTCATTTCGTATATATCTCTTGTTTTTCAGATGCAGGTCCAGGTGCTCAGCAGTGAGCTGTGGTTTGTCTAAAAGACAGCGAAGACCTTTAAGATCTCTTATTTACATTTTGCTTAGATTCTCTCCGCTTTTATTTTTAAAGAACTTATTATATGTATTTAATCCTTTTCAAAACTTTCCTATAGAGGCCCTTATGTATCTTTTGGGAGAGATTAGGAGATATTGTTGTCAAACTGCTTTTATCCTGCACCCTAGCCAGCTTAAACTTCGCGGGTAGTGACTAGTGGTTAATTATTTATGGTATATATCTATATTTTGTTTTATCTCATTTTTCTCGATGGCATTATCTTTACATTGTCTCACTTCACGCTTTATCTCCGTTTTATTGTCGATACGTGAGTGTTACGACTTTGCGATTTTATTTTCACTCTTTTCAGGCTTCTCCATTAATACTCCTTTTAATTATACTTATATTTACATATTAAAAATCCACCTTGAGAGTCATAACACCTTATTATCATTGACTTATGACTCGAGCATAAAGATTTGAATATTAGGGTGTTACACATATGATCTAACTTTATTGTATTTGAATGATAACTCTCCTATTATTATTTGTAAATATAGTTCCTAAAAATTTTGAAAAGTTATCAAAGTAAATCTTGCTGCTATCGACAAGAATCTTATTTGTAAATATAGATCCTCCATTGATTCCCATGATCGTTGCTCCTTATGATCTTTGGGTTTGAAGCATTTATTTGACGCCAACTGTTTAATGAATGTGATTCCTATAGCACAAGAAATTCCATGGTTTTATTTCTTTGTTAGTTGTGCTTGCTAATAATTGGATTACACGTTGTCTTTGCTTGTAAATTTATTGTATCAAATTATTGAATGAGAGTAAATTGTGGAATCTGAGGCCTATTTGGTGTCATTTTCATTTTTGTTTTGATTAAGTTTTCTTTTAACTTTGGACAATTTCATTACACGATTATCCGAATTAGATAACAGCACATTTTAATCTGGGCAGAATTCTGTCACATAAATTGATTGCTACCCAATTTATCTTATTGGATAATTTTGTCAAGTTTGTGTTAATTTTAATATGTTTGGCATCAAATTTTTAGTTATATACCTTGCTTTACATGGAGAGCAAGATGACTGATAGATGTAATATTGAAGCAGCAGACATGTCTACTACTGTTAGTTTAAACAAGACTTTAGTATTAATTTTACTCTTAAAAAAATATGATTTGAAAATTGGATTTCCAAAAAACTGATTTTAAAACTGGATTTTAGTTTAAAAAATCTGGGTTTGAGGTTAAAAATATGGTTTGAAAATTAGATTTCTTAAAATTGGTTTTAAAATTGGAATTTTAGTTTAAAAATTCTGGTTTTAAGGTTATAAAATCTAGTTTGAAAATTGGATTTCTAAAAACTAGTTTTAAAAGTGGATTTTTAGTTATAAAATCTGGTTTTTGGGTTACCAATCTGATTTTAAAACTGGATTTACAAAAAATTCAAATTCAAAACCGGTTTGAATGTAAAACCAGATTTAAATATTAAAATCGGTATAAAATCTATTTTTATTTTTCCAAAACGGTTTAAAGTCGGTTTCCTTTTTTAATCTGGTTCTAGTTTTATAAACCACAAAGCTGGTTTTAAAGTGGATGTAGTTTGGATTTTTAAAAATCCAACTCATGCCCACCCTTTTGTTGTGTAGCCAAACATCGGCCAAGGAGAAGCTGTACTTATATTGCATTTTTGCACAAATAACTAATATAGGATCTGCACTATGAGGCTCATATGAAGAAAGTTAGAGTTGGGTATCATTGGAAGCTTGGAATCGAGGATGGTGTGAAGCCTCAGGTGTACAATGAAGAGCACAGGAAGCTATTTCCTGACTAGTTTGAAGTGTCAATGGGATGCAAACTTTCAATTGCAACACATTGTATGTTACATGATGACTTGCATCATCTACCACTTTCTCTTAACCAAAAGGGCCATAGAAGTAGCAATTTCTCATTCAATTGATGCAATTACTTGAACTAAATGATGAATTTTATGGTACATTACTTTAAAAGGGATCTTATTTGAATTTCAGGTGAAAGTAGCATCAAAAGAGGAAGAAAGCAAGAAAAAGGAGCTGGGCGTGTGTACTGGGCGTGCCACTTGGTGCAAACACCAGTAAATTGACTGGGCGTGGAACGCCAGCTATCAACTCTAGGGAGCAAAATGAAGGAGCTTCTATGGGCATGGTGCACCAGAGTAGGGTGTGGCTCGCCAGTTGCATCTTCCAGAGGAGAACCTATGAAGGATTAATAGGCATGGCACGCCAACTATCTTGTCCAGAAAGGAGGCTCTGAGGAATTACAATGGGCATGGCACGCCAAGGCCAGGCGTGGCACGCCAGTTATATTTTCCAGAGAAGGAACTCCAAGGTCTACTATGGGCGTGCCACGTGATTGCTAGGCGTGGCACGCCAGGCACTCTGACCAGAGAAAGATCCCTGAAGATTCACAAAGGGCGTGGCACACCAAGCTGGGTGTGGCACGCCAACCCTATCATATACAATGGGCGTGCCACTTGAGCTCGAAGGCGTGGCATGCCAATATAGCTGAGCAGAGGAGAATAGAGGAAGCACCATTATGGGTATGCCACTTGGTACTAGAGGCGTGGCACGCCAAACTCATGAACCCTCATCACCACTATGGGCGTGCCACTTGAGACTGATCGTGGCACGCCAGCTTTGCTCGCATCAGGGGCGTGCCACTTGAATTCTGGGCGTGGCACGCCAACTCACTGGGCCGGAGGGGAATACTCATGCTTTATCAAGGGCGTGGCATGCTAGACCTGGGCGTGGCACGCCAGTTCAACCTTCTAGAAAAGAGATTAATGATCCCATTGAAGGCGTGGCACACCTGCCCAAGGCGTGGCACGCCAGTTCATTTGGCCAGAGAAGAAAGATGAAGAATTCAACAAGGGCGTGGCACGCTACTGCTGGGCGTGGCACGCCAGTTATGCTGTCCAAAAGAGAAGAAGGAAGGCTTGCTGGGGGTGTGGCACGCCAGTTCTAGGCGTGCCACGCTAGTTCAAGTTTTCAGAGAGGAAGAAGGGAGAATCACAATAGGCATGCCACTTGAGTTTAAAGTTGTATATATATTAGTTTGCTTCTAGTTACCCTTAGTATTGCATTTTTATTTTGGTATATATATATATATATGTTTTGAGCTTGTCTTGCTTGGTATATAGTATAGATATTGGTTGTGAATGGGTGATGTTAAAAGCATATACCTAGTTCAATTTTGATCTTAATTGTTCATGTTAATTTTTGCTTGTTGAAAATTAGTTAAGGAACTAGGAAATTTTGAAATTTGCATCCATCACATCATACATACATATAGGAAATAAATTTTGGTGAAAAATAACAAAAATTTTTCAAGAATTTTGTTATAGGGCTGATAAACCCATATTTCATGAGTTCTTTTGTGCTTAATTAGAGTGATTTATTCAAATCTTCACCTACTTATTCACATTAATTGCATAGTTTTACTTTTCCTTCCTTATTATGTCATATAATGAAAAACATGTTTTCTAAGCTTTAAAAATTAATCATTTTAATTACCTTTATTTCCATTCGATACCGTGATTAGTGTGTTGAGTAGTTTCAGATTTTCTAAAGGCAGAATGACTTAAAAGGATGGAAAAAGGAAACATACTAGAATGGAAGGAGGAAGCAAAACAGAGCTCTAAAGAAACTGGTATCCACGCGATTGCATGGATGACGCGATCGCGTGCCAAGCACGAATCAGCAGCGACGCGGCCGCATACCTGACGCGACCGCGCGCCTCAAGCAGAATACACATGACGCGGTCGCATGACTGACGCGACCGCATGGCAAGGAAAAGCTCCAAATGACGCGACCGCGTGACCCACGCGGAGTCTAATTTCCCTTATCTTGCCAAAAGTTGTTTTACAGTTATTATTTATTTTTACTTGCCATTTAATTCACTCGTCATTTAAATTACTTGCTTCTCACCTTCTAAACCACGATTACAACCTTTATAGCCAATAATAAGAACACACTTCCTCGCAGTTCCTTGAGAAGACGACCCGAGGTTTGAATACTCGGTTAAAAATTTTTAAAGGGGTTTGTTACTTGTGACAACCAACACGTTTGTAAGAAAGGTTGACTGCTTGGTTTAGTAACTATACTCACAATGAGAGTTTTTATAACCTCTAAACCATCAATCTTCAGCTCTTTCAAAATGGCGCCGTTGCCGGGGAACTGCTAACGTGTGCCTTATTATTGGTTATTGTAAATATTTTTTTTTTTGCTTGTTTAATTATTGTTGTTTTTCCTTTTTCTCTTTATTTGCTACTATGAACTCTCACCCCTCTCGCTTTGAGTTTAGTTCTAATATTATTAAAGGAAATAGAAGTTACCGCAGGAATGTGCATCAAGGTCAGACCAATCAAGGATGGATGGAACCAAGAGGATCTAATAAACCCTTTTGGCGGCAACACCCTCCGAGATATCCTGAACAAAGACCATTCTACCGTGCATACCCAACTGTAAGACATGGTCGACAACCTTGTAACTACCAACAAGCCCCACCCCGTGCATATGAACCATCCTTTCAACATAACCTCGAACCACCACACTCACAAGCTTCTCTTCATCATTCGCCATCATATGATCCTTCCTTACCCCAATACCAATCCAATCGTTCCCAATCATCACCACTTTCCTTTGTATCATGTCCAAGTTTGGCAAACCGCGAAGCAAAGGATCGCCTGAAAGAAATAATAAATTTCAAACAACCATTCAACAACTGGAGCAAGCACTAATTCAATGGGCCACTAGGCGCTCAAATATACAAGGATCAACCACAGCTTCATGTGGACAGCCCAATGAAGAGCGTAGCATGAAAGAAATACTAGAGACTCCAGTGGACAAGACAGAAAATGAATTCGTACTAGAACAAGTGGAAGAAGTTGTCATTGTTCCAAAAGAAGAGTTGGTTGAAGATCTAGGCGATGCTGAACTTCCTTGGGAATACAGAATTGAGGAAAACTCCGTCCAAGACACTACAGTTGATGCTAAGGAGGATACCATACAATCTCCAAGGCAAGTCGTTTACGAAGAATCAGACGGAATAATCCAAGAAGCAAATTTCCTTGATGATAATAGTCACAAGTCTAGTGCTCCTAGTGATGAACTTGCGTCCGCAAGTGAATTCTCTGAGATCGAAGAATCTTCCCCAAGTTAATATGAAGATGATGCGGAGGTAGATTTCTCTCAACCTCCAATCTATGACTCAAGTGATGAGGAAGACGCAGAAGACTTTGACCAGAATACAGATACAATCGAAAATCTTTGCAAGGAAGTGGAAGAATTCACAGAAGAGCACAAGGAAACAGAACTTGCAGAACCACCAAAAACACCTATCCCAAGGCCATTACCACCCAATAGCTTCAAGTGGGTACAATCCTTAACTTATAATTTTACTTATTCACTTGAATATGGTTTGCTTGAAACAGATGGCCAGCTTAGAGCTCTCTGCAGCTTTAAGAGTAAAAGGGAAATGGCTCGTATTCAGAGCTGGTGCACCAGGTTCAATAAGGTTCCACACTTCACCTCGAAGTACACAGATTGGTATCGTGCTCAATTGCATGGATCACGGAGGATGTTTGGTCGCCACGGTGAGATTCTACTCTTTAACCCGCCCGAATGAAAACACAGCTTGGGATCATGGATTATGTTCTGACATTCGTCATCCCGGGAGGCTGGATATCTGTTCAGCTAGGTGGGAGACAACCCACCATGGTATGGTCGCTTCTTTTTCAATTTATTTCTTGTTAATTGCTTTCAATTTTTCCTTTTTCATTTTAATTTATTAAACCTGGAATCATGCATAAGCATCCATGATAGTCATTGCATTCTGCACTTTTCATGCATAAAAAAAAAGTGGTTGCACGACGCGACAGCATGCCCCATGCGATCGCGTCATATCGCGAAAAACACCACCCATGCGACCGCGTGACCCACGCGGCCACGTGATATATGTCGGCGTAAGGATCCAACGAACAGAAAGTTGGGCTGGAATCGTGCGGCCCTTGTGCGTTTCGCACAAATTGGCCCACGCGATCGCATGCCCCATGCGATCGCGTCACTTACCCAATACCAATCCCACGCGACGCGATCGCGTCGCATGGATTGCACATCGCCCCAAAAGGAGACAAAGAGTTGCGCTAAAACGGCGCTGGAGTCATGCGTTTAGCACGACTTCCAGTGACGCGATCGCGCGACCCATGCGATCGCGTCACCCTTCTTTTCCCCTCGCATGCGATCGCGCACCCCACGCGATCGCGTCACTCCCATTCTCGTCCCAACCACGCGACCGCGTGCCCCACGCGGCCGCGTGAATTCAAAAATATAACCCCTCCAGTCACGCGAAACCCTACATTCGCGCAGCCCTCCCCACTTCTTCTTCTCCCTCTCTTCAACCACCACCACCCAACCACCACAATTCAATCACATTTCAATTACTCATTTTTCTTATTCTATTTCTCCCCTACCGCTTTGAGTTTCCTTTGTTTAATTGCCTATTTGCTTTCCTATTTTTTTATCCATTCCTAATTTTCTGTTTTTCAGGATGTCTGCCTCACACAGGAAAGGTAAAGGCAAGGCCACTGGCAAGCGCAAGAGAGGAGATTCCTCCCAGTCCATCATTTCTCTAATGCACGATACCTCATGACGGGAGAAGAACTTCACACCGCAGGAGAAAGCTAACCAGCTGCTTCCTGCAAATGATCCTATAAAATTTACAAACCGGTACTGTGAACTGAAGTACCCGGCTTTTGCAAACTCCAGAAATCTATACCTGGAACGTACCTTGAAGATTCCAGAAGCCCTCCAGCAGTACACTACTGAGCAAATCAAGCAAAGGGGCTGGTACTTTCTGGAGAGACCACTGACAGAGGTCAATGCATCTTGGGTCCAGAAATTCTATTGCAACTACTACCTTACTACCCTAGATGCAGTGAACCTGAGGGGAAAGCGAATTCTGGTCACAGAGGAAGCCATAGAGACCATTCTTCAGCTCCCAGCCAAGTCCGATCAGCCAGATGGTTTTGCACAGGCTGAGGAGGACATGGGCCAGATGCAGTTTGACTGGGATGCCGTAAAGGCACGGATAGCTCTCGACCCTGCTGTTCCTTGGGAGATGGGTCAGAACACCACTATGCCTAGAGGGATCAAGAGAGTGTACTTAAATGATGAGGCTCGACTATGGCATCAGATCTTGAGCAATTTTGTGATGCCAAGTACTCACGAGACGGAGATCCCGGCTACCATGATCACCCTCCTTTCGTGTGTGCTGGAGGGTAAGGACATATACTTACCTCGTTTTATCCGGCATTATATGGCCAGGGCCCTCCCCTTTCCTTACCTGGTTACACGGCTAGGCCGTCAGGCTGATGTGCCTTGGGAGAATGCCGATGAGAGACCACCAGCAGAGGACTGCAAGAAGATCATCCCGCACAGCAGGAACTTCCTTGCTTTGGGCTACAGCCCACCACCACCACGGAGACCCCAGCTACCATCCCTACCATTGATGACACTCCTTCACACCAGGCTTGATTGAGCAATCGAGGACGATGCTTCATTTTAAATGTGGGGAGGTTAAAAGGAATAAAATAAAATTTGGGAAGCATGCTCATGAGAAAATCTAAATGATTCAATTATCATATGCATTAAAAAAAATTAAAATTTTTTTCAGCATTTAAATAAAAGGGGATACAAAAGAAATTCCTCAATGCAAAATAAAAACAATGCACATGGAATAGAAAAAAAAATAATAATAAGTGAAACATAAGCATGTAAAAATAAGTGGTAAATTATGGGAAATTAGGTAAAGAAATTTTATTTTACTAGATGTGTATGTTAAGTGAGATCTTAGTCTAATTAAGGATTCACTTATTAGCTCACTTAACCCTATACATAAATCCTTACCTTTACCTTGGCCCCATTACAACCTTAGTTAAAGACCTCATGACTTTTTGGTATGACTATATTCCATAATTGTTGATTGGTTAGATGAAGAACAAAGCTATAGAAATTAAGAATAAAAAGAAAAATAGAGTGAATAAACCCAATAAACACTGAGTGACTAGAGAGTAAACACAAAATCCAATGAGGGTTCAATAACTCATCAACATATATCTGTGCTCAAAATTTACTAATTGTTTTGCAAGTTTGTACAATATTTTCTTTCCCATCTCATTTGCTAAAGTACTTTATTATTTAAGGGTTGGCTATATATATATATACATAACCCCTTGAGAATGTGAATTAACTTAGCTACATGTAAACTTTATATATGAGTGGATGAATTAGAATTGCATGACTCCTTAGGTAGATGCATTTAGCATAGGTTGCATTTCATAATACTCCATCACTTTAACCTTAATTATTTACCTTGGATTTAGCATGAGGACATGCTAGTGTTTAAGTGTGGGGAAGTTAATAAACCCATATTTCATGAGTTCTTTTATGCTTAATTAGAGTGATTTATTCAACTCTTCACCTACTTATTCACATTAATTGCATAGTTTTACTTTCCCTTCCTTATTATGTCATATAATGAAAACATGTTTTCTAAGCTTTAAAAATTAATCATTTTAATCACCTTTATTTCCATTCGATGCCGTGATTAGTGTGTTGAGTAGTTTCAGATTTTCTAAAGGCAGAATGACTTAAAAGGATGGAAAAAGGAAACATACTAGAATGGAAGGAGGAACCAAAACGGAGCTTTAAAGAAACTGGTATCCACGCGATTGCATGGATGACGCGATCGCGTGCCAAGCACGAATCAGCAGCGACGCGGCCGCATACCTGACGCGACCGCGCGCCTCAAGCAGAATACACATGACGCGGTCGCATGACTGACGCGACCGCGTGGCAAGGAAAAGCTCCAAATGACGCGACCGCGTGACCCACACAGACGTGTGACAGAGGCCACGCACCAGAATTTACAGAATACGCCCCCAGCGAATTCTGAAGCCCTTTTTGGCCCAGATCCAAGTACAGACAGCATAGACCAGAGGTTATAAAGTGTGGAAATGCTTCCATTCAAAGAGAGCTCGCATATTTTCACCTTAAGGTCAATTTAATTAGTCCCTTGACTTTCCTTTGCTCCGGTAAAGGTTGACCAAGTGGAGTTAAGATACAACTTTCATTATTGTTGAGAAGGGTAACTAAGTTGGACTTCTAATTTCCCTTATCTTGCCAAAAGTTGTTTTACAGTTATTATTTATATTTACTTGCCATTTAATTCACTCGTCATTTAAATTACTTGCTTCTCACCTTCTAAACCCCGATTACGACCTTTATAGCCAATAATAAGAACACACTTCCTCGCAGTTCCTTGAGAAGACGACCCGAGGTTTGAATACTCGGTTAACAATTTTTAAAGGGGTTTGTTACTTGTGACAACCAACACGTTTGTAAGAAAGGTTGATTGCTTGGTTTAGTAACTATACTCACAACGAGAGTTTTTATAACCTCTAAACCATCAATCTTCAGCTCTTTCAAGGGCATTCTATTGAATTGATTTGGAAAATTATTTTTACACTTGCTTGAATGATTTTTATGGAACATAAAAGAGGAAAGAACAAAATACCTTGTAAGTTTTTGAGCTTTAATGAGTGGTTACACCTTTTAACCACTAATTTTGTTCATTGTGTGATACATATTTTCTATGATTGTAATATTGGTTTTGCTTAATTCTTTATTTCCAATGATTGATGTTTGAATGCATTGAGAATGATTGAGGCCGTCTTTGATTAAAGCTTACTTAACCCATATAGACTTACCCTTTGCATCTACCTTTGTTAACCCCCTTTTTAAGCCTTAATTGACCCCATTGTTTGTAATATTACCACATCACAACCTTAAGCGGAAAACCATAAATTTACGTTGGATTGTATCCTTGATTAGCTTAGGTTGGGGAGTGTGTTTCATCTAAGTATGGGGGAATATTAGGAAACATTGGTAGGGAATGAAAATGTTATTTTGGGTATTTCATTGAAAATTTTGGAAAATGGGTGCCTTCATGTATAAGCTATTGAACCATGTGCATTTATCTTTATTTCAAAAAAAAAATTAAATCAAGAAAGGGGACAAAAGTTACCCCAAAAAGAAAAGAAATGAATAACGAATGCATATGTGATGTAAATGAAAGAGCATACATGAATGTGTGGAAAAAGTGAGAACAGGAAAGTTAGGTTGCATATTTTTGTTATTGGATTGATAAAGGTTGAGTTGGATACTCAAACTAATCAAGGACTCAATTGAATTAGTCCACTTGGCCATATCTATCCCACCTTGACCCAAATCCCATTACAATCCTATGAAGTCCTCATGATAATTGCATTCATGCATCCATGGTTGTTGATTGTTAGATGAAAAGCAATATCTTGAAAGCATGATTAGGAAGAGACTTCAGTGATTAAACCTTTAGACATCAAGTGATTAGAGTGTATACACACCTAGTGAGGGTTCAATTACTCAACTCTATATTTCCATATCTCTTATCATGTATTCTTGCAAGTTACTTCATTTTGATGAATTGAATCAATTCTTTAAATTTTGGTTGCATTGAATTAATTCTTTGCTTGGTCCTATATGTTTATACTCTTTTTTGGAAATTTGATTGATATATATATATATATACTTGCATGCATTTAAATAGTTGCATTCAATAAGTTGGTGATTGCTTTGATTATTCTCCTTGTTTGGTTGAGCATGAGGACATGCTATTGTTTAAGTGTGGGGGAATTGATGAGTCCATATTTTTTGATGTATTTTAGCTTGATTTGGACGGATTTCATCACATAAACTCACACTTAAGCACTCAAATAGCATACTTTTGTGTTTGATCCCTAATTTGGACCTAGATGTGAAAACATGTATTTTTGTGCTTGAATTAGTGATTTTAATTCCACTTTCATGCCATTCGATACCGTGATATGTTTTGTGAGTGATTTCAGGTCATTTTGGCAAGAATGGATAGGCAAAAGCGGAAGAAAGCATGAACAAGGGAGAACACATGAAGAAAATAAGGAAAAGTACACACAGCGAAGTGTGCGTGCGCACAAGAAGAAATTTTCATGTGTGCGTGCGCACAGGATCCTGCACGTGATTTCATTAATGAAACACGTGCTGCGCGATTTCTGAAGGCTTTTGGCTCATTTTGGAAGGCTTGAAGGCTGAATTTGGATGCCATATGAAGGGGATATCAACACATATGAAGGCATGAGGAGTTAGATGCATTATTATTAGGTTTAGTTTAGTTTTTCTTAGGTAGAAAGCATCCTCAGGAGTAGGAGTAGTGTAGATAGCAATTACTCTCCTAGGGTCTTGATTGTACCATTTTATAGCAAGTTTGATCTTGGATTTTTCTTCTTTAATTGTAAGTACTCTTTAATTTCTCTTTAATTACATCAATTTTGCTTTTATTTCTCTTTGGTTCAGGTACTTTGTCAATATTTACAATTTTGAGTTCTTGAAGTTTTGATTGATGAATTTAGTGTTTTATGCTTGCTTTATGTTCGTTTGGATGTTTATTGTTGATTTTGTGTATAGTTGGTTATAGCTTTCCATTTTCCTTTGCAATTTCTCATGTTTTGGTTTTATGCATACAAGGTGTTTGTGAAAATGCCAACCTTAGAATTTGAGCAGATTTTCACACCTTGGCTTGGGATTTGAGTTCCTAGGATACTAGAGTCATGATGTCCGACATTTAATAGTAATTCTTGGGTAGTTAGTTGACTCTTGTGTCCATTGAAGCTAGCTCTTTACCAACTAGTTTGGTAAGTTAGCTAGGACTTATGGATTAAGGTCAATTGTGCTTGCTTGACTTATTCCTCGATGTTAGGGGTTAACTAAGCGAGATTGACTCATCATAATTATCATAGTTGTGGTCATGGCAATGATAGGATTTCTTAGATCCTCTTATTCCCAAGTCAAGGCTCTTTATTGCATTTATAGCATTTTCACTAGTTTTGATCTCATTGTCTCTTTACTTGCATTAATTACAATTTTGATCATCTCTTAGTTCTTTTATTGCTTAGTTCATTTAATCTTTAGTTCTTTGATTCAAAAACCCTTTTTGCCTCCACAACCGAGAGCGTAGCACTTCCAATTGCATCCAAGGGAGAACGACTCGAGGTTGAAAGACTCTCGGTTTATATGTTTTGAATTTGAAAATACTAAACTTTGATTGATGTTCAATTGTTGGGTTTGGACTATACTTGCAACGGACAAATTCTCTTTTTAATGTGAAAATCCAAACCTATGCTCTTGGGCATTGTCAAATTTGGCGCCGTTGCCGGGGATGTAATTGAGCGCTATCTTTTGGCTGTTGTGAATCTGTTAATAGTGTAAATAGTACTTTTTGGTTATTTGTTTGATTTTGTTAGAAAGTTTTGTTTATATTCTCTTTATGACTTTTTCACACCATTACCATAATGCACCCCAATGGAACCCAAACACTTACCTTTCTAGTCACCAATTCTATATACCATCACCTCACTACATACACAACCAAAACCCTCACCCTCATGAGTTTGATTGTCAACCTTCATCACCTCAATTTTCACCTTTATATATGGATCAAGCCACAAAAGAGGCACTTTTCATGCTCTTTCAAGAACAAGAGTTCCAAAGGAAGAAAGAGCGAGTCATGTCTACCTTGGCGAAAACTCTTGACCGTTTAGCTTCATTGTGTTCATCCCACAACCATGGAGATTCTATGGTTGAATGTGAAGAATCAAGTGCAAGGTGTGGAGTGAACTAAGAAATGCCAAATCAAGTAGAAGATGATGAAGTTTCCTTTATTGAATTCGAAGGAGATGTTAATGTGGACTTCACATAACCTCCAATTCTTGACTTGAGTGATGATGAGGAGGAGGATTCAAAGGAGGTTGAGGAAGATCTTTGCTACCAAGAAGTGAAGGTATTTATGCAAGAGCCAATTGAGTGGGTGAAGATTTCTTCAACAAGCTTCCTAGGCCCGCATCAATATGCCATCTTAGAAACGGATTATCAACTTCAAACCCTTCTTGGAGTAATGGATGGTGGAGAGAAGAATGTTAGTTGGCAAGAAGATAGAAAGTTCATTAAGGAAGCCAATTCAACATTTGGAGCTCAATTATGGTGCAAGAGTCAATTTAGTGGATTCCGGGGAGTGTACAAGTGTGTCAATGGTGATTCAAAACAAAGTTCATCTAAGTGCAAGAGTGAAGATCAACAGGAAGATGAACAAGAAACTAGAGTATGGGATCCAAGCATTGGTTTTAAGAGTCAACACTTATGGATCCTAGTTTCTAGTTTGGAGTCTCTCAAGAGTTTGATGAAATTCATTTGGGACCTCGGAGGTCAAATCAAGAGCAAACTTGGTTGGAAATTCAAGGAGGAGTGGAAACATAAGCCACCCTAACAAGAATCTTCTCAAAAAGTCTAACTTAAGGACTTTAAACCAAAGTGCTAGGTGGGAGACACCCACCATGGTAATATCCTACTAACCCTCTCTCTTTTAGCTTTTATTTCTTGAATAATTGGTAATGTTGCTTAGTTAGTTTAGTTAAATTTTGATGTTAGTTAGGTAATTTTAGTAGAATAATGTGTTTTTGGAGTTTTATGGTGTTTTGGGACTTGAAAACCTGTTTTGGAAGTCATGTTTGATGCCTTAGAGGCATAAAAATTTTGTAGAAACAGAGTCTTGTGCGTACGCTCGTACTTGTGCGCGCGCACACTTCCCCTGTTTTTCACTATCTGTGCGCGTGCACACTCCTAAACACCCAGTTTGTTCGCAACACTCGCACCACTTGTGCGTGTGCACCCAACCTTCTTTTCCTTCTGTGCATACGCACATTTTTTGTGCGCACACACACTCCCCACTATACTATCCTTTCAAAAAAAAACCTACATGTGCGTGCACACAGACCCGTGCGCACGCACAACCCTGAACAACCCCTTTGTTCGCAGCCCACGCACACAGTGTGCGTGGGAACACCCTTTGTTTCCCCTTCTTGTGCGCCCGCACACATCTCTTGTGCACGCGCACAGACCCCAATATCCCTTCTGTTCATAGCACCCGCATGCTGCTGTGTGTGCGCATACCCTCCCGTTTTCTCTAGTGTGTGTCCGCACACTACGTTGTGTGTGCGCACAAGGCCCCTTTCAAACGTTAATTTAAAAAGGGGATCACTAGCGCTTCAGCTTCATTTCAACCCTTCTTTTTCTTTCCCTCTTCTTCTTCTTTGAAGCATCAAAGAACACCACCATTCAGCCCTAACCACCCAACCCTACCCAACCCCAGCCACCTCCGTCCAACCACAACACCACCACTGGCGACCACCGTCACCCACCCTCTCCCTCTTTCCTTCTCCTCCTTCCTTCTCCATTTCTCCATTTCTTCCTCTCTGCGCTGCGACCCTGTCTCTGCGCGATAGCCCTAGTCTGCGTGAACCTTCCATTCGCGTTTCCAGTTCCAGCGAAGAGCCACCAGCAGTGGCGAACCTCTGTGCCACAACGACCTCACCAACACTGCTTCCTATCCCTTCTTCTTCCTTTCGTCAACGCAGGTTCTACCCTTGTTCCCCTGTTTTCCTTTTCTTTATTTTAACTGCATTTCAATTCTGTCTTAGTGATTTTGTTAAGTTAGGATAGATGACTTCCTGTCTTTCTGGATTGAACATTTTTGTTGGCTGATTGTTTTGAATTTTCTGGGTTGATTGCTGATGAAAAATAACTGAGAATGCTGCCTAAAATTTCTGCACATAACATGGTTGATATATTGCCTGAATGAAGATTTTTTTTTATCTAATTTCTGTGTCTAATCAGCATAGGCCTTAGATTTTATTTTCATTTGGCACTTTTATTCATACTTGTGCAGTTTTATGAAATTTTGGATGATGGTTAAGATGAATTCTTATATGCACCTAGTGTCATTTTTGCTTGAAACACCAAAAATTTGGATTGAAAATTTGCAGCTGTAACTATTCTGTTTGGTGTTACCTTAGCTGTGCATATTTTACTTGAGCCTGGTAAGTTGCTGAGTTATGTACTTATTGCTCATTTTTGCTTAAACACCAACTTGATTTGAAATTCCAGTCTTGATTACTCGGTTGGTGCATTATAAGTACGTAACTGATTTTGCTCAGTGAATTGAGGTTATAGCTTATTCATGTTGTTTTGACATAACCAATCACATATATAGCCAATTGTTTCTTTAAATTTTTGAGCAATTCAAATTGAACTTTTTTAACTTATTGCTTTCTGAACAAGGGCTGTATGAGTTGATTGTTTTCCACCTTTGAACATGAATCAGTGAGCTTCTCATTATCAAATTGGTTATTCCCTTGGTGCTGAATTTTGATGGAATATTGTACTTTTAATGCACAATTAGGTAATAACCAAGCCTTGATTCAATTCACTTATATTGTTACACCTACGTCATATATGTCCTTCAATTGTTGTTCATTCTCTTTTATGTTACTTAGGTTGCTTGATTGTGGAAAAATACATTTCATTTTGAGCTTGTCACTTGTTTTGAACATGTTTTCCTCAATTGAGTGTTTGTTTACCTTATTGGCTCTTATTTGAATTGTTTGACTGTTTTCTCCTTTTTTCTATGATTTTTATCTGTTTCTCCTGAGTTGTATTCTGTTTTTGTCTTTTTCAGTATGCGTCGCAAAGGAAAGGAGAAAGCCAAACCTTTGGCTCCTCCTCCTCCTGTGCCTCCGAGTACTCAACCGGACACGTTCATTAATCAGGAAGCCCAAGAACAGTATAAAAAAGTGGAAAATAAAGCCTTCCACTACGAGAGGAAGCTGAACATACCGGAGAAATATGCCGACCAAATTCTTGACAGACTGAATTTTTACCAATGGAAGTTCGCAGGATTTGACCCGATGGAAATCAATGAATACCAAGTCAAAGAATTCTACGGAAATCTGCTTAAAAGGGACTCCACAACTGTTTTTCTAAGAGGTGTCACACTGGACACCTCTGACCCTGCTGTAGAGGCCCTTCTGCAGATTCTGTATATTCCTCCGGCCCGTGATGCTTACCCTCAGATAGTGAAGGACTTGACATCGGGCAAGCTTTCATTGGACCTGGTTCTAAAGAAGATTGGCATACCTAAGGCCAAATGGGAATACAGGAGGGGAGAAAATTCGATTCCACTAAGCATTACGTGCTCCGACCTAACTCCGGAGGCGATGATCTAGCAGCAGATCATTGCCGACTACATCTTGCCGAGCACGTATACTACTCATATTCGCGTCCATGTGGCCGTGCTTCTTTGGGATATTCTGGAGGGGAAGGGGATCTCTGTTCTTTCCCTTATCAGAGACTCGATGTGGAAGGTGACCCAACAACAGAAGTACAACATTCCCTTTCCTTCGATGATCACCAGATTGCCTACCTTATCTGGAATGGAGCGACGTCCGACAGACCGGACTTCTGTTTACGTCAGCACCCAGCCATTCCTGCCATACGGCGAGTATGAGGGACCGCCAAAGAAGAAGAGGAAGACCATTGGGCCGCCATCATCATCAGAGCCCTCAGCACCTCCTGCACCCACACCCCGACCACAGACACCATATGAGCTGGGTCGGGAGATCCTTCAGACCCTCCACCGCTATGAGCGCCGAAATGCGCACCACTTTCAGTGGATTGTGGTGAAGTTTGAGGGTAGAGACCCTGGTCCACCCCCTCCAGATCTACCAGAGCCCGAGCCAGAGCATGAGGCTGAGACTGAGGAGGCGGCAGTAGAGGAGCCAGCAGCTGACTGAGCTGAGGAGAGAGCAGAGCAGCCAGCAGAGCCAGCTAACTAGGTCGTTCAGGAGCTGGCAGCTATGACCACCGCAGAGCCTACCCGAGCCATCATTGTGTATCAGTGACACCAGCACCCACCACCATCAGCCGGTGGAGATTCTCAGAGTTGACCCACGGTTTGATTATTTTGGCTCAGAGGACCGTTCATGATTTAAGTGTGGGAAAGGATCTACAATATTTTGGTGTAAATATTCTCTCCTAGACACTTGCTATTTAGTTTCTTTTGAGTTTTGTTATGATTTCGTAGATATTTTTTAGTACTTTGTCTTATGCTACATACTAGTATTTTGATCATTTGTATATATATTAGTTTGCTTCTAGTTACCCTTAGTATTGCATTTTCATTAATATATATATATATATGTTTTGAGCTTGTCTTGCTTGGTATATAGTATAGATATTGGTTGTGATTGGATGATGTTAATAGCATATACCTAGTTCAATTTTGATCCTAATTGTTCATGTTAATTTTTGCTTGTAGAAAATTAGGAAAGGAACTAGAAAATTTTGAAATTTGCATCCATCACATCATACATACATATAGGAAATAAATTTTGGTGAAAAATAACAAGAATTTTTCAAGAATTTTGTTATAGGGCATTCTATTGAATTGATTTGAAAAATTATTTTTACACTTGCTTGAATGATTTTTATGGAACATAGAAGAGGAAAGAACAAAATACCTTGTGAGTGTTTCAGCTTTAATGAGTGGTTACACCTTTTAACCACTAATTTTGTTCATTGTGTGATATATCCTTTCTATGATTGTAATCTTGGTTTAGCTTAATTTTTTATTTCCAATGATTGATGTTTGAATGCATTGAGCATGATTGAGGCCGTCTTTGATTAAAGCTTACTTAACCCATATAGACTTACCCTTTGCATCTACCTTTGTTAACCTACTTTTGAGCCTTAATTGACCCCATTGTTTGTAATATTACCACATCACAACCTTAAGCGGAAAACCATGAATTTACCTTGGATTGTATCCTTGATCAGCTTAGGTTGAGGAGTGTGTTTCATCTAAGTATGGGGAAATATTGGGAAATATTGGTAGTGAATGAAAATGTTATTTTGGGTATTTCATTAAAAATTTTGAAAAATGGGTGCATTCATGTATGAGCTATTGAACCATATGCATTTATCTTTATTTCAAAAAAAAATCAATCAAGAAAGGGGACAAAAGTTACCCTAAAAAGAAAAGAAATGAATAACAAATGCATATGTGATGTAAATGAAAGATTATACATGAATGTGTGGAAAAAGTGAGAATAGGAAGGTTAGGTTGCATATTTTTGTTATTGGATTGATAAAGGTTGAGTTGGATACTTAAACTAATCAAGGACTCAATTGAATTAGTCCACTTGGCCATATCTATCCCACCTTGACCCTAACCCCATTACAATCCTATAAAGTCCTCATGATAATTGCATTCATGCATCCATGGTTGTTGATTGTTAGATGAAAAGCAATACCTTGAAAGCATGATTAGAAAGAGACTTCAGTGATTAAACTCTTAGACACCGAATGATTAGAGTGTATACACACCTAGTGAGTGTTCAATTACTCAACTCTATGTTTCCATATCTCTTATTATGTATTCTTGCAAGTTGCTTCATTTTGATGAGTTGAATCAATTCTTTAGATTTTAGTTACATTGAATTAATTCTTTGCTTGGCCCTATATGTTTATACTCTTGCTTGGAAGTTTGATTGTTTATTTTCTTATATATATATACTTGCAAGCATTTAAATAGTTGCATTCAATAAGTTGGTGATCCCTTTGATTATTCTCCTTGTTTGGTTGAACATGAGGACATGCTATTGTTTAAGTGTGGGAGAATTGATGAGTCCATATTTTCTGATGTGTTTTAGCTTGATTTGGACAGATTTCATCACATAAACTCACACTTAAGTACTCAAATAGCATACTTTTGTGTTTGATCTCTAATTTGGACCTAAATGTGAAAACATGTATTTTTGTGCTTAAATTAGTGATTTTAATTCCACTTTCATGCCATTCGATGCCGTGATATATTTTGTGAGTGATTTCAGGTCATTTTGGCAAGAATGGATAGGCAAAAGTGGAAGAAAGCATGAACAAGGGAGAACACATGAAGAAAACAAGGAAAAGCATACACAGCGCGAAGTGTGCGTACGCACAAGTAAGTGTGCGTGCGCACAAGAAGCAATTTGCAAGTGTGCATGCGCACAGGATTCTGCACATGATTTCATTAATGAAACACGTGCTGCGCAATTTCTGAAGGCTTTTGGCCCATTTTGGAAGGCTTGAAGGCTGAATTTGGATGCTATATGAAGGGGATATCAACACATATGAAGGCATGAGGAGTTAGATGCATTATTATTAGGTTTAATTTAGTTTTTCTTAGGTAGAAAGTATCCTTAGGAGTAGGAGTAGTGTAGATAGCAATTACTCTCCTAGGGTCTTGATTGTAGCATTTTATAGCAAGTTTGATCTTGGATTTTACTTCTTTAATTGTAAGTACTCTTTAATTTCTCTTTAATTACATCAATTTTGATTTTATTTCTCTTTAGTTCAAGTACTTTGTCAATATTTACAATTTTGAGTTCTTGAAGTTTTGATTGATGAATTTAGTGTTTTATGCTTGCTTTATGTTTGTTTGGATGTTTATTGTTGATTTTGTGTATATTTGGTTATAACTTTCCATTTTCCTTTGCAATTTCTCATGTTTTGGTTTTATGCATACAAGGTGTTTGTGAAAATGCCAACCTTAGAATTTGAGTAGATTTTCACACCTTGGCTTGGGATTTGAGTTCCTAGGATACTAAAGTCATGATGTCCGATATTTAGTGGTAATTATTGGGTAGTTAGTTGACTCTTGTGTCCATTGAAGCTAGCTCTTTACTAACTAGTTTGGTAAGTTAGCTAGGACTTATGGATTAAGGTCAATTGTACTTGCTTGACTTATTCCTCGATGTTAGGGGTTAACTAAGCGAGATTGACTCATCATAATTATCATAGTTGTGGTCATGGCAATGATAGGATTCCTTAGATCTTCTTATTCCCAAGTCAAGGCTCTTTATTATATTTATAGCATTTTCACTAGTTTTGATCTCATTGTCTCTTTACTTGCATTAATTACAATTTTGATCATCTCTTAGTTCTTTTATTGCTTAGTTCATTTAATCTTTAGTTCTTTGATTCAAAAACCCTTTTTGCCTCCACAACCGAAAGCGTAGCACTTCCAATTGCATCCAAGGAAGAACGACCCGAGGTTGAAAGACTCTCGGTTTATATGTTTTGAATTTGAAAATACTAAACTTTGATTGATGTTCAATTGTTGGATTTGGACTATACTTGCAACGGACAAATTCTCTTTTTAATGTGAAAATCCAAACCTATGCTCTTGGGCATTGTCAAGCACACTAACTGTTTGATGCTTTGCATCAACCAAAATTGACTTACCCACCCTTCTTCCAAAGAGGGTGATAATCCTTGTTTTAGATTTATTTTATGTTGTGTATGACAGGGAGGAGAGGAGCTGCAATCTCCTACGATTTTGAACCTGAGAGGACATTTCTAAGATTGAAAAGAGAAGAAGTGGCAATAGGCAAAAGGGTAGTTAGTGAAGAAGAAGAAGAAGAAGAAGAAGAGAATCCAACTCAAAATATGGAAGGTGAAGTACATAATCATCAAGATGAAGCAGTGGGCAACCATGCTCCCCCACAAGAAAAAAGAGTGCTAGGATCTTACATCAATCCCAATCCTGGGAATTGTGGGAGTAGCATCTTGAAACTCACCATACATGCCAACAATTTTGAGCTCAAACCACAGCTAATCACTCTTGTTCATAATAACTGTTCATTCGGAGGAAATGCTCAAGAAGATCCAAATCAACATCTAACCATATTCTTGAGAATCTGTGATACAGTGAAGGCTAATGGTGTTCACCCTGACACCTATAAACTACTTTTGTTCCCCTTCTTTCTCTCTCAGGGATAAAGCATTTAAGTGGTTGGAATCATTTCCAAAGGAGAGTTTGACAACTTAGGATGATGTTGTGAACAAGTTCTTGGCAAAATTTTACCCTCCACAAAGAGTTAACAAGTTGAGAGCTAAGGTACAAACATTTAGACAACAAGATGGGGAGACTCTCTATGAAGCCTGAGAGAGATACAAAGAGTTGACAAGAAAATATCCTCCGGATATGTTCAATGAGTGGGTCCAGCTGCACATATTCTATGAAGGATTGTCTCAAGAGTCAAAGAAGGCCCTAGACCACTCTTCAGGAGGTTCTCCCAATAACAAGATAATTAAAGAGGCCATAGAAAATGTGGCTAACAATGAGTATTTCTATGCCTCCGATAGGAACCCAAGGAGGGGAGTAATGGAGCTGAACCAGATGGATGCTCTGCTGGCTCAAAACAAGGTGATCACAGCTCAACTAGCAGCTCTAACCAAGCAAATGGAGAAGAACCAAGTTTCAGCCATCAATGCTCAAGCACCTATGCAAGAAGGAGATAGCCCAGAAGTTAAATGTGAATGGGAGCAAGCCAACTATGTGAACAATTCCTCAAGACAACCATATGATCCCAATGCTAAAACTTACAACCCTGGTTGGAAGAACCACCCAAATTTCGGGTGGGGAAACCAACAAAACCACACTCAAGACCACAAACCATATCACTCTAACCAGTACAACAACCCTAGCCATCAATCTAACAATCATAGACCCTACCACAACCCACACAATGCCCCCTACTACTCAACCCAGCAATCACACATCAACCCTCCTTAAGGTTGAAAAGGGAGAAGATGCAAGTGAGCTGAGCATAGAATCAAACAAGAAAGGAATGAGTCTTGACATGTATTTTAAAGTGCATGAGATTAATTTTGAAGATGAGAAAGATGAGGAAGATGAGTATGATGCTGTAAATATTGAGGATAGTGGAGGACAAGCTAGTAATGAAGGTACTTTTCTTGTCCCCCCACTTGTCTAATTATAGCTTATATTACTTTTTAATTAGGTAGAGTTAAAATTTTGTTATTCTAATTAGACTTAGACACTAAAAAGAAAACTCGTGGCAAGACCTTATGCAAAAAACTTCATGCCACTAATTTTAATGATTGACGGGAGGTGGAGTTTTTACAAGGGCAGCCTATTGGTCCAACCAAGGAGGTTATATCTAACCTAGGCCAATTTTTGGGTACAATAGTTAGAAATCTTCGTTTTGTGTCTTTGTTATACACTAATTGGCATGGTGTGCCTGATAATCTCAAGAAGGACATGTGGGAGTACGCCAACGTATGTAAATATGGAATTATGGACAGTTTTTTTATTTATTTATTTGTTATGTTGTTTGTGCTAATCTTTGGCATTCTAATGTATTGTGTTGCATAGCAACAGTTCATTCTTCCAATAAGTTCAAAGTCGTGGGTCATGCGGGGATTTTGTCGTGCATGGAAAAATACAAGGATGAAATAAAAAATGAACATTTCTTGAAGTACAACACAAAGAAAGAAATGATAAAGAATCGACTGATAAACCCCAATTTTGTGGTTTATATTGTGTAGAATTTGGGGGATTTTGTCAATATTTCTCACACTTATTCACAAGAAATGCATGGTTTTGTGTTCACTTCCTAATATTGCTCCATGATGAAAAACATGCTTATTTTGCCTTAAAATTGCCATATTTTAATCCTCTTCTATTGCCATTCGATGCCGTGATGTATTTGTTGAGTGATTTCAGGAATTATAGGGTAGGAATGGCCTAGAAGAGAGAAAGAAAGCATGTAAAAAAGGGAGGAACATGAAAACTTGAAATTTTGGAAAGAGCAGCATTGGCGCGCCCGCGCACTCCACGCGCACGCGTGGATGAGGTTGGCTGGAAGCGGCGCGCAAGGATGGACGCATCCGCACGGATCAGAAAATTCCTATCGACGCGCACGCGTACTTGGCACGCACACACGCATGGCGCGCACGCGTGGGAAGCTGCACGTGACCTCATTAAAGAAAATCGTGCCTGGCGATTTCTGAGGCTCATCAGGCCCAATTTCAAGCTGTTTCTGCATGGAAAAGACCCAAGAATGCTAGAGGAAAAAGGGGGATCAACCATTTTACACTAAGACATAATTTTAGCTAGTTTTTTGGTTCTTTGTTCTTCTAGGGAGAGAAGCCCTTGTTCCTCTCTAGATCTAGTTTTAATTTAATCTTCCTTTGTTGAATCATGAATTGGATCTTGTTAATTACTAGTTTTAATTGTTCAATTTGAATTTCCTAGTATAATTTTGCTTACATCTTGTGATAGTTTCATGAATTCTTGTCAATTGTCATTTTATACCCATTTCATGAATGTTGTGAATCTTGGCTTGTTGATGTTGTATTAATGATTTCTATGTTTAATTGTGTTGTTTGGATGATTGTATGTTGATAATTGTTAGTGGGTACTTGTTGATTTCAATTTAATTGCTATTTTAAACATGTCTTTTGTTAATGCTTACCATGTGTTTGATGAATTGCTTACTTTGATTATGGAGTAGTTCTCTTTACTCTTGGCTTAGGCCAAGGGAATCGGGTAAACTTGAGTCATTGGGTCTAATGGATTTGATGGTTTGAGAGCCCTTAGTGGTCAATTTGATAACCATTGACGCTAACCTTTTACTAAGTTAGTTAGTAGTGAGGTTAGAACTTATGGGTTGATATTGACCAAACCATTTGACGTACTTCAAGTATAGAAGTAGACTTAATGAGTTTGGTTCCTCATAATTGTCAAGATATGGTTATTAGATAAGGATGGTGACCCCAATTCCCATACCTAGCCAAGAGTTGCTTTTATTATTCACATTTGAAAACCCAATTTCCCAATCACTTGCTTTAATTATAGTCATTTGTTTATATTAGAATAGAATCATATTGGATGTTACTTTGTTAGTTTGAAATTACTCATATCTTGCTTAGTTATTTGCATTAGTTTCTTACAATCTAATATTACTTGCTTGTTAAGATTCCCATTTATTTTTATGCTCATAACTCACAACCCCGGATTTCTAACCAATGTTGAAGCGCATGTTTGCCCATTCCTTGTGAGACGACCCGAGGTTTGAATACTTCGGTTATTTCTATTGGGGTTGAACTTGTGACAACCAAATCCCTCTTCTAAATTTGACACCCGAGGATGGTTGTTGGTAGAGCTATACTTGCAACGCAGTTCTCTTGAGAAAAATCTTTACCAATACACCCTTGAGGCACGATCACCGACCATTAGAGATCCCTGAGGTTCAATTTCGCAAACTAATTCAATATTAAAGTCTTCCAACTATCAAGGTAATGTCATATGTCCTCTATTTCTTACAGAGTTTTCTTGATTTTTTATGTTAAGAATAATAATATCTCTTTTTCATGTTTATATTTAGGCCATGTCTATTAAGAATACTGAAAATAAGTCAAAGCAAACATGTCCTCACCAAATGGGATCCACAAATTTTGCAATAGTGCGCAAGCAGCTGGTAACATAACTTTTTTTTGTGATTTCTCCTTTATATCAATGTTATATTGTCTAGTTAGTATGCTTCATGTAAATTTTTCTCTTCATACTCTAGCGTGACTCTAAAGAGAACAATGAAGAACCATCAAGAGCTGAAGTTTCCACAGCAACTCGCACAAGTAAAAATGGAAAAGAAATTGATGCTAAAATACAAACAACAATTATGAGTTGTTTTATATTTGTATTTAGATTTGTACAATTTAAATTCTAAATAGATTTGTATTTATATTATGTTAATGTGACTTTGTATTTTTTTTGTTGTTGTCACTTTTGGTAGAATGAACTTCAAAACCACATAGAGGCATGGAAAAATCATGAGGATGCATTTGTAGCAGTGCTAGGAAAGGACCAACCAGGTCGAGTTCGTTGTTATGGGACGTCGGTTACAAGAAGCTCTCTTAAAAAGGATAAGGAGATTCACCAAGTCAAAGTTGAATACAACGATAAAGTCTTATCATTAGAGAAGAAGATGGATGGTGTTTGTGGTCTATTAAAGGTGATGTTGCACCAATTCAATCCTAAAATGAGTGACGAAGAGATAACAGCCTTAGTGCAAGCTGCCCAAAACTCTCCTTTGGATGCCTCAAGTAGTAAACCAAGAAATACTCCCCGCTCCTCCGAATCAACTCACATTCCACCAACCGATGATGTAAGTAACTGTCCATTCCTTGTATTATTGTCACTCCCTTGATTTAGATTATAGAATTTCATTTTTCATGTTGAATTTATGTTGCTGGCTGAATATACACTGTTGGTTGTTCAATTTTCTTGTAGTGTATTATTGATTGCTTAACTATAATTTTTTCTATACTTTATCTTCTCATCTATTTGTTGGTCTTGACAAGTTTCCTGCCTCATTTCTACTTTTAAGCTGAATATGTACTGTTGATTGCTTAATTTGCTTCTTCCTCATGAGTTTTTCTTTCAATTTCTGTAGATAAATAGAAAGAAATAAGTATATTTGTTCAATTCAATTATTACAGGAGCTGACCTTTTTATTTTTCTTAGTTTCTATAAAAATAAAGTATGTGTTGAATTAGGATAGGTATGTTATCAATGGTGCTAGATAAAAAAGTACCAAGGTGAGCATATGGTTGTTACCTTGTATAAGGACTATTTCTTTTGTTTTTGATTTGTGTTTTTTGTTCTAATGGCTGAATATGCATTATTGCAGGACCTAATTAAAGTTGCCTTGCCATTTTCATTTTTAATTAATTTGGATTTAGAATTGGATTTGTTGGACTTAATTAAAGTAGCCTTTATTACATGCACTAACACAAGATTATTTAAAATTCTGCAGGGCAGTGGTAAAAATGATGGAGCTCATAATGGATGATCACACTACTCATGAAATTTGATATTTTGTAACTAAGTATATAAAAAAAGTAGATATGTGACACTTGTTGGAATTGCAATTCTTATTTACTTGTTATGACTTTACTTTTTGGTACTTTGTCATCAAAGTCTACTTTTGTGGTGAAAAGTTTTATATATATGTCTTTTTTTATGGGGAAGTTTATATATATGTTGGATTAGTTCAATATACATAATTATTTTGGTCTGTGATTTTAAAATTATATATGAATTTTGCACGGAATATTAGGAAGACTAGTGAAAAAAATTTTCTGACCAAACTTATGGCCACGCTTAAAAAGGGTGGCTATATCTTAATGTTGAGCTCAACAGGCACGCTTAATAAACGTGGCCATAACCTGGCAACTGGCATGCTTTAAAAGTGTACCCATGTCTTGATCTATTGGCACATTTTTTAAGCATAGCCGCATCTTTTTGTATTTATAAATAGCCACGCTTTTGGAGCATAGCCATATATTTACCCTATTGGCACGTTTAAAAACTGTAGCCATATCTTCCCCTACCGACACTCTTTTAAAGAGTATCAAAACAAACATTCTGGGATGCTTTAAAAGCGTAGCGATATGTACACTTTTCGGTACGCTTCTCAAGCATAGCTATAGGTTAATACCTATGGCCACGCTTTTTAAGTGTGGCAAGAGATGAAAACGTGCCGATAGATCCACAAAAGCTTGGCGATAGATCAACCTGCACCCTTGCGGATGTGACCCTTTCAAAAGCGTGCTGATAGCTCAAAAAAGTGGCGAAAAGCTATCGGCACGCTTTTTTTGCAGTTTTTGGTATGGTTTAAAAGCGTGGCAGAAAGCTTATTTTCTTGTAGTGTCGATCCATGAATATATAAGACAAAAAACGTCGAAAGTTTTTGTTCCAAACTCCTAACATTGAATTCAAATATAATAATAACAAAAATTTTAAGTTTTTTATTATCGAATCAATATACATATTATTCTCACACAAGTTAATTTGGGCAAAATCTATATATGAAAAGAAAAAATTTTATAAATTTAATTTGAGTCTAATTTCATAAACTCAAATCAAGAATTAATTATAAATAAATAAAATTTATAATTTTTCAATGAGTCAATTATAGATGGTTTTGATACCACTTATTAGAAATTCTTAAAATTTTTTAACCTCAAGACCATCCATGTTAAATCATTAAGAAAGATCCGAAAGTTTACTTGAATTCATAGGTATGATTGAAAGAGTTTGGTTCTTTAATCTTCCTCAACTAAAGCTTTTTATATCTATAATAGGGATGAATCACAACTCATCTGATGAAAAAAGGATTGTGGAGGCACCTTTGATGTGTTGGGGACCAAAACCCTGAATCACAATTTGTATTTGAGTGTGGCACCCATTAAACCCTAAAACCCAAATAAAAATAATATCTTTGTTTTACTCTCATTTAATTCTAAATCAAAATTAATTATGACTTATTCAATTCAGCATTTATGACAATAAATAAGATCACCATTATATAAGTCATACAATGTGAAACGGTTGCAAGAACCAGACCGGTCAATGAATCAATAGAGTGACTGATTCAACAGTTCAGAGGTTCAATCAGAATTCAACCGAGGTTCAACCGGTTTAACTAAATATAGACTAAAATTATTAAAAATT
>NC_029791.2:98519359-98532195 GCF_000816755.2 Arachis ipaensis
TAAATTCAATGCTTTCTAAACTGAAAAAATTTAAAATTTTACAATTTTATATAATAAATTATCCCTTAAAATTCACAAATAATTTCAAAAATCAACATTTATAACTAACAAAAATCAAATTTTGCTACCACAAACTAGTATTCAAAAATTTCATCATAAGGTGCCAAAATCAAAAGCAATTATATTATTATTATTGGTACGGTGCTACAACTTCCCACGGTTGATCAAATAATGGGTCTGGAAATCATAGAAGAGTTTCGGCCAATTACACCAATAAGAACTGTTGCTACTTCTTCAAGTTCCTTCAAACATGTAAAGGACCTACCCGATCTACACACAACAACAATAACCGAAGAAGAAGAACAAGAAGATGAAGAAGAGTGTCGCACACCCACTTCTCCTTCTCAAACATTGACTACTCTATTGGAATGCCCACCAGCTCTAAAGGAACAAAGGTTAACACTCCCACCAAACAGAATCAACAAGAACAATAATATTGTAGATCCACCTTTTAATATTTTTAATATCCATACAGTTAATTCAAAATCCATACAATCAACTCAGAAGTCAGAATATATACAATAACAATCATAAAAATTAACAAGGAAAAAATGCAACTAAAAAAGGAGTAGATGAGTGCTTATCGAAGAAGAGAAGACAGGCGAGCAGCACAGTCCTTCACGTGGAGGTGACTTGCAAAGAGAAGATAGCCAAGTAGACACGTTCATGACGATGAGGAGAACAGAGCTACCAGCAGAGATGTTCACGGCAATGACGGCATCCTTGGGCTCGATGATGAGTTCAGGGCAGCTGACAACGATGAAGACAGGTCTGGGCTTGACGATGAGGACAAATGACAGATCGACGACGACAAAATAGCAGCTCCGAACCGACCTTCTGGCGACGCGAAGAGAAGAACAAACCTTTGAGAGGCAAAGGCGAGGATGGAAACAACCGCGCCGACGCCGATAGTGGGGGCTGATGGTGGGGGCTTGGCTGGGTGCTCCTCTGAGTCTCTGATAGGGTTAGGTTACACATTGATATTAGAGATTGTGTGTAAGGGGGAGAAGGGGAGCTATAGCTCTCCCGTTTTCTTTTTTTTATAAGGGTCCAAACGCCGCTTTTGTACCTGAGGATAGAACCAGCCCGCTTTTATATGCTCATCCGCTTTTTTTTAACCAATTTTTTAAGGACGGTTTTGAAGGTCAACCAGACCGATCAGGTGACCGATTCTAGGTTAATCCGGTCAAACTGGCAGGTCTAGTCCAATTTTTAGAACATTGGTGAAACAACATAATTTATTATTATAATTGATGTATGTATTGCCCACAAACAATTAGGAAATTAATAATTTCCAACACTTACAAATTTGATTAAGAATTTTCAAAGATTAGTTATATATTTGCTACAAAATATGATAGATTTACGATCACATTAGTGGACAACTTGCGACGAGTTAGGTTTGGAATAATTTCTCACTAATTAGGGTCAACTAAGAATTCTACTTTGTCTACGACGCTTGCTTGGGTTTTTTTTTTTGTGACTGGAAAGTAAAAAAAAAAACAACCAAACAAAAAAGGAAAACAAAGTCCTAAGGGACTAAGAAGACGCAAGGCAGTCCCATTGGATACTTATCTCAAACCCCTTCCAAGGCACTGGAAGCTCTACATGCTGAGAATGTGATCTCATCGCCGTTTTTTCCATGGTGTCCGCCACTATGTTTGCATCTCTCATGATCAAGCAAAAATCAACCCGCCACTTCCAAGTCATGATAACTCTGACTTTAAGCACTAACAAATCTACACAACCAGCATTATCATGAGAATTAGTAACAAAATTGAAAGTCTCAAGACAATCTGTTTCGCAAATCACGTCTCTTTGCCCCAAGTCTCAGGCTAAAAGAAATCCTCTCCAAATAGTAAACAATTCTCCTTGAAGAATATTGCAGCTCTTAATTGTTCCCAAATAACCTCGTTGCTAATTTCCATTCCAATCTCTACAAACATAGACAAAACCAATCCTATCACTAGAACCTAAATAACTAGCAATACAATTGATCTTAAAAGTATCCGTCGAAGGGGGAACCCAAGAGAAACTAATCGTAAAAGGAATAGAAACTCTTTGCAATTCAAAAATATTCTGAAGCTTTTTCTCCAAGGCTAAAGCCATACGAGCCACTTTAAATAGAGGCCAAGGCTCATAATGATTAAAAATCTCATTTCCCTAACTCTCTAAATTCACCAAAGACCAAAAAAGAATCTAAAAGGATTCTCTTTGCCTTGGGACAAGAACCAATTTTTCAAATCTGGAGGATGACAGAAAATCTCCAGAAACTGCTAAACAAGCCGAGCTTTTGGACAATTTCGAATACAATGAGAAACAATTTTTAGGGAAGTCAAGCAACTGGGGCAACTATCTGAAGATGACAGACCTCTCCTGAAACAAAAAACAGCAGTGGAAAGTCCCTCTTGCAGACAAATCCAAGCCAAGAATTTGATCTTTTCTAGAACAAGTTGATGCTAAAGCCAATTCCTTCTCTCCTTCCATCAAAATATCTTCTTGTAGAGCCATAAGTAGCCATTGCAAGCATCATAAACCTTATCCACCCCCCTCCCCGAACCAAGTCCAGCCTACCATTGAATCCGCTTGCACATATGGGTTGTAGGAGAGAATGTTGTCCTGCAAAAATTGGTGAAGAGGTGAATAGACATTCTCAAGATGCCACTCTCCAGCCGACTAAAGATCTAAAATCCAGAGATCTGAATAAGAAATGTGAATATAATCCATCTCATTACAAAGCTGGCCCTCTTTCCTCCATTTAGAAAACCAAAAATTCTAATACAAGTCTCCAATGCACCAATCAAAACCATCCTTCAAAATATTAAAAGTTTTATATAGACTCCACCAAACTTAAGATCCGTTATCCGTAAAATAATTGAAATTGTCACCGAAAGAAAATCGATATATATCTGCTAACAGTTGAACCCAAAGCTTGTAACGATGATGAAAGAGTTGTCAAATTAGCTTCCCAAGAAGAGCAACATTAGCACGAAACAGATCTCTAATTCCCAAACCACCAAACTTCTTTAGGTGACCAATACCTTCTAGCTAACAAGATGTAGCCCTTGACCATTGGCTTCACCTTTTCAGAGAAAATTTCTCATCATAGATGCTATAGAATTTGTTATCCCTTTGGGAAAGAGAGAGACTTGCATGCAGTAAGTAGGAATAACAGCCACTACCGAATTGGTCAAACAGAGCCTTTTTATCCTGTTGAGTAATCACCTTTTCCAGCTGGCTAGCCTTTCCCGGATCTTATCTAGAACCTCATTGAAAGATGCTCGGGTCACCCTAGAATGACTAAGAGTAATCTCGAGATATTTGCCCAAATTTTGGATGAATCTGATAGAGGACACTCTAGTAAAGATTTCTTTTCTTGTCGTGGAAACATTATGAGAACACAACGCTTTAGACTTCTCCACATTAATCTTCATCACAGAAGCTTTACAGAAACTCCCCAATGATGCAATCTCATTTTGAACTTATCGTTTCTCTGTTTTACAGAAGAGAAGCAAATCATCGGTGAACATTAAATGGGATATTCTCGGACCCCCTCTAGAAATAGTAACCGGCTTCCACCGTCCCATATAAACTTTATGGTTAATCAAGAGGACAGTCTCTCCATACACAACATGAAAAGATATGGTGACATAGGATCTCCTTGCCGAAGACCCCGGCTAGGAGTAAAACTATCCAATCTATTACCATTCTAGAGAATAGACAATGAGAATGAAGTGACATAGCTCATAATCAGGTTGACTATAGGAATAGGAAAATCGAATTTCATGAGGGTCTATTTTAAAAACAATCAACTCTGTCATAAGTTTTCTCCAAATCAATCTTAAACGCTAGAATTTCTTTCTTTGGCTTAGTCTTTTTTATGAAATGAAAAACCTCTTGTGCTATAATGATATTGTCCAGAATAAACCCTTCCTGGAATAAACCCCTTGGAGACAGACAATAATATCCGTGAAATGAGGGCAGATTCTGTTGACCAGAACTTTAGTGATGACCTTGTGATAACATTTAGAGACTGATAGGTCTAAATTCCTTTATTGATACCGGTGAATTCACCTTGGGAATTAGAACCAAAAGAGTCACTATCATCCTCGAATCAATAGTACCCCAAGAAAAAGCTTCCCTAACCATGTTCCAAACATCAGAACCAATAATCTCCCAAAATTTCTTGAAGAAATAAGCTTAGAATCCATCCAAACCCAGAGTCTTAAAAGAATTCATGCTAGAAATAGCTGCTTTAACTTCTTCCATAGTCATAGGCGTAGTAAGACTGAAGTGGAACTTCATCCAGACACCCCAAATCAATATCCTCCACCTGACAGAATAAGCTCTTGTAGAAAGATTCAGCTTCCCAGCTAAGAGCCTCTGGGTCTATCTCCCATACGCCATCCTTGAGAAAGAGACCATGAATCTTATTTATCTTCCGTCGCACAAGAGTCTAAATATGCAAGAAGCTGGTACTTCTGTCCCCAAATTTTACCCACTGTTATCTGAATTTTTGAAACCAAAGAAGGTCCTTTTGCACAAGAGTGTTATTATAATCCTCAATCAACTGTTGCTCCTTTTGACGCATGAAAGAATCTTCCCTCTCTTCCAAACACTTCTTAAGATAATTAATTTGTCGCTCCAGTTAACAAAGAAGTTACCAAACACTGTAGAATTAAACTAAAGAGAATTCTACTACACCTCCGACAGCCTTCCTTGCACACCTCTAAAGCCAGACTACCAAGACTGTTTCACAATATCTTTGTAACTAGGATGAGTAGCCAAAGCTACCATAAAATGAAATGGTCTGTTCCTTTTTGGCTGTGGGCGCTCTTTACTGTAAGAACCGGAATAAACGCTTTAATAAAATAATAATTTAATCCAAAATAGGTTTGAAAATATAGAAGTGTTTTTTTAAATATAAAGGTAAAATTTGAATTTAATGGATTTTTCTGAGTGGGAAAGTGTATCTTTTGCGAAAAGGTTTTGTAAAAAATGCATACCTGTGCTTAAGCTGGCAGTATCGGCTCTAGACTGACCAATACAGCGTATTGAGAAAAATAAGATTTTGAAAATTGAATTTATTGTTTTAAAAGGACAAAAATAATTTAGAATTAAAAATCGGGCACTAATTCTAAATGTTTTGGCCCAAAGTGAGACCAAACGGGCTAAAAACACTAACAGGTTGTACCGGGCCTAAACCGGGCCCAAGGTCCAACATATATATATATATATATGTGAGCTTTCAGCTCATTTTCCATAAAAGAGAGAAAGGGACCACGGTGATCAGACTGCAGTCTATTCAATATTTTTACATAGGCCTCAGGAAAAAGAGATAACCATCCACTATTAATACAAACCCGATCAAGCTGTTTTGCCATCTCAATATTGTTTTTTACCCTCTTGTACCAAGAAAAACATCTTCCAATAGTCTTTAAGTCAAATAGAGCACTATCCCCTAAAGAATAAGCAAACTGATCAGCACGTTGACTCGAAAAATGACAACTCTTAGCTTCATGAGAGAAAAGAACCTTATTAAAATCACCGAGGACAATCCAAGTCCCTTGAAAAGTCGATGACTGGGCTACCAGGTAATCCCAAAGAACACATTTTGTATTATGTTATAAACTATCATAAATACTACTACACCTCCAAACCTCATTTTCAAGCTGAACTTCAATCGTGACACACTGATTGCAAGCATCAACCAATTTACAGCAAGTACCTTGCATTGAAGAAAAGAACCATATACCACTCTAACACCCTACTGCCTCTTCTATACAAATAGGATAGTATCCAAGTCTTTCCTAGAACAATTTCAAATTGTGAAAGGGAGAATGAGTCTCAAAATAAATGAAATTAGCTTGCACCACCAACCTCAGTAGAAGACTTGTCCCCTATAATGGAACACCTCAGACTTCCATGCACCACTTCCTTCTATTTCGTTCATAAGGCACTTTTCTCTCAAGCCACAATTGCAGAGACAAGTGGCGTCGCAGCTCCCTCTGGACCTTCCTGCACCCCTTCCTTCTGAAACATTGTTGAAAGGCCATCCTCCCGAACCCCATTCATAGAAATCAGCGGCAGCGCAACTCCTTTTCCCAAAGGATTCTCGGCTGGACCCTCAAGCACTGGTGCACCCCTATCGCGCATCCAATCAACGAGTTTTGCAAGGATGCCGGACGCGGACATTTCCTAATGGAAGGTCCTTACGTTGCTGGCGTATGGAGAGAAGATGGTGCATGCTGCTGGGTTGCATCCTATCCGACCTGGACTTCTTACTCCCTGGATTCGCGTGATAACTGAGGTTTGAGCCTTGGTTGACCACCTGAGCCAAAAGTGGTTTGTTTGGTTCCTTGGGCCTTCATTATAGGCTTGTGGCCCAACTTAGATTTTTCTTTCCTCAGAACGTGATGCCAGCCACATCTCCCTCTCTAAATGCCTCATTGACATTGGCCCCGATCTCATGCAATGAATCATTCATAGACTTTGCATGCAAATTAGTGCAATTATCCTTTCCTAAAATATCGGCCGTATCAATAGTTTCCATTTCGAAGTTAGCTTGGATTTAGTGATGAGTTTGCTGTAGTAGAATTTGTTGCTAATTAGCGACTATCTTTTAGTCTATTTTTTCTAAGGAATTAGCTTTTAATTTATGATAGATTTACGACTATCGATTTAGTCGCTAAAAGAACTTTTCGATTTATTAGCGACTATTGCATTTACTTCACTGATTTGTAACTTGAAATTAGCGAGAAAAATATTGGTTGTTAGGTAGTAGCTAATCCGTCACAAATTATATTTCGCATCAGATTAGTAATTTTTCGACTATTATTGTAATAGCTAATTGACTTTATTCTTGTAGTGATAACTACTCGTCTAACATCAACTATCTTTGTTGAAGTCCATTGTTCGAAGGTAATTAATTAAGAAGTCTTGTGTCGAAAAGGCCAGAAATAATTTGCTACTTGTGTAGTTCCCTTCTTTGTTAGCTTATAATATACAATAACTCTTGTGGCTTGGTTCATAAAGATTACATGTATCTATCATTGTCGAAACATTATTTTTTAGAGTAAAGTATCATTTATGTCTCCAACGTTTGGGGTAAGTCTCAAACCTATCCCTAACGTTTTAAACGTCCTATTTGTATCCCAAACGTTTGTAAATGTAGTCAATGTTGTCCTACCATCAAAATGGTAAACATTTCACTAACGTCGTTACCTACGTGGACGCTGAGGTTGTAATCCCAAAAGTTTAGAGAGACACGTCTGCCTCTTCGCGCCCATTATACCATTCACTGAAGGAAATACGAAATATTGAAGAAACAGAGCACCTCAATGCAAGTGTGTTCAGTCCGGTTCTCCTCACCACACACGTTTGACACTTCTTCGAGGGTGATCGCAGGGAGGGGCTGCAAGGTAGTTAGCGGGTTGCTGTTGCTTGTGTTGCATGAAAGATCACACCTTTGGTCTGGCGACAGAGAGGTTTCCTTCGACAAGGTATGTACAAGGAATAAATTTTACTTCTTGGGTTTTTATTTAGTAGTTCGATGAAGAACAAAGGTCATATAGGAGATTGTTTATACTTTAGAGTTTATTTGAATTTATGTATTCCCAGAGAAATGTTCGTTGCGAATGTTAGTTAGGGCATGAGTTGAATTGTTTTTGGTGACTCAATTTGTGCTTACGAACTTACTAGTTTCACTATGCTGATCTGATGTAACAGGGTCTGTCGTTTAGGATGAGTTATTTTAGTGTGAAAGTTTACCACCATGGAAGCTTTGGTCTTGAAGGAGGGCTTTTGAAGTATTTGGGTGGGGAGACAACTGTGATAGACTACTGTAATGAAGATGAGTGGAGCCTGATTGAGGTTTATGATATAGTGAGCAGACAAGGGTATTTGAAAAAAGACATTACAGTAATGTGGTACAAATCACTGGATCAAAGTACAGAAGAAGGCTTAAGGATGCTGCGAACCGACAAAGATGCAATGGATATGGCTAATATTGGGGTTAGGGGGGATATGGTGGAGCTGTATGTAGTTCATAAAACTAGTGATATCCATGAAGAGGTTGAGGATGTACACATGTTAGGGAGTACTGAAACAACCATGCAGGAGCAGGCTGGTGGATCTAATGGGCCAGGCCCAATGGTAACATTTGAGGCCCATTCAGCAAGACTAGTGGAGGGAAATTCTGGCCCAAATGTAGAGAAAGAAAATGTGGGTAAGAAAGATGGAAAAGATGAATCAGATGAGGAAAAAGAGGGTAGTGATGGCAGTGAGGACGAGGACTATACTCCCAAGGGTGGTGTAGATGACAGTAGTGATTCATGGAGTTCTGATTCCAGAAATGGTTATTGCTCAGAAGATAGTGTTGCTGAGATTGTGTTTGGTGACAGTGATGATGAGAAGGAAGGGGCTGAGGGGTTAGTTGATGTCAACATCAGGGTAGGGGATACATTCGAGGTTGGCACAACTGAAACCCAAACAGATGCAGCAAAAGAGAGTAGAAGTGACAATGACAGAGGTAAGGAGAAGATTACTGCAGGTTTAGGGAATGAGGAAAAAGGATATGAATCTGAAGATTTTCTTGATGTGCCTATTTTTTGTGATGATGAGGATGATAACAATGTTACCAAGAGGTATCCTTTGCACAAGCAGCTAAAGGACATGAGTGAGTACAAGTGGGAGATTGGAACTCTTTATGTATCAAGAGAGGAGTTTAAGGATTGTGCTACTGCCTATGCTGTACATACTGGGAGGGGTTTGAGGTTTGATAAGGTTGACCTTCGGAGAGTGAAGGTCACTTGCGTGGAGGGTTGCAACTGGTTTGCCTACTGTGGGAAGATGAAGAATGAGCAAACATGGCAATTAACCAGCTGCCACAACAAGCATAGCTGTTCTAGGGAGTTGAAAATTGGGATTATGCATGCAAAATGGTTGAGCAAGGTCTTTCTAAACAAATTTGCTGAGAATCCAAAGATAAAACTCTCCACACTAATGAAGAAAGCATACAGCAAGTGGAATGTAGAGCTGACTAAGTCTAAAGCTGTCCGGGTTAAACAGTTTGCTCTTGATGAGTTACAAGGAACGTACATAGAGCAGTATCGGAGGCTCTATGACTACTGTCATGAATTGCTGAGGTCTAACCCAGGTTCTACAGTGAAGTTGCAAGTGGAGAGACCACCAGAGTTTGCTTCTGAGAGACCAAAACCTGGTGTGGATTTAAGGCCAAAGTTTCAAAGACTCTATGTGTGCCTTGATGCATGCAAGAAGAGCTTCATGGTTTGCCGTCCAATAATTTACCTTGACGGGTGCTTCATCAAGACACCATATGGAGGTCAGCTTCTCACCGCTATTGGCTGGGATCCGAACGACCAGATGTTGCCAATAGTCTATGCAGTGGTTGAAGTAGAGACGAAGGACACATGGACCTGGTTCCTTACCAATCTGTGTGATGACTTTGGCTATGACAATATAAGGAGCTGCACCTTCATGTTTGACCAACAGAAGGTACTTATTTCTAAACTTAGTTTTAAGGAGCTACTTCATTGAACCTAGTATTAGTGTTAGTCTTGCTGCCCTAGTTATGCTGGTGTTTGAATTGTATGAGGATTAGTTTGTAGTGTATGCTGGTGTTTGAATTGTAGGAGGATTAGTTTGTAGTGTATGCTAGTGTTTGAATTGTATGAGGAAGTGTTTGCAGTGTATGGGTTAGTGTCTGAATTGTACTGAGTTACTGAATTACTGCATTAACTGATTTAGTTACGCCTAACAGATATCATGCTAATTTAATTACTGCATTAACTATTACTTGTGGGTTTAGGGCTTAGTTCCAACCTTCGATGAGCTCATTCCTGGAGTGGATCATAGATTCTGTGTTAGACATCTTTACAGCAATTTCAGGAAGAGATTCCCAGGGCTGCAACTAAAACTGATGATGTGGAATGCTGCAAAGGCTACTTATTTACAAGAGTGGGAGAGGAGAATGGCTGAAATACAAAGTGTTGATGATGGAGCCTACAACCACCTGATGGAGATACCAACGAAATATTGGTGCCGGCACAAGTTTGGGACTTGGTCTAAGTGTGATACGTTGGTAAACAATATGTGTGAGGTATTTAACTCTGTGATTGTGGATGCAAGAGAGAAACCAATAGTCAGCATGCTTGAAGACATCAGAGTATACATAATGAGGTGTTGGGCTGATAATAGGGATCGGATAATTGAATACCCAAGAGAGGTATTGCCCCGTATCAGGATTAAGGTTGAAAAACAAGCTGATGCAAGTGGTAAGTGGATGAGCACTTATGCTGGTCGTGACAAATATGAGGTAACAAGTATCTAGGGAGGCAAAGAGAAGTTCGTTGTTGATTTGAAGAATCATGAGTGTTCGTGCAGGAAGTTTCAACTATCCGGAATCCCCTGTGCTCATGCAATGACCTGCATCAGGAAGATGTGCTTCAACGTGGACAACTTTGTTGCAAACTATTACAAGAAAGCAACCTACACTGACTGCTACCAACATGTGGTATATCCCTTGAATGGGCCCAACCTGTGGGAGAAGACACCCTTTGATGACGTTTTGCCACCAATATACAGGAAACCCATTGGAAGGCCTAAACTGAAACGTAATAAAGCTGCAGATGAGAACCCAACTAGGGGAGGAGTGTCTCGTGAAGGGCAGAATCAGAAGTGCTCCTATTGTTTTGCTAGAGGTCACAACAAACGGACCTGTCCAAAGAAGCGCAAAGTAGCTGCAACTGCATCAGTAAGCACTGTTAGTTGATTTTGCGCTTGTTCATGCTTTATTTTTTTAATTGCATTTAAAGATTATGATATGAGATTCTAGTATTGTGGCTATTTACTAGGCAAATAAAGTAGCTAGATCCACAAGAAGAGCTTCCAGAATCATCTCTAGCACTAGCACTATCTCAAGCACTATCTCAAGCACTATCTCCAGCCATGGTTCTAAGCAATCCCAAGTTGCTTCAAAGAAGACCACAGTCACAAGGCCAAAGAGAAAATCATCTGCCACTGATGTGAGTTCACAACACTCTCAAGCTATTTCAAAAAAGGCTAAGTTGACTCCATCCACCACAAATCTGAGGGTACTGCCAAGCCCATCGAAGAACATCAGCAAATCCCAGCTGAAGTTCATGGCTAGGACACCTCCCAAAGCATGGAAAAAGATGTGACGACTATGATGTGTGCTGTTTTATGTTTTAAGGCTAATGTTTTATGAGTAAAGAATTTCTGTTTAGTATCTTTATAATGTCTGGAAACTAGTTTTAAGACAATAGTTTGTTATTGCAGACCGTTATTGCAGACCATTATTGTGGAGCAAACTGTGTTCCTCTTGTTTTGTTATTTTGCTTCCAATCTTTTGTGCTTGTATCCAATGACAGCTTTATGGTTAATCATTAAGTAATATGTTACAGAAATGATTGTTCCCATCCTATTGACTTGCTTGATTTAAATAGATTGCAAAACGTAAAACTTCATTTCATTCAACTCTTTCACTGAAACAACATTGCATCTGCACAAAACCAGTCTTTCTTCAACCAAAACTCACAAAAATATCATTGCATTACAATATCATTGAGTTCAACATCACCACTATTTCTAAGCCAATATACAGAACACAATTTATCTATCTAACAATTTTCTCCTATAACTCATCATAACCAGCAATATCATTCTAGTGAAAGTCTCCCAAATTTGGTTGCTGTTGTTTTTTCAAACACCAATATCAGTGCAAGTGTCCATCCAACTAAAGCAACACCCACTGCAACCATGAACCTGAACTCCACCATATCCAGTTTGCCCTTCAAATTTCTGACCTTCAATCTTAACCTAGAAACTTGTGAGGGATCTTCCTCTGGTTCTGCCCATACAAAGTAGCCGCATTCTTCTCCAACCTAGAGAAAACATGAGATAGCCGAGTCACACCCATTGATGGTCAAAACTTATAACTCAACAACAAATAAAGACATGGCTAAAGCTCATCCCGAAGTTAACGCAACCCCAGAACTTCCACCCAGGATTTTCTGCCGTCGACGACGTTGCAAGCACAGGCCGTTTCCCACAGTAACAGGTTGTCCTCCTTCGACGTGCTAGGTTTCTACTTCGTGTGGCTTGCTTGCTGCCTTGGGTCGCTTTAAATTGGCATGCTTCATGCTCCATCTTTTCTCACGCAGACGGAATCGCCCTTCAGAGGCAGTGCAGCAGCAACGAGAAGCAAAGATTTGGGGATTAGGGTTTCGAAGAGGACCCTCTGCTTCACATTTATGTTTTTTTTTTAATTGAATAACGGTAACAACACATGCACTACCACCGTGTCACATAACGTCCACGTAGGCTACGCCGTTAACGAAATGTTTGCTATTTTGACGGTAGGACAACATTGACTACATTTACAAACGTTTGGAATACAAATAGGACGTTTAAAACGTTAGGAATAGATTTGAGACTTACCCCAAACATTGGGGACATAAATGATACTTTACTCTATTTTTTATCATAACAAATATTACGAGCAAAACAGATTGATAAATTCGAAAATAACTTGGTAAAGTTAAATTCAATATTGTAAATTAATCGTACAATCTAATGATGATATACATATGGTAGCTAAGTGATATTATCTTGTGCCAAGAAATTTGAAGAAACCGTAAATTGATCAAAGCAAGTCCAAAGTGAAACTTGCTAACTTGCTGGACGTGCATAGAACTAGAAGCAATATGAATATGGGGTTAGAAACTCGTATATCT
>NC_029791.2:98533396-98534271 GCF_000816755.2 Arachis ipaensis
TCACATATGCATATTAATATAACTTTTTATATTATATAGAAGTTATTATAGACTTTTATATATTTTTTAAAAAATTATAAATTTTATCTTTATTTAATTATATCTTATTCATTATTATCTAAATTACTTAATTAGATCATTTCTATTTCTCTTATACAAACTTTAGTTACATTATTCAAGCAACAGAGAGAAGTATACGTATACAAACATACAACTAATGCAAAATGCAGTGAGGTGGAATTCCACCCAAAACCCTCTTTTAAGGTAAACTGGTAAAGAGACAGTTTGATTTCGCATCGAGGATAAAGTATGTACCCGGAAACTTGTTCCCCATAATATAATAGCTTTGTTCACATTCACATCCTTGTGTCATAATCATCTTCATCATATTGCCTCCATACATATACTAATAATCCATAAAATTCACTATGCATCATTATGAATCACTTTGAACTTAATGAAACGAAATGATGATGATAACATTTGGATTGTTTTACTCATATTCTTTATGATGGATCAAAAAATTCCAAAGTCTTTCTCCTTTTACCTTTGGCAAATAATTATTGGTATTAATGGCATGGTTTTCCAAATGTGATGATTAGGCATCAAATGCCACTTATCTCCTTACCGGTCCACTCCTAAGTCCTTCCAAGTAAATGGCAATGGGCTGCAACGGCTCAAAAGTGGAGAGGCTTCCGGCGGTTTCGTTGTGCCGGGACCGTTGCAACTTGCTCGACGACGCACTCTTTCAAAGTTACGCCCTCTCCGATGCCCACATGGCGCACATGCACTCCCTCAAAACACTTTCCTCTGCCATTGTCTTATTCTTTCAACAACACTACTCCCCACCTCCCCCTCCCACTCTAACTCCAATC
>NC_029791.2:98534938-98538339 GCF_000816755.2 Arachis ipaensis
ACGCGTCCTCTTGCATTCTGAATCAGATGCTCAAGATATAGACGATAGCCAAACAGAATTATTCATCACTGTAAGCCGTCACGATGAGTATCTCAACTACCATACTTATGATAACGTGGCTTTCATGCATTACGTACTCCAATCTCCACCGCCTCTGCCTTCCCCTCCCAGCACCTCACGCTGGGAATTCTTCAACTTTTTCGAACCCTACGACGACACTTACTGTGCCACTGCTGACGTGGCAACAAAAGAAGAGAAGGAGGACACTGACAGGGGAAAGGTCGCGACTCGCCACGAGTCCTTGAATGAAGCTAAGAAGGTGAATGTGGAACAGAATGAAGGAGTGGAAAATAAGGAAGCTGGTTTGACAGAAGAATGCAGCGGTTACTCGGAGAGAGTGAAAGAGATTCAGATTCTATTCGAGAGAGCATCCGATTCAGGCAATCCACTTTTAGAAATGCTTGACGTTGGGAAATTCCGTTACCACAAAAAACTTGACTTCCATTATTCTTACATAGGCAAGCCTCCACTTTCTATATTCTACAACATTTACTTTACTATTTTTAATTGTTATTTTATTTATGATTTTGATCAAATTAAATCCAGCATAAGTGGGATTTATTATTTTTTTTTTTTTTGGAGATAAGTGTAGCAGTTTCTTCGTGCAAGATAAAGAATCTGTTTACTCACTCGTTAAATTGCACGGAGAAGTCATCATTGATTGGGAGGACAATGGCATCTGAGCATCAAGCTCAAGCAACCGATAAAGACTGGGGCCATGGATATGGGAATCTCTGCTCCACATTGAAGAAACTCTCTGTGTGGGAGAGGAAGTTATATCATGAAGTCAAGGTACTTTATTTGCCCCTCTCTCTAATGATTCAAAAATGAGAGAAACTTATGACTGAGACACTGGTGTTCTTCCTTTATTGATGAAGTTCTTTTTCGTTTTTCAGACCGAGGAGAAGCTGCGCATACTTCATCAGAAGAACTGTAGGGAGTTAAGAAGAATGAATAAAAAGGGTGCGGATGCACAGAAAGTCGATTCTGTGAAAACTTTGATTGGGATGTTAACCACAAAAATGAATATTTCTATCCGAGTTGTTGATAGGATATCTAATACCATTAGTAAGTTGAGGGAAGAGGAGTTATGGCCGCAGATCAACAACTTCATTCACATGTAAGTCATCAATATTAATCAATCATAACTAATAAATCCAAGCGAAATTGCTTGTACCTGCGATTTAGTTTTGTATGAAGTTGAAAAATGAAGAACCAAGTGCGCTTGGTTCAAGTTTAATTTTTCAGTATTTTTGTCTTCAAGAATTTGTGAAGGAAAAAAAAAAGCTGATAAAAATAGAAAATAAGATTAAAAATGAAAAGAGGACCGTTGATGGAAAAATATGTATAGTTGAAAATCATGACTGTATGTGTTGTCTGATGTGTAAAGTCTATTGAGAAATAGGTTGTATCATGTGTCATGTGTGTATGTGTATTTATGAATACAGCTTTTGTAGGGGTGTTACTGTTTTCTACTTTCTTGTGTGGTGACTGGTGAGTATTGAGTACTGAGTACTGGTCTGCTACAGCATGCAGCAACCTTGGCCAGTCTAGTAAGCAAAGAGGTCCATACCCTAGGAAGTAGTTATAAGCCTATAACCTGTATCCAAGAATTCATGACAATGATGACCTGTTGATTGTATTATAGTGGGATATGATTGGGGGAAGAATAAACCTTGGATTGGATCAACCGTGAGAAAGAGAAATCACACAATTGTTGGTACCTTAAATATGCTATAATTTCTCGTAACCAGGTACATTTCTATTAATTGGAATCAATCTTGGCCAATTATACATGTTACATTACCCTTCCTCTTCGAATCAATCTTGTCCTCAGTTGCTAGAAAATACAACATTATTCTACTTTATTTTTATATGAAGAAAATAAAAAGCCGATGTATATCTATATCAAAATACTTGAGGGAGCTTTCTAACTACTCTTCTATTTTCAGGTTCATTAGTTCAGATAGTTCGTTCTTAAGGTTGGTATCGTATTTTCAGGTTTCTTGAGATGTGGAAACATATGGCAGAGTGTCATCGACGCCAATATCAGGAAATTGTGAAATCCAAAACTCTAGATGCATCTACATTATTGGAGAAGCAATTCGACCAGGCTCAAATTGACGCAGTAATAAAGCTCAAGTGTGAATTACAGAACTGGAATATAAGCTTCTCAGATTGGATTCAAGCCCAAAAGTGTTATGTGAAAGCCTTGAATAGTTGGCTAGTAAGGTTTCTATTATATGGACCTGAAGAATTACCTGATGATGATACAACTACCTTCTCTCCGAGCAAGATCGACGCGCCACCGGTGTTTGTGATCTGTAACAAATGGTCACAAGCAATGGATAATCTCTCGGAGAAGAATGTAACTGAAGCCGTTAATGGATTCATAGTAAGATTGAATGAGCTCTTGGAGAAGCATATTATAGACGTTCGACAAAGATTGATATTGGACAAGGAACTTGAGAGAAAAGTGAAGATTATGGAGAAGCAAGAGCAAAAGATGCACAAGATAGTGCAGGCTCGCCAGAGAAAGATGGCTGCAATTGGAAGAGAAGAAGAGAATGAGACCCTGTTCAGAGTGGATCATGGTGATCTTGTTGATATCAAGGATCATAGCCTGCTATCAAGTATGAAACATATCTTTGCTTCTATGGAAAGGTTCACTGCTACCAACGCTGGCTTGTATCAAGATCTTTGCCAACAAATTAACCATGTTTTGGGACAATCCAATGAAATTCACTAGTTGTATGTTGTATGATTGAAGAATTTATTGAACGTAATTCACCTCATAGCTATTGTATCTCAACTTAATTTTATCAATGTACATATAGAGCTAGCTCATTGCCTATGATTATTATTTGATTTAATAAAGTATATTTAAATGATGAATGTACATAAAATAAAGAGTAATTACCCAAATCAGTCCCAAGAATTTTAAAAGTCGACATTTTAGTCCCCAAGAAAAATTAATACACAAATCAATCTCCAAGGTTTTACTCTCGAAGACAAATCAATCCCTAGTTCATTTTTCTGCAGAGTAATTACCCATATTAGTCCCCAAAAATTTTAAAAACAGACATTTTACTCCTCAAAAAAACTTAACACACAGGTCAATCCCTAATTTTTTTTCATTAGACATAACAGTCTTCTGTCTAAAAAAAATAAAATAAAATTATTATTATTATTAATTACATAAGAATATTGTACCATAATCTTTTGTATTTTTTAGACAAAAATAATAATAAATTTATTCATTAGATTTTTATGTATGTATTTATAATATATATATATATATTCACTAAATAATAATAATAATAATAATAATAATAATAATA
>NC_029791.2:98538902-98552220 GCF_000816755.2 Arachis ipaensis
AAAGACTATTATGTCTAAAAGAGAAAAACATTGAGAATTGATCTGTGTATTAATTTTTTTTACGACTAAACTATCCATTTTTAACATTTTTAGAACTGATCTGGATAATTACTTTACTGAAAAATAAATTGAAACTGATTTATCTATTGAAATAAAATATTAGAGATTAATTTGTGTCTTAATTTTTTTTAGAAACTAAAATATCTATTTTTTAAAATTCTTGTGAATTAATTTAGATAATTATTCTAAAATAAATTACGGATCATTGTTAAGAGATGAGAAAAAAGCGAGAAAAAAAAAAGTGTACCTACGGACAGCAAGGTACGTAATTAGTGGTAAAAGTTAAATAGTGCTTGCAATTTTTTGTATATATGAAAATCTTTTAATACATTCTTTTGAGTTAAAAAAGAAAAACCTGACAATGAACAATACTGGTACGGAAAAATGGGAGAATTAATTAATAATTAATTAATACGGAAAAGCTCTGCAATATGCTTTACAAGCTCATTAAACAATAAAACGAAAATACGCGCTGCTCCACATACGTTGATTACACGCGCTATATAAGATCCCGCGTATATCTAACTACCAAATTTAAAATATTTGTTTCCTTCTTCGTTTTCGTTATTTTGAGATTTGGTTGTTCTTCTCGCGCGTCTTCCCTCGTTCTTCTCCATCGTTCTTTTCCTCTCCCTTTCTCACTGGTATGTTCTTCGTTTACGTTACTTTTTTCTCTCTCTGCAACTCGAGCTTCGTTTTCTATTTTGATTTGTTGTTTTCTGAAATCAAAGTTTGAACTCGTTTTGAAGATAATGGATCATTCCACCTCAGATTCTCAGTTGAATCCAGGCGAAGTGGATTATGAATTTGAATCTAACGAAGTTCCTGAGGTTTGATTTACATAATCAATTTTCTTTCAGTAATTTGTATAGCATTGTGTGGTTGAAAAATTGCTGAACATTGACTGTGAAACTAACACGTTAACATGAATCTGTCGATTCAATGTATTAGTTGTGATTAATTACCTGGAATTTATAGCAGACGCTCGGGTGTAGATCAGGTCTTTTTTTGGGTGTATTTTTGCTAGAAGTGTGGGTGTATCTACACTACTGGTTTTGTTATTTTAATTGAGTTGTTGTTGTTCAGGTGTATTATATCAGACATAATTGGGTGTGTTTTTAGTTTTTGACATGGTGTATTCTGCAGCCTGTGTATTTACAGTTTATGGCTTTAAAGGTCATTATGTAGTTGAGTTGTTGCGGTTCGGCTGTATCATATTAGGCATGATTGGGTGTATTTGAATCATATCTATGGGTGTATTCACAGTTTCTGACACGGTGTATTGTGCAGCCTCTCTCGGTTGTTGATGACGAGCTTGTTTCGAAGGTTGGAATAACCTTTACCACCCTTGAAGGTGCTGGAAAATTTTATATCTGGATCACCACTTCTGGGCAGGGATGAGAAGCACACAAAGGAGCGAGAGCATGCATTCATTTTTTAACAAGTATATCACCCGGAACAGCTCGCTTATTCAGTTCGTCAAACAATACGATAATTGCCTCGGAAGCAGGGAGCAAGCAGAGAGAGAATCAGATGCTGCAGATTTTCATACGGTCATACCGTGTGCAACGAAATCCTGCATTGAAGCTCAGTTTCAAGATGCGTACACTCATGCAAAGTTTAGGGAAGTCCAAGCGCAATTCAGAGGAAAGGCGAATTGCATCACCAGATTAAAGAATTCCTCTCTAGGCTATTCAGTATACGAAGTCGGAGAATAAGTTTCCAGCTCAATATTCAACAAGTTCGTGGTTACTTACGACTCAGTTGCAGCCGAGGTAAAATACCAATGCTTATTATTCGAGTCCAGAGGGATACTGTGCCGTCACGCACTAAGCGTGTTAAGCTTCGAACAAGCAAGCCAAGTGTCACCTAGATACATACTGGAACGATGGAGCAAGAAGGTAAAGAGGCGACACACACACATCAAGAGCAGCCACGACGAGCCACTAATGGAGCCAAGAAGCAAGAGGTTCGACCAATTGGTTTTTCGTTCGCAAAATATTTGCGAATTTGCCTCCGAATCGGAGGAGCTGACTGCAATTCTGCACCGTGCGTACGATAACGTCATGGCCGAGATGGAAGCATTAAAAGCCAAAAGGAAGGGGACATCTTCTTTATCCCACGAAGACGCCAACTTGGAATCCGTTAACGAGCTTCAAAGCCCGCCAAGGATTCAAACAAGAGGACGTCCAAAAAACAGGCTAGGTTCAAAGCTGGAGAAACAGATTGCAAATGGCACAAAGAAGAAGAAGACGAAAGTTTTAAGCGAGGTAAAAGTAATGTTCTTTAAATTTGTAGCGATTGAGTTTATTTTTCTCGTTAATAGGTTAGCTAATGTGTGAGTGTTATATTCAGATAAACCTGTTTGATGCTGCATCAGCGGCGCATTCAAATTCCAGCCAATATCAAGGACACGTTATGAATTATCAGTTCAGGGTACCAGCAGCAGGGGATAATTCTTTGGGTGTATAGTTTTATAGAATATGGGTGTAAAAGTACCGTTCTTTTGGGTGTATTTTTGTTCATTGACAATTTACATATAGACACATATATAGATTCATATAGAACAAAAGCTCTAAAAATTCGCAGGTTATGGGTGTATATTTGATTTGATGTTTTTCTTCATATTTTAGTAAATGTAATTCATACATTTTGAATACAGCACAGACAGTTTGGGTGTATATTTTACGCAATGTTGGGTGTATTATTAGACCTGCGTTGGGTGTAACAGTTTATAATTTGCGTTTATATATGCCTTGATTTTTTCCTTCATATTTTACCACCTGTAATACAGCTTTTGAATACATCACAGACAGTTTACCAGCACAGATAGTTTAACTATGGGAAAAAATATACATGGAATAGAAGTTGTTGATAAATGGCAAATATTTACATCATTTGTTCAATTTACAAACTACCCAGTAGTTGGATTACGCAGTTTCTATATCAGCAGAATTAATCTGACAAAACGGACTCAATAATACAGAGGATGGCTTCGACAGCCTTATAGCACTACTCTCCCTAATTGCCCGATATCTTTCTTTATTCATCTCACTGAATAGTATCCGGGAAGCATACTCCACTCTATAGTGGTCCACCTCCTCCTACAATTAAAAAGTATATTCTATTTAAACAACAATATTAATTCAGTAAAGTAATACAGAGTTATATAGTTCTAAAGACAGTTACCTGTGGCCAATTATCCCATTCATACTTCCCCTTTTTGATGTTTTCCGGCTCAATTAACTCCATCCACTTCATAACATAGATAGCGCAGTCATAGCTGAAAACGAAGAAAATAAATTACAAATCTCATTTACAAAAGTTTAATGTTCAGACTCACAAATTTATACCTTGTTTTTTGGCCTGATATTTTAACATATGATGATTTAATTTTCTTCTCGTTCTCCCCTTTCTACAGAGGTTCCCCGCCGGCATATGTTATCAATCTTGAAAATACATATCCCTTAAATAGCAAAACAAATCAGTAATACACCCGAATAAATGCACAAGATACACCCAACTGAATGGACAATATACACCCAACACAACTAACGAAATAGACCTAAATATTAAAGTAAAGAAGACAGAGGCAACTTACAGTGAATTTATTAATGTCCTTTCTCTCATCGCTTGGAGCTTTTTTGTGTAGCGGGTCAAGTATATGACATTTCCGCTTTGTTGTATTTATTAGCCATAACCACCAATGTCCCGAGTGGCAAACAGGAGCAAAAATCTGAAGGATTGCCACATTTCAACAGTGTGTTATTTTATTTGGCATATAAGTAAATAAGCGTACTAACAAATTTAGCAAACGAAAACTTACATATGGATGCGAAGTTAATTTTTTTCTATCTATGAAGGGAATGAAACTCGGGTAGGCTTCCACCCTGAATTTCTTTTTCGTTTTCGGTGATACGAATTCCCCCTTTGGGTGATCCGAAAGTGCCATGCACTGCAAGAATGGGAAACGAGAAATGAAATACTAAACTTACACCCAATGGAACGTGACAAATACACCCAAATCAATACAGAAAATACACTCAAAGTTCGTAGAAGTAACACTTACCACAATATCGGGGGGGAGACAGTATATTTGTTCTTGAAACCTCTTTTCATTTTTCTGGTTGAGGATGAGGCAGATGGCAGATACAATCTAGAAATATATGCCGAAATCAATTTTACATTAATAAGCATTGCAATTGACTTTGGTGTAAAAACATTAATGTTATTCTAATATTATCTGAGATTCTATATCACTTTTTGCCTGGAGGGATACAAGGTGCATTCTCATCAAAATGTATTCTCCTTGGCCAATCAGAGTGCCCATTTCCTCATACTCGTTAGTATTGCCATCTGCATCTTCCTTCAGTCTCGTCCCCCAGATGTAGCACTTTTGTTTCATATCATCCGTAATCTGATATAATCCCCCAGGAGTTTGAAACTTTGTAGAACTTTCTCCCCCAGTCTCCCTTTGAATTTGTGAACTTTTGTTCTTCCCCTTCGCCGCACTGCTTGCTATTTTTTGGACCAAATCGTCTAATTGTTCTATCAAATTTGCAGATTCAGGAGATTTTGCCCTTTCTGTCTCCTGCGTTGACGCCCCCTCCTGGCTTGAATCAGTCAATCCAAGGCTGAATGATGGCACCCCTGGATCTATTTTAGGAACATAGGATGCTGTCCGTGCCATCATCAACAGGGCAGCAGCGTCTTCTGCGTCTGGATGACTGCGTCATCATGTATAAGAATAAGAATAAGAATAAGAATATACGGATGATAAGCAAAGATTGATTTTAGTCTGATGAACTTACATTTTAGTTGGAGTTGGGGGAAGCGTGGGTGTGGTCTCTTGAAGTTGTTTGGGGGTTTCAGAAGTGCTGCACAGTTGCAAAAAATTAATCACGGCGTAAAAAAAACTAATCAGGAACAATATACACCCAAACTGTTAGCAAATATACACCCAAACTCTAAACAAATATACACTCAATACTATTTCTTACGTTTCTGTAGTCCCTTCAATCTGTAGCATATGTGTTGGTTCAAAATCTGTCTTAGTGGTTGTTTGGGATGCCGGCACAAAAACCTGAATCGGGACTCTAAACAAGAAGAAAAATGAAAGGTTAACAACGCCTTTGAAAATAATAAGGTTATAAGGTTGAAATATTATTGGAAAACTCACATTGCAAGCGCTTCCGACGGTGTCTGTTCCCTCACAACCATCATATTCGAATCAGACGGACTCAACCTAAAATACACCCAAAGAAATTCAAGAAATACACCCGAACAATTCAAAAAGAAGACAGCCTTTGTTTTTTTGAGAACTTACATACTTGCAGCTTTTGTTTTTTTTTCCTGCCTTTTTTTTCTTGAATAAAATAATAAAGGGCTTTTTTTTCTAAAAAAAATATATACAGAATTAGAAGTAGAAGGGTAATAGAAGAACAAAAGTAACGGTTATTTGAAAGAGAAATTACATGCTCTGTGACGGCTGGTTTACACTACTCTGTTCTGTGCGCCCTTGAGAGGAAGGACCATCACTTCCCAAGTTCACAGCCGGCATTCTAAAACAGATCTCATGTTATTCAGACAAAATAAGATACAGGTATAAAATACACCCAAATGAATGCACAAGATACAACCAACCGAATGGACAATATACACCCAACACAACAAACTTAATATCCCAACTTATTAAACAACATACACCCAACTTGATCCACAAAATACACCCAAATGGTTCCACAAAATACACCCAAATCATGATGACAAGATTTTATTAAATAAGAAAGCTTCTTACGTTTCAGACGACACATAGCGACCTTCTGTCGATCGCAGGTCAGCTTGGTTCTCCCTGCGAAACAAGAAACAATTATTAGCAAACAAAACACACCAAAATCTGAAATACACAGCCCAGCAAGACATACCCCTCTGCAGCAGATTTATCAACATTTTCCCTTAGCCATTCATCTAGTTCGTCACTTGATATTTCATATGTCTCACTACATTCATAAAAGAAGACGTTAACAAAAATAATTACGATGATAGACGGTAATATAACTTACGAGGTACTGTACCCGTCAAAGTATTGATCTTCTTTAGGAGGTGAATCCTCCACAACAACTTTTTTCTTTTTTGGTTGTGTTCTGGGTGGAAAAAAAAGAGTACCAATCAGAAATAAAAAATTAATTTTATCACAGAATATTATGCAAAGAAGTGCTTACTTTTTTGGTGTTGTTTTTGTTTTTTTCTTTTTCTTCTCCTTCTCTGCAGGTGATGATTCTTCGCTCCTATAAGTTAATAATAGACACTTTAGTTAATACACGAAATCTTTATAATGAAGCCAAAAGAAAGGAGTAATAATTTCAGGACATTACTCATCACTTGGTTCAGATTCAGATTCTGAATCAGAATCTGACTCCTCTTGCCTCTGCTTTCTTTTTCTGGAGTCCATTCTGGAAGGCAAACAATCATTATTTAGAACATATTAAAAATACACCCAAATGAATTCACAATATACACCCAACTGAATATACAATATACACCCAACGCAGCAAACGAACACACCCAGCTTAATAAACTACACACAACCAACGTGATCAACAAAATACACCCAACTCGAAAAAGAAATTACACCCAAATATGGTACTTACTTTTTCCCCTTTTTGCTGGGGTGTTTTCTTCCTGAATCCTCTGAGTCTTCTTGAGTCTCAGACTCAGAGGTAGAAGTGTCATTGTCAGTAGCTGTTTCTGTCTCCGAAGACGATGTTGGACTTGCCTTCCTTTTTTTGTTTTTTTTATTTCTTGTTTTTTTTCATTTTTTCTTTTTTTTTCATTTTTTCTCTTGCTCTTGTCTCCGCCATCTTCACAATCCCCTGAAACATTAGATATTTTAGCTAGCAGCATTCAGGTAAATAAAATACAAGCAACATATTATGTTTACTTACCAAAATTTTCTCTCTTTCTGCAGTCATTCTTTCCACCAACTGCTCCTTAGTCCAGTTGGCAATCCAAGGCTTTGGTGGTCTTTCAGCCCTCTTCTTGCCTTTGTTTTCAGAAAGATGAAAGTATATTATCATCAGGGCAAAGAGGCAGCCATCAATTGCCTTCTTCTTCTTCTCCTGGTAGTCTGTGATGCCCTTGATCATGAAGGTCAAAACATGCCCCCCAGTTTCTCTCCGATATGCCGTTCATCTTAAAAATTGGGGCCAGGTGCACGGGTGATATTTTGTTTATCGTCGTTGGCAAAAGGAACGCCATCTGTATGTAGAGGATGAATATCCTCTTGAACATCAGGCGTTCCTCTTCGTTGCCAACGCCGATTTCCATCATTTCATCGGTAAGACTTTTGAGGGTCTTACCCTGGAATCTTCTATAAATTATTTTATCATCATCAGAAAGTTGCTTATACTCAACTTTCTCAGGAAACAGATTTCCTACAAAAAAGAAAAACAACAAAGTATCAAAGTCAGTTCAAATACACCCAAGCATCAACCTTAAATACACCCAAGCATCAACTTAATATACACCTATAATTTTGAGCTAGTTACTCCATATATAAGAGTCAGATACACCCATTAATAACAGTAAGATACACCCACAGATATGATTCAGATACACTCATTGATAACAGTGAGATACACCCATAGATATGATTCAGATAATTCCATATATATCAGTCAGGTATCACTCAAACATGCTTCAATATCAAATTAATTGAGATCTCAGTAAGATACACGCATATATGAGTCAGATACACCCATTGATAACAGTAAGATACACCCATATGTAAGAATCAGATACACCCATTGATAACAGTGAGATACACCCATAGATATTATTCAGATACATCCATGTATATCAGTCAGATATCAGTCAAACATGCTTCAATATCAAGCTACATTACAAGTTCAAGCAGTATACACCCCCCAATCTACGGAATAAACCCCCAAAAATCAACAACAATAGCAGGAGAACTTAGAACAAGAACGTAGAACGACGTAGAACTTAGAAGAACGACGTAGAACTTAGAACAGTGTAACAAAGAAGCAAGAAGTAAACCCTAGAAGAACGACGTAGAACTTAGAACAGTGTAACAAAGAAGCAAGAAGTAAACCCTAGAAGAACGACGTAGAAGAAAAGTAAAATATACAGGAATCTTAACGAACTTACGTTGAGTATTGTTGCTTTGCTTCAGATTCTTCACGGAGAGTTTGATGGTATTTTGATGGAGGTTTCGAAGAACGATTTGTATATTTTGAACTTTGATTTTCGCTCGAAAATGGAAGGGTTTCCTTGTTTTCGAAGCGTTTTGAGAAGTGGAAGAAGTGGAAGAGTTTCCCGTACGTAACGGTTGTAGTGTTGAGCGCGTGATTTTGACGCGCCATGTTATCTCTCTTTATGCGCGTGGCTTCTATTTGAGCTGGGCCAATTTGTAAGCTTGTAAGCTTGTATGTGTAGCCCAGCCCTAATTAATAATAGCTTTTAAAAAGAGGAACTAATGGTTAGCAATTTAGCATTGATTGGAAATATTAGTAATAAACTAATAATTGCTTTCGGCCCAAGGGTGAGCTTTATGTTTTTGAAATATTTAAATATAGTGGAACCCAATCTAGAATAATTGGGTCTGGCGAGATTAAGAAAGTGGAGTTGCTTTAGATGTGTAAATTCGTAATGACAACAGACAAGAGCATTTAACTAACTAAAATGAAATTAAGGGGAAGATGTGGTGAGATGGAGGAGGGGTGCGAAAAGACAAAAATAGGGCTGAGGAAGAATAAAACGGACAACTGGTGTAAGAAAGAAGAGAGGAGAGAGAGCGACAGGGAGGTTTTGTCAGTGCAGACAGAGAGAGGACGAAGGAAAGAGAAGAGAGAGATGAGATGAGAGCTCCAATGAAGAGGAAAAGAAAGCTGAGCCTCTTTTCCTAATTATTTTAATTAATAAACAATATAATAAATTAATAACATCTCTCTCTTTCTCTCTCTTTCTCTCTCTCTCTGAAGCACACGGGTGGTAGTGCTGTCTGTCTGTGAGGCCCATCTTGCCTACTTGCGCTGTTCTTTTGTCTTCCTCTTCTTTTTCTCTCTGTGTATGCGTGTTTGGGTGTGCGTGTGTCTGAAGAAGCTGCTTCAAACACACTCACACCAACGGAAACATAACGGAGTTTACGTTATCTGCTTCCAACTAATGGGTTGTTGCCAATCTAATTCGAGCCGTCATAACTACCCTCATCCGCTTACGGTTGCTTCCTCCCCTAACGGCGCCAACAACAATAACAACAATAACACCGTTGTTACTGGTGCCTCCGCCGCTGCCTCTGCCGCCCTAGACGTCCCTCCTTTCTCTGAGTTCTCCCTCTCCGACCTCAAATCGGCCACCAACGGCTTTAGCTCCGATCACATCGTCTCCGAGAGCGGCGACAAAGCCCCCAATGTGGTCTATAAGGGTCGCCTCAACAATCATAACCGACGTTTGATTGCCGTCAAGAGATTCTCCAAATCGGCATGGCCCGACCCCAAGCAGTTCGCTGTACGCGCCACAAAAGAACCAATTTATTCTCTTTCCTTTTCATTTTTCTTTGATTCGTTTGATTTGAGTTTTTGATTCATGGCTGCAGGATGAGGCTTGGAGTGTTGGGAAATTGAGGCACCCTAGGCTTGCGAATTTGATTGGGTATTGCTGTGATGGGGATGAGAGGCTTCTCGTTGCAGAATACATGCCCAACGACACTCTCGCCAAACATCTTTTTCATTGTATGTCCCTTCTTCTTCTTCCTTTTTGCGATTCATGTGTTTGAAGAATGCTTACTCTGCTTTCTTACACCTGAAACATGATTGATTGTTCCCGGGTTATCTTTTCCTTAGGACCTGGTTTGCCCTAATAGACTGCAACAGTTTCTCCTTACTAATTCATTGCGTTAGGATTCGTAAACTAGCCGAGCTTTTGTGGCAATGTTCAGATTTCGCTATTCTATAGTGTCTTTGGTTTAGACTTCAGAGGAATGAAAGAATTTTGCTTCTTTAGAGTTGAGATAACATTGCGGATAGAATTACCTTGTCTTCCATGTGTTGTTCTGGAAATGATATTTATGCCCAGAGATTGATATATACAACTACATATTTTCTTTAACTTTTTATCTTGTGACAAATTCTTATTCTTTTGCTTCTTATTCTTTTTGTTTCGGGGTAACGTATAACAATACAATTAGCTACTTACCTTCTTATTCGTAATTGTCTCTTTCATAAGTCATGCCCACTTCATTCTTTGATTGAATTGCTCAAACTAGTGAATTGGGCATCCATTCTCTGCAATTTACGTGTAGAAGGCTTGGAGCCAGATTCCACAACTTTTTCCTATTTGAGCCATTTAACTTATTTATAAGCAGTTATCCTCACATATCGACCTATATTAGTTACTGTGAAAAGAACTCAAGTTTTATATCTTGTTCTGAAGTTTTGATTTGTGAAATGTTATTTCTCCAAGATTCCAACTTATGCACGATTTACTGCTCATGATATATTTTAAGTATCATCTTCACAAATGCACCTTCTGTATTATTTACGTATTTTTTGGTGCTACTTTCTGCATGAATTCATTGAAACATGGATTGTCTATTACTCTAGGTTAACCCTGCAATTTTTGTCCCCATCCATTATAGGGGAAAATCAGACAATTGAGTGGAGCATGCGATTAAGAGTTGCCCTGTCCATCACACAAGCATTGGATTATTGCAGTAATAAAGGTCACCCATTGTACCATGACCTGAATGCCTACAGAGTGCTATTTGATGAGGTACTATATGGCAATTCTTTGTTCTTGCTCTTCTGAGGTTGACAGTTTTTTGTGCTATGACATATATATAACTGATAAGTGGTTCCAATGTTTGTGGGTTGGAAACTGCTATGTCTTGCTAAGTGGCCATCTGTATTCTGAAACAAAATTTGACAGGGTGCTGATGTTTTTGCAGAATGGTGATCCGAGGATTTCATGTTTTGGGCTGATTAAGAACAGTAGGGACGGCAAAAGTTATAGCACGAATCTTGCTTATACCCCTCCAGAGTACCTGAGAAACGGTTGGTGCCTATTTTCTGTAATGTTGTATTGCATAATATATTTTGTTGCTACATAGCAACATTACTTAAACTTTAGACATACTAATATTATCATAAATAACATGTAAGGAACTCAAGTTAATAATACTATATATGATGATGACATAGATTACGTGGTTGGTGTTTTGTAATTTCTGGTGACAGCTATGATGTGTCTTTTCAGGGAGGGTGACTCCAGAAAGTGTAATCTTCAGTTTTGGAACTGTGTTATTGGATCTACTAAGCGGCAAGCATATCCCTCCAAGTCATGTACGTATTCTTTAAAAAAAATGTAAAGTTCTATTTAACTCTTGAATATTGATCTTTAAATGATTTAGTAGTTCTACTAATTATTAATGCCATTATTATGGTAAGCAACTTTATTCCCCTTCCGCTGCACAAGTCCAATTCATCAACTGCTAATGGAAAATAGATTTTGTTTCTTGACATAATATTTCTGCATCCATGATTAAGCAGTCAGGAGTTAAATCATTGCCAACTCAAATCGTTGATAATCAAATAAAAATTTCTGCACAAGGTAAAAGAGGATGAGTGCATCATACTTTAGGCCCAAAAAGATCTTGTTTATATGGGTATCTCTTTCCTGTGTCTTTGCAGTTGTCTTAAGCTCTTAGCTTGGTTTGGCTCTTGACAACGTGAATATTATTTAAAATAGTAAAAGAAAACAATAAATGGCCTTTTTAACATTTTTTTTTTGGTATGCCAGAAGTGAATAGGCTGCAAAACTTTTGGTTGGAAATATTAGCACAAGGACCTGGAATATATCCCTTTTTTTTTCAGGAAAAATATTATACAATTGCTTCATTCTGCACTTTTTCTTCTTCAATCCATTGGATATGCTTTATATATGTTTATTTTCCATATAATTTAGCGGATGATTATTCTTTGTCGATGCAGGCTCTTGACATGATAAGGGGTAAAAATATTCTACGTCTAATGGATTCACACTTGGAGGGAAACTTTTCCACCGATGAGGCAACTGTGGTTTTCGACCTTGCCTCTAAGTGCTTGCAATATGAACCTCGAGAACGGCCCAAGATCAATGACCTTGTTACGACTCTGTCCAGACTGCAGAATAAACCCGATGTGAGCCTCTTTTTATTCTTTGGGCTGTCCATTGTTGTGTGATTGGCATCTTTCTAGTAATTTCTTTGGGTTGCTGTCACCTGGAAGAAGGAAAAATATGTGCTTTTGTGTTCTTAACATACAATTACAACTAATTGATTGCACTGGCGAGGATGTTAGGCTAACAGTTAGAGTCCCTTTTGTTCTCAGGTTCCATCATATGTCATGCTTGGCATTGCAAAGCACGAGGAAGCACCAGCACCGCCAACTCCCCAGCATCCTCTATCTCCAATGGGTGATGCTTGTTCTCGCATGGACCTTACAGCTATTCATCAGATATTGTTGATGACACACTATAAAGATGATGAAGGAACTAACGAGGTACTTAACTGAAAATACACGAGTTTTCTATTGTTACGGATGTTAAACTAAGTCTCTCTTCGTTCACATGTTTTAGTTATCTTTCCAAGAATGGACTCAGCAAATGAGGGATATGTTGGAGGCAAGAAAGCGGGGCGACCTGGCATTCCGTGATAAGGATTTCAAAACTTCAATTGAGTGTTACTCCCAGGTATGATAAAAAAGGTTATATTTGAAAGTTCAAGAAGTGTACTTGTTGGTATCATATCGATTTGATTTAAATCATGCAGTTCATTGATGTGGGAACCATGGTTTCCCCAACCGTTTATGCGCGGAGAAGTCTTTGCTACCTGTTTTGCGATCAACCGGATGCTGCGCTGCGAGATGCAATGCAAGCTCAGTTGGTCTATCCGGACTGGGCGACGGCATTTTACATGCAGGCTGTTGCACTGTCCAAATTAAACATGGATAAGGATGCAGCTGACATGCTGAACGAGGCCGCTTCCTTAGAAGAGAAACGGCAAAGAGGAGGGAAATGATGTTAGCTTCATAACCTTTCATTGTATTAGCAACCAAAACGTGTGTATACTTCTTAAGTTGGAAGTGGATTTCATTCGTGGGAGGAAGAACGATATTTCTATTCGCGTAAGCTGCTGTGCCTGTTTTTTCCCTCCTCCATATTATATTATATAATATTTAATTGATTCTTACAGTGTACATGT
>NC_029791.2:98552358-98554911 GCF_000816755.2 Arachis ipaensis
CAAATTCGATTCTGTGCCTGAGTATCAAAATATGCAGTATACAAATCGGCTTTTCCATCAATAGAGAGACTCGTGAACTTTTTCTCCATCAGAAGTTGGGAAATTTTGTGAAGGATGTTTGCGACTGAGTAGTGATCATTTGCGTTGCCATGGGATAAGCTGTCTCTACCAGCTAGCCCCCGTAGTCCTCATGATATCGCTTAGTTTCCATGGATTAATTATTTTTTCAATTAACCGCAAAAAAAATAAATAATTATTTTTAACCATCAAAGACGGACAAACTAATCATGAAAAAACTAAATGAATTTTATACTAAAAAATAAAAGCAATGGTTGCCCCCACTCTCATTTCATTTTTGTTTAAAAAAAATTCTATTATATATTTTAATTTTACAATCAAAATGTGCTACATGTTACTTTATCATTACAATTAGAATCAAATCTTTTTCTCTAAAATGAAAGAATTCTCCTCTCTTTCTTACTAATTTTACAATCAAAATGTGTTATATATCACTCTTTCATTGTAATTGAAATTAAATATTTCCTTTCAAAATTAAAGAATTTTTCCTTTCTCTATACTAATTTTACAACCAAAAGATGCCACATTTCACTTTCTCATTACAATTGAAATCAAATCTTTCCTTCCAAATTAAAGAGTTCTCTCCTCCTCCATCTTTCTTTCTCTATCTCTCTCATTCCTTCAACTACTCTATCTATTTTATATATCATTATTAATATCAATGACTAATTACTAATTTGACAATCAAAATGTACAACATGACATTCTTTAATTGCATTAAAATTAAAATTGAAATTGAAATATACCTATATTATATATCATATATTACTATCTAATATAATAATCCAATGTGTCACATGACACTCTCTTATTAAAATTGAACGAAAATATTTTTTCCAAAATTAATAAACTCCCTTCCTAAATTCTCTCATCTACCTCTCTCCATTTTTCTATTTCTCTCTACCATTTTTACTCTGTATATAATTTATATTTTATATCAGTAATTTGACAAATCAAAATATGTCATCCGATATTTTTTTTATTATAATTAAAATAAAATTTTTTCTTCTAAAGTTAACAAACTCTCACTCTCATTTTTCATCTTTATCTTTCTCTCTCTTTTCTCTCATTCTCTATTTTTCTACCTTTTGTTCTACAGAAAATAGGAAAAATATTATTTTTAAATAATAAGTATAAAAATTAATTATTTCTATTTGTGCAATAGACTTAACACCTAATTAAATGTAAAAATATACATGTTAAATTGTTTCAAATTTTAAATAACGAATGTTAAAATTAATTATTAATAAAAATTTTCATATAAAAATAATAACTAAAAATCTTATTATTTGATTTTTTATTTATATTAGTTAAAAATTTTTGTCAACCTACGACTTTTTTTGTAAAAGTAGTTTCATTTTATAAATCTTTTGTGTCATGCATAATCTATACTGTCAGAAAAAAGTGAACCGTAATTTTAAAAAATGTATATTCCCGTAATGTTATTACGGGTAAAAATACTAGTATACATATAATATGTTTCATTTTAAATTTTAAATGACCTCATTACAAATAAATTAAGCTCAATTATTTAAAGTCCCAAATTCATTTTATCTTTCTATCCTTTTAACTATTAGTTAACCTAATCAAATTTAGTCTTCTTCTATTCTCAAATTCTAGCCGTCACTCCTTTATTCTCTTAAACCCTCTTTTAAGTTTCATATTTTCAACCTTCTTTTTTTATTCCTTATCTAGTAGTCATCTTCTCTTCATCAAAAGATAAATTTTAAATTCTCTATTTTGTTTTATATAGTTCTCTATGACTCTATGTATCTTTTAATTTCATTGTTTCTTTTTTTAATATTTTTAATTGCAGATTTTAATTCAAACAATTATAATTTAGGTGGTGTTAATATATTTTTTCATTCTCTTCATGAATTTATATATTTTATTTTATTTTCAATTTAGTAATCCTTATTATTTATTTGTTTATCTTTCGTTCTATTCTATTATATGTAATTATGTTGCATATAAATTTCTAAAGTTACTAATTTAAAATATATACTTTTTTATTTTTAGAAATAGTAATGAAAAAATATTTCAAAAACAAAGTCACTCCATTAGAAATAGAAAGCTACCACTAGAATCTGAAGTCACTTTATGAGTCTCTTCTAATAAAAAGAAGTTCTTAAAATATGATAAAGAGTCCACTTCGTAATTGAATGGGAGACGAGTGGTTGAATGATTGTTTGGTTATATAAAAAGAGAGACATTCAATCAAGTTGATAATGAAATAATTATTCAACATTTTCAGACTATGAAAACAAAAAAAAAAGTACCTTCAAGATTTGAAGAAAAGAAAGTTAGCAGCTAATGTAATTTTTTATTTTTATTTTTTTTTGTATTTAAATAATTAATGTACACTTTTATTTTTTTAAATTTAAATATATCTTTTGATAGTAATGTTTATTATTTTTGCTCCCAAGATAAATTTTTTGGATCGGTCACTGCATACTGAAATACAAATACACAAAT
>NC_029791.2:98555265-98581991 GCF_000816755.2 Arachis ipaensis
TTTAATGGATGATGTTAGTATACAAATAATATTTTTAAAAATAAAATTATGATCTAATTATTAAATTTTTGTTGACTATCTTTAAAAAATACGTTAAATTTTAAAATTAACTCTCGTCATCTTCAACCTTCACTTCCTTTAATCTTTTTCTACCATTTTTTTATAAAATTGTTCATCAAATGCAAACTTTTCGAACCCAAAAAGCTACCCAAAACCTCTTCACTTTCTTTCATTCCCATTTAATAAAACGAAAGCCACTGAAAACCACCCCCACACAAGCAAATAAATAGGAAAAAAGATTAAACCTTTGAAAACAAAAATGCATATAAAAACAAATTGAAGAATGAGGGAGTTGGAATTGTGAATTTTTTGCATTACAGGGTCCGAGTTGTGTGGGAGACGAGAGGTGAAGGAAGGGCTGCAATTTTGACTTAGCAGCACCACGGAGACCGGTTTTGCGGGTCTTTCAGATGCTTCAGAGAATGGTGTCCATGGTTTCGTTGGAGTTGACGCAAGATAACTTGTGCACTTCGAGGTGCAGCGTGCTCTCATTTTTCTTTCTTTGCTTCAGTTGCTGCCTGTTGTTTGATTGATATGTATGCTAAGGAAGTGAAAACTGAGAACCAAAGGTTTTGATTGATTTTTTTTTTTTGGCAATGTGTGGCTTGCTTGAATGGGATAAAAAGGTAGATTTTTGAGTTGGAAAAGTTCGCACATGATTAGTAATTGGAAAAGTACTCCGAGATAATGGGAATGAATTCTCCCCATTTTTTTTAACAATTGAGGGAGTAAATGTGATTTTTTACCATTAATTTTATAAGTGGGATTAATAATAAATATGAGAGAGAGCAATAAAGAGTTAGAGATCACACTTTATATTCTCAATTTTTTTTAACAATTGAGAGGATCAATTTTCCGAAGTAATTAGAATACTAAACAATGCGAACAATACAATAAAAAAAATTAAAATTAAAATCATAAATCAGATTATTAATTAATTATTTTTAATTTTAGATTTTAAATTTTGAAAAATAAGAATTTGCAATTAAACCAAATCACAATTGGCACAATTACTCCCAATACCACATCCGCAGAGTCACTCCGGCGCCGCTACACCTCTCCACTGTCCGGTTTGATGCCGCTCAGCCTCTCCTCGTCCCGTTTGTACTCTGTTGCAATGTGAGATCGCGCTGCAGTAATCTCATGCATCCTCCTTTCTGCTGTCCACCCACCGCCGGCCGTGCAGGCCCATCGCAACCTCACCGTGCGCGGTAGTGTCGTCGACGTCCAGCGCCATACGTTGCTATATTTTTATACGTGCATAACAGTCACATTCATAAATGGAGTCTAATTTGGATGAACCGCTTTGTGATGTTTTATCGTCATTCATCAATGACAATTCTTCTCATTCACACATAGTCACCAATGGATAATAAGCCAGATGTTCAGTTTATTAGGTATGCGGATGGCTAGTCTAATATTTATGCGGCTGGTTTAATTAAGTAGTTACTAGTAACATAGGCCGGATGTTCAATTCAATAGGTATGCAAATGGTTATGTTGATTCGTAATTGGATGGTTATTCCTTTTGACTCGGTTTACTCATGCACAGTTAACAATAACTGGATGTTTAATTCATTAGGTGTGCAAATGATTATCCTAATGTTAGGGTTTAGGGGCTAATTTGGAGTGGAGTGTTTTTTTACTTTATTGGACCAATTCTAGAGCTCATTGTTCATATTGTTCACAAAGGTCATTGTCTACCTAACAAAACCGTGAATAATTTCATAAAGAAAAAGTATAGAAAAACAATAATAAATTTGAACAATGTGAACAATGGAGTAAAAAAAGAAAGTAAATTTTAATTAAAAATCAGATTGTTAATTAATTTTACAATTTCAGATTTTAAAATTTGAGAAATCAGGATTAACAATTAAATTCATCCACAGTACGGACGGACTCCTATTCTCATCATATCCTCCCAATCTCTGGTTCCCTTCTCACCATGCCGACGCCGCCGCGGACTCCCGCATATGACACCAAAAGCTCAACGACCTTTCCTTCCTCAAGCTTTGTCTTCACTCTCTGTCACTTATTCTTAGTTCTTGATACTCCAATAATCTCCACCTGTCACTCCTCAAATTCTATCTTTTCTTCTTTCTCTTCCATCTCACTGACGATGACGGAAAGTAACAACTGCGACTCAGAGGATGTGGCAGAGTACAAGGCAGACATCCTAGGACACCCGCTATACGAGCAGTTGCGGTCGATGCACGTGTCATGTCTGAGGATCGCGATGTCCGTTGACCAGCCACCGAGAATCGACGCTCACAATGCGTAGTGGAGAAGTACTCTGTTATCCTTACTTCGCCTATCGATACAACTCTATCTCTGTGAATCTCGACTACGCTATTCTCGGTAACGTTTTCGGTATTCACGATCCAAAAGGCTACGTCTACAACAACATGCTAGACGTGCATATTGATATTGTGAGAAGGTGCATAGGGGAAGTTTTATATACACATGTAGATGTTTATTTTTCATGTAAATGAGATGTTTATTCTTAATGTAAATAGAATGTTTGTTCTTGGTATATTTGAGATGTTTATTTTTAATGCAGATGAGATGTTTATTTTTCATTCAAATGAGATATTTGTTCTTGATACGGCACTCGAGGTTGGTGACGGCGGAAGATGGTGGCACTGGAGAGGGAGTTTGGATTACAAGGAAGTGTAATTAAGATTAAAAGGGAGGAATGGTTAAAATTTTTACTGGTACAGTTAAAAAGCATTTTTTTAAACATGAGTTAGGGTGTTTTTTTGAACAAACTATTTTTCAAACACGTATTTTTAATCCATCCATATCGTATACACTTCATCTTCTGCAACAATTATCTATTTACCATAACCAAACACATGCATCTTTAACCGTGAACCATTTGTTGCTTTATTGGCAATAGCTGGTCTAATAACTACCACGATGTGTTATTGTATGTATATTGACCATGGATAACCTCACACATGGTAAGTATTGGTTTATTTATTTATTATTTTGCTTTGTATTTATTTTTTAATTTTTAATATTTAAAAAACATGATGTTACCCTCTCCTTTATATAGTAGACGTTTTCCAAGAGATGTAGTCAACATAGTTGATACTTAGGGGCGTTCATGGATCGGATTCAATCTGTATATTCGCAGTATTTATTCGAATCCAATCCGAAAATTACAGATATAGATTCGATCCGCAAGGGCAAACTAATAGGATCGGATCAGACCCGCATACTAATAGAATCGGATTATAGATTTTGTGTACCGTATCCGCAAAAATAAAGAAATAAATAAGTAATTTTTTTATATTTTATTTCAACTAATAATTATCATATATGTTGTATTATTTTAATTTATTATTTAAGAAAAGCATGTTTAATATTATTTTAAGAGTAAACATATTTAAAAGAATAGAAAAAATGAATTTTATTGATATTTTTTTAATAAAAATAAGCTTTTAAAAATATTTTTGTATTTTGCGAATATATCTGATCCGATCTGATCCGGAAATGTGCAGATCGGATTTGATCTGATGGAATCCAAGCTTAAAAATTGTAAATATTGGATCTGATCCGATGATTTTAGTGCAGATCAGATCGAAATTTTGGCCATATTCAATCTGATCTGTGTTCACCGCTAGTGGATAGTCCATATAGTAGAAATGTTGTTTGCTGCTATTGAATTGTGTTTCAGAATTTCTTTTGTTGCAGGCTCACATTCAACTTCTTTGATTTGCATCCAAGGCCTCCCAGTAGGCATAAGCATCTGGCGATGCATCAAGAATCTGGGTACCTAGAACCTGCAAGAAGAAAATGAAGATGCAAATCAGGGGGCAATTTGATCAGAACAGAGCACCAAAATTAAAGCAAGTGCTCATGTGTAAAATTTTACAAATACGTAAAGAACACCAATCCATGCAACAAACAATAGAAGCTAAAAATTGAAGCATAAGAAACAGAAGGTATACATACCTCTTCGAACGCTTGTGTCTTGATGTGAATCTCAGTCCAAGAATTTTGTTTTCTCCACTTCTTTCAATCCCCATATCTGAAACTGAAAACCAACAAATCAAGAGGTATTCACACAAACAACAAGAACATCAAAGGTGGATAAACAAAAAGCATTAAAGAGTCACTGAAAACATCATACCAAGATTTCATATAAACACTAACTCTCCCGGTTCCTACCAAGACGCTCCACCGCTTTGTCCCTCGATAACACTGTGCTTGCCCTCACCATTCAGCCGCCATCCGCCATCCACCGTTGCTGGAACCAGCTCCATAGTCGCCTCCTTGGTTCCGCGTTCCTCTGAATTGCCTTCTGGGTCCTCGATTGTTGCCGCCTGACCACAAGGCCATTGCCGTCTCAGCTGCGCGGTGGTTCCTCCGATTAGCTCCTCTCTGTACTCTTGTGCGCGTCTTACATCCATAAACCCAACTCTGACTTTCTGGCTTATCTCTGCAGTTCCGTCGCGCTCTCCGCTGCAATTGTAGGGCTCAGGGTTCTATAAATGGAGACTGATGCGTCCTCAGCCGCGACAGATCTCTTGCCGCCTGGTTCCTCGCCTGGGGATCTGGGTTTCTTACATCTCTCCCAGAAAGGATGTTTAGTGGTTGGTGTGTTTCACAACCATTTCAATAAATTTATAATTTTTAAAGACAAAAAAATTATAATTTTTAAATTTATAAACATTAAAGTCTTTATAACCATAAATATGTAATAAACATAATTATAAACTAAAATTTTTGAAATAGAATAATAAAACTAACATTATCCAAAGCAAAATAAACATTGTCCAAAACATATAATTAAACATTTTCAAGTTTATAATCCATCAAACATAAAATATAATCTAAATGTAACTTAAAACATTTTCAATTTTCATCTTTATTCACTTGTAGATCAATAATATTATAGAAATTTGTAAGAAAAAGTTTAGACAAAAAAACGCCTAGCCCAGCGGGAAAGCCCGCGCCCACCGCGCTGAAGCCCACAAAAGCCCAAGGATTAGGCGGTGCGGGTTAGGCAGACTTTTTAAGTGTGGCAGTCTCAAATTTTCAGCCTAGTCTGTCTTTTTTGTTGAGTTACGCGGGTCGACCCGGCGAATTTCAACCTGTTTGCCACCCCTAAGCATAGGCCCGTTAAGATAGGTCAAATTCATTGGGCAATTTGTTTATCCATTTAAATGAGTGGACTTCTAAAATTAAGTCGGTTTAAATTTTGGGTTAAACGGGTTAAACCCAATTAACCCCAAAAAGATGACAGGTTAAATGGGCTAGTTTGAGAACTAAACTGATAGTCGATTTATTTTTTTATTTTTTTTCAAAAAAATGTAGCACTTTGGTCGATATTTCTCTCTATCTGACCCGAAATACTATTTGTTTAAAATTTTTAATCTAAAATAATATTTTTTTGTCAAAATATTTTTCAAAAAATAAAATAAAAGGATAAAGAACCTAGCTCATTTAACCTATTAGACTGACCATAAATAATCTGAGCTAAAAAATTGTGGTCCTTGAATGAAGTGGACTTAAACGGGACAGTCCATTTAACCCACAAATTTAAATAGGCCAGACTTAAATAGACCAGACTAGTCCGTTTGGCAGGTCTCAAAATAGTGTAAATCTTGGGTGGAATGAGCTTCAAGCCGTTTCTGAATATTTTGGGCTGGGCCAATTTTTCTGGCATCAGGCCAAGTTCAAAGAAAATAAAGAATTAAGATGTAAAATAAAAATTGTTAAGTCTGGTTTTGGACTCTGATTAATGGTTTAGTGAGTTTTTAGCTATTTCCTTTTTGTTTGGGCTGCGTATTTAATTATTTATATAACCCACAACTGACCAACAAATATTTGTTATTATATAATTATTTGTTATTACACTACGTTTTGTCATCATTTTGTGTGTCACTACAACAACATAGAATATTTTTTAGGGTTATATGTGTCAAAAAAAATTAAAATTCGTCAAAAAAATAATTTTTGACATTATTTTAACTATGAAAATATGTTAATAAAAATTTTGTCAAACATAGTATTTTTAACCTATAAGTAATTGTGAAAAAAGTTTAATTTTATTTTGATAAATATTGGCCGTAAAAAATAATATTAGAAAAATTTGAGAATATATTTTTTTATACTTATTAACCGTCAAAAGTACTATTTATTTTGACAGTTATTGACCTTAAAAAATTCTCAATAAAAAATTTTTACAATTATTAACCGTGAAATATACTATATCATAGTCATAGACATTTTTTGACAATTTTTATCATAAAAAAAATTCAATCGTATTTTTTTGGACATTCATTACTATAAAAGTTAAAGTTTCACCTATTATTGATTTTTTAAATAAAAATGACTATAACAATAGATAAAACAAAAGTTCTACCACTATAACATGAATATGCTTTCACTTTTTCATATATAATCATCGTATAAAATCAAACAAGATCTTTGCAATTTTGATCATTGATCATGATTCAAAACTAGTACAAATAGCATTCCTTATGTTGCATTTAACAAGTATATCAATAACAATTAACACCAAGTACCAAAACCAATACTCAATATCATAATATCATATTAATGTTCTTTTTTGTATAGTGCTATATGAATCACACTCATAAACTCATCAAAGTCTTGAGCCATTAATCAAGTGAAGTAGGATTGTTATCATTTTGAACTATAGGCAACCTTTCATCCAATAGTTGCTCAAGTATTTCTGCCATATGATCTACCTTTTTTTTAAAATCTTTCACCTCTATTTTAGAGTCTTCATTTTTTTTTTTTGCACATTGAAACTTTGTTTGGAGATCAGAAAATATAAATGATGTAGGACCCCATAACTGTGTATGTGTCACACCAATTCCATAATCACGAATTTGTCCATGTCATTCAAGTCCAAATACTTCCACCATCACCTCATATTCATTCATCTCTAATGTTCCTTCATTTACTTGAGATGATAATTCCTTAAGTAAATTCTAAAAGGGATCAAATCAACCTAATAAAATCAATAAAAATATATGTAAACATGAATATAAAATGTTTACTATAAAAATTAATGCCTAATTAATCCAATTCCTTCATTGCATAACAAAACTAAATTAATGCTTAATTAAAATGACACAACAAAGACTTATCATAATAAATAATACCTGAATTAAACCAGTTTTATATAAGACTTCTAATTAGTATCAATTCTCTATATATAGGGCTTGGCCAAGTTATTAATCATCCTCTGACCACTACAAACAGAGTAAAACAGTGATTTCCTTTTGACATTTGGTAATATTACACAGACAACACTCTCATTGACTTTGGCCACATCAACTTTTCTTTAAAGAAAATTCTGAGATTCATATATGCACATCCACAAAAAACTTCAGAGGAATCAAGTAAAAAATGAGATAACACTACGACCGATTCAAAATCTTAACGACATTAAATCTAAGCAGGACTATACCTCTCACTTGCTATTCGAAAATGGTATAAATTTAGGTGCCAAAACCTAACAAAATTCTTTTCATATACAGTAGATATATTAAATAATAAATGATGTTAAAGAAACTGATAATTAACTCATTCAGAAAATCAATAATCAGCTAATATTATTTAGTTACTTTGATTGTTTGCTAAAAAGAAAAATAGTTGCTATAAATCTCCTAACATAAAAATCCAAAAATTTCAAGATGATTATAGAAGTCTTAGGCTTCTAAATGTTATTTATTAAAGTTTGACTTAATAAATAATATTTCTAATTTTTTAATCCAGAAACAGCTCCTAATATACTAGTACTTCCGACAAAGTACAACTAATTTTTTAATGATTCTATCTTTTGTAGAACTTATTTAAACAATTACACAAGTTATCAAAGAAAAAAGAAATAATTTTGAGAAGTTATCAAAATAATAAACAAAACTCACAACATGTGATAACATATCTTGCAAGTTTTTCTTGAGTTTCTTCATTGTAAGCTTGTCCATTAGCACGGGTATGCGTAAGCCCCAAAGACAAAGACGGTCAATTTCTTGTCCTGTTTACTCAAACTATAGCCACAAATAACATATCTTATAAATATAGAAACTAATAAATATCTTCAAATTAATTATATAAATTAGTAAAATTTAGATATCGCCTCTTCAGCTCTTTGTTAGGTTCCCTTAGTACCAGTGGTATGGATAATGCTATTTGCAGCTCGACTCATCTTATTTTGTTGACTTATTTTCTAATAATTAACAAAATATGTCATAACATGTGATAAAAGAGGCTAGTTTAATTTAAGTCAATTAATAATTATTATATTATATGAAGCACAAACTTGCCAGCCTTCATCCATCCAAAGATTCACAAGGTAATCCCAATCCTCTTTTTCCATTTCCAATAGTATATTAGCTCGAGCAATTTCAGGATTATCATAAGGTTCAAAATACCTTTTTTTTAGCAGATGTCGATAACTCCGATAAGAATTCATTTGAACTCATACTAAATGCTTTCGACCTTCAACTTTGAAGTATGTCTTAAAAGAACATAACATATACTATTAGTCTGAGTTTATAGACATAAAAATAAAAAAAAAAGCAAGTGAAAACATAATAAGGAGAACATGTATATTACCAAAACTAGGTCAAACATCTTTATTTTGTTTTCTATTTTGATATCAGTCCATTCTTTAACCTTTAGTGGTGCATTCTTCGCATCACGAACTAGAACAGTACATCTTGATTTGAACAACTTTGTATTTGGACCAACTGGCCTATAGCCTATTCATTTTCTAGTTTATGTCAAGTCTTTTTCCAGCTGGTAACTTTGCTAACTCAAGATTGCGTGTAGGTCCTTTCACATTTTTTTTTCGGTGCAACAAAATCTGTTTAAATTAATAAGAAAATAGGAGCAGGATGTTATTTTTTGAGACATATATTAGTCTTTGATAAATCAGACATTAAGTCCAAGTTGGCACAACATGTTAAATTCTATTTTATGTATTGTTCAATACAAGAGATTCATGTAGACAACTAGTGGAGAAAATATAAAGAAAACAATGGATTTTTCTTTAAAAAATATTAATCCCACCAACTAATTCTCACTAATCACAATCCTAATCTTCTAAGGGAGTGATTTAACTGTTTATATATTTCAGTGCAGAAAATAAGAAGATCCAAGCTAATTGTAATGAGAGAATGGTGCAATTGGAAGAAAGTAATAGAAAGCTGGTGTTGGATTTAGATGAAGTAAATGCTGGAAACACTTTTCTGAAACATAATGCTTGTGTCCGCCGTTCTGCAATTGGAGGAGGAGAGATGATATGATTCTGTAATTGGAGGAAGAAAATAAAAGCACACATGACAAAATTAAATGGAGGAATGAACAGTTCAAACACCTCGAAGAAGCACACGAATAGCTGCGAGTTCAGTTGCAATCAAGCAGAGAAGAGTGGGAGAAGGAGAGAGCTCTACTACTTGATCAGTTATCTTCCTTGCAGATTAGTTTGGATTCTCAAACAAGAATTGATGAGGGGCTCCAATCCCGTTTAGAGATGTGCAATCATGTATTAGCTCGTGAAGAAAGCAAGAGGAAACTCCTGGAGGCTGAAATTTCCGAATTCAAGTCTCATTTCGAAAATATTTTTACCTAGTGTAAAGATAAAAAGTCAGAGATACAACAATTGAACACACTGAGAAATGAAGAGATAGTGCAGCTCAGAAGTTCATTAGGGGACAAGGAGATGCTGGTGAGGGAAATGGAACATAAAATTGTTCGCCTTGAATAAGATAACAAGAAACTGGGAGAGGTGCATAAAAACTGGAATCATAATGGAGTTGTTAAGTGGAAAAGATGGAAGTAGATATTAGTACTTTCAAGTTTACACGGAACACCAAAAAACAAGAAATAAGGGAGCTTCAAACAGAACTTGAAAAGTGTTTTTGTGCAATTGAAGAGAAACATATGGTATAGCACTAATATTTTTTTTTATTATAATCACTAGTTTCAAAGTTTATGGTATAGCACTAATGTTTTTAATGTACATATTTTATTTCATCGGCCTTAATTTTCTTAGAAAAAGAAGATATAAAAATAAAAGTAGTCATGCTATTAATATTTTTATGTCAGAAACTAAATTTATCTCATAATAAATCTCCAAAGGAGACTAATAAAATTAAAGAATGCTAAAGAATATACCAGATTCGAATTCTTCTTCATGAACTTTATCATCATTAGAAAAGAAGTCAAATTGCCTTCTAAGTTGTGAGTGACTTGATGAACTTGATTTTTTTCCATGCACTTCATCATTATTAGAAAGAGAATCAAATTGCTTTCTAACTTGTGAGTGACTTGATGAACTTGCTTTTTTTTCATGCACTCCATCATTATTAAAAAAAGAGTCAAATGTCCTTCTAACTTGTGACTTGATGAACTTGATTTTTTCCATGCACTCCATCACTATTAGAAAGGGAGTCAAATGTCCTTCTAACTTGTGAGTGATTTGATGAACTTGATTTTTTTTATACACTCCATTATTATTAGAAAGAAAACCAGCTTGTTGTAAGTGACTTGATGAAGCTAAATTTCTTCTAGATATACGACTCTGAATCCCTTTATTTCTTCTAGCAGCAATACTATTAACAATCTTTGAGGTTTTTGGCTAAATCAACAAATCATATTAAAAATATAGACAATTTATATGATTAAAGGCAAGATCTAAAATGTAACACCCTACCATACAGAGTCTTATGCTTAAGTCATAATTCAGAGATGGCAAGGTATTACGACCTCTAAAATAAAAAAAGTACGTATAGTAGTATGAATGATGTTTATAACTAGGAGCCTTTGAAGGAAAAAGGGGTAAACAAAAATCGTGACTCGAAAAGCGCAACACTCCGATCGATAACGTACCGAACAAGAATAAACCAGTCAAAACGGGAATATCAAAACTCAAAATCCGGTTGCGAAGATAACCGGTCCGAGCATAGCAATATATACATATATTAAAATAAGGAAAACCCCAAAGGAAACCCAAAGGGACATAAAAACAGAGAACCTATCCTCCAAAATCTCCTATAAGAGGAGTCATCACAGTTTGTATTATTCAATGGAGATAAAAGTATCTAAGAGAAATCATAAAATCGAAACAGAGTCCCGAGAACAAAGGATCTTCGCTAATCCAGAAGTCTCCAGCATGCTTCAGCGAGAAACCTCACGTCCTGCATCTGAAAACCACAAAATCTGCATGGGTGTGAACCAGAGGTCCCCAGCATGGTAACAGTTCCCCATATATAAGATGTAATAATAGAGGAAAGCCGAAGGCAATCCTAGAACTTTCTCCAGATAAAACCAAAGCTTATAAACAAGCTAAACCATAAAGGGCATCTGACTAAAGATCCTTCAGTCTAACTAATACTTCCCTTTCCAATTTCTTTAGACCTCCCAACCACCAGCAGGAGTATAATATAGCAAACACAGTTATATTAGACAAGAGATATACAAATAGGAACAAATAAGGCATTTAGATAGATAGCAAGTAATATGCAGTCAAATAGGCAATCTCAAACAATTCACATAGTATGCATATGATGAATGCCTGTCCCTAATGGCTGATGATATCATCTGTCGGTTATAGAGCCAACCCGACAAGTTCTGGTAGCTAACCATTGGACTGTCCCTCTATCGTGTCTCCCCAACTCGAGTTATACTCAATATAAATTTGATCATAATCATGATCCATATCCATCACCTTCACTGGTGAATATTTATGGGTGGGAGCTCATCCGGGGCTTTCACAGTACCCGGCCACCCTGACGACATAGGGTCAAAAGAGCTTCGAGTCTCAACCTAGAGCACGTGGTGGCTAGCCACTGCTTCCTCCCAGGGAAACTCTCATCTCCGATAGTGGAAGTGCAAACATTCACAATTCATTCAGCAGCATATATGCATTTATACTTAGCCATAATCATGGCTCCGCCGTAACACGGCAATAATCCAGCCATCCGGCTCACGGTTAAATCCATAACCAGCCAATTCATTAACAATTACGGCCCTTCGGCCAATGGCATAACAAGCACTTCCACCGCCATCCTCCGCATTTCACATAATCATCTTTGATCCTCATTGATCACTCATTTTTCCCTTGCTTCACTCGCAAGTTACCACACTCACTAGCTCCTTGTCTCGTTGCTAGGCATATCATAATGATTTAAGACATAAGTGGTGAGATCGGAGGCTTAGAAGTATGAAATTTGGCTTTTAAAACTCAAAAATCAACTTTGGGATGAAAACAGGGCCACGCGAACGCGCACGCGTGGATGGCCACAAAACTCATTGACGCGCAAACGTCATATGCGCGGACGCGCGGATTGAAAAATAGCCAAACGACGCGTACGCGTCATCCGTGCGTACGCGCGGGTACATTTGTGCCCCAGGCACAAAACTGGCACAACTCTGGCACAACTCTCGGGAAAATGGCTGGGCATTTGGTGCAGCGCATCGACGCGCCCGCGCACACCACGCGCAAGCGTGGATGGTGCCTTCTTGAAGAACGGCGCGTACGCGCCAAGTGCGCCTACGCGTGGAGGGTCATTCTGCTAAAAATTTTCTAAGTTAAAAGCTACAGAATTTACAGATTCAACCCCCAATCTTTCGACGGACATAACTTTCTCATTTTAAATCGTTTTTCGCCCGTTCTTCCAATGGCATGGACATCCCGGATCCAATTTCATTTCTAAATAAGTTTGATACAAAACGCGGATCCGTAGTCCAAGTTATGTCCCGTCAAAATATGCCCAAAAACCATGTTTTCATACAAAACCACAAGGTGCCATTTTTAAAACAAACCATATTCAACTCTTTTCAAAATCAACCAAAACATGTCAAATTTCAACCCTTTTTGAAATCAATCAAAATGTACCAAAATCAACATCAAGCCATCCTCAAATCACACATTGACACTTTACCAAAATTCTCAAAACCATCATCCAACCATTTTAACACTTCTCAGTCAAATGGCTAAAGGACAAACACAATATCATGTCATACATCCTTCCTCATCCCAATTTCCAATAATACCATTTCCAATCAAACATCATTATACATACTCATCATTATACTCACCATCAATATGGTACCACCCACCAATTCAACCTCAATCATTCATCAAGCATATATCACAACTTGCATTTTCTCATATATCACACGATCAAGGCATCAATATTCATAATCACATATATGACCACATCATATATCTCAACCATTCAACAATATCATCAATTCAATACCTATCTTAGGGCCTCTAGCCTAAGTATTTTCTACTCCATTACATATTAGATACGAGAAACCGAGACCATACTTTAGCCGATTTCCCAAGCTCAACTGGAGCACTTCGAAACCACTTGTCCACAAGTTCTCTAGGTCTCAACACCTCCAAGAACAGATTTTTACCACCAAAAATCCCTTTTCAAGCTTTTCAAGGTCTCAATCAAGCCCCCAATATTCACACATACATAACCTAAGCCACAATCATCATACCCATACACAACATCTCAATACCCAAACATCATAGAACAACAAATTACACTAGGTTGAGAATCTTACCACACCCAAGGTCCAAGGAGACAAGATTAACCTTCTCCTTCAAGAGAGTTGGGTCCTATAACATCAAAGAGTCCAAAATCTCAACATTTTTGCTCATGAAACTCGAAATCAAGGCTGGAAATTCGAAGAGCAAAACGTGGATTACCTCAAGATTGATTGTATGGGTTTTGTAGAGCTCTCTGCGATGAACGTGTGGCCACAAATGGTGCAGCAATCGGAGCTCTAGATCAAAAGTTATGGTGGTTTGAAGATCAAGTGAGAGATAGAAGTTTGAGAGAGTGTTCTTCCCCTCCCTCACTCCATTTCAGCGTGTGTGTGTAACAAATGAGGAGAGAGAGTGCTGAAAACTAGGGTTTGGTTTAGTTTAGTTGGGCCAAGGGCCCACTTTGGGTCAGGTTGGACCGGTTTGGCCCGTTCGGTCCAATCTTGGTCCGATTTCTATAAAATTGGTACCGAATTTCTCGTCTCAATCTCCTCTATCATATTAAGCCATAAAAATCACATTTTTGGATTTCTAGAATAAATTCTCATTTATGGGTTAATTAGCCATTAATTAACCATATTTTTACATTCTACCCACCTAATTGGGAATTTTGCCCACAAAATTCAAATTCAATTACCTGAGAATAAGTTCGGATAATCCCATCGCATCTCCGACTCAAGTTCTCAAGTGTGTTTCTCAACACCGCCTCGACTCCATGCCACCTTGACTAATGAAACCTCTTTCCCACGCAACCGTTTGATACTAGTATCATCAATTCTGACTGGAGCCACTGGAAGCGTCAAATCTTTCCTTAACTGAACCGATTCAAGTTCTAACACATGGCTAGCATCAAGAGTGTACTTCTGAAGCTGCGACACGTGAAACACGTCGTGCAGGTTCGAAAGATGAGGTGGTAGAGCCATCCGATATGCCACCGGTCCAATCCTCTCCAGGATTTGAAATAGACCAATGTATCGAGGATTCAACTTCTTCGCTTTAATTGCCCTACCTACTCCTGTGGTTGGAGTAACCTTAAGGAAAACATGATCTCCTTCTACAAATTCCAAGGGCTTCCGCCTCTAATCGGCGTAACTCTCCTGGCGACTCTGCGCCGTAAGCATCCTATCTCGGATTTTCTTGACTTGTTCGGTGGTCTCAGCTATCATCTCCGGCCCCAACAAGGCTTTCTCTCCAGCTTCATACCAACATAGTGGAGATTGACATTTTCTCCCATACAAAGCCTCATACGGAGCCATTCCGATACTCGCATGGTAACTATTATTGTATGCAAACTCCACTAATGGCATATATCGATCCCAACTCGCCGGCTGGTCCAGAACACAAGCTCTCAACATATCCTCTAGTGTTTGGATCGTCCTCTCGGATTGACTATCTGTTTGAGGATGGTAAGCCGTACTCAAGCTTAGTCGGGTTCTGAAAGCTTTCTGAAATGCACCCCAAAACCTCGAAGTGAAGCGAGGATCTCTATCAGAGATTATAGTAGCCGGTATGCCATGAAGTCTCACAATCTCTTTTATGTACAACCGTGCTAGTTCCTCAAGGGTGTAAGTCATCCGAATGGGTAAAAAGTGAGCTGATTTCGTCAGTCGGTCCACAATCACCCAGATACCATCAAAACCAGTCCTAATCCTTGGCAATCCTGACACAAAGTCCATTGCAATACTTTCCCACTTCCATTGCGGAACCTCTAAAGGTTGCAACATCCCGGAAGGTTTTTGATGTTCAATCTTCACCTTTTGACAAGTTAAGCACTTTGAAACATATTCCGCCACATCATTCTTCATGCCTGGCCACCAAAACATCGCCTTTAAATCATGGTACATTTTAGTACTTCCCGGGTGAATGGAGAATCTACTTTTGTGTGCCTCCTTTAAGATATCTTGCCTCAAAGTGCCAACATCCGGCACAATGATTTTACCCTTGAATCTCCATAACCCATCTTTTTCTTCCGACACTCTCCACTGTTTTCCTTGCTCGATAGCCGCTAACATCTTTCATAACGCTTCATCATTTTCATGAGCCTTTAGGAGTTCGGACTTAAAGTCACTTGAGATTTCTAATCGGATCAAACACAAAGTTCCAGATACTTCTCGAGCACCAATTTTCAGACTCTCGAATCCCTTGAGCAACTTCTCCTTTTGAAGCATCATCCAAGCCGCATATAACGACTTCCGACTTAACGCATCCGCCACTATATTCACCTTTCCCAGATGGTAATTCAACTCAAAGTCGTAGTCCTTCAATAATTCCATCCACCTTCTTTGCCTCATATTAAGCTCTTTCTGATCAAAGAGATATTTCAAGCTCTTGTGATCGAAGAAGACTTGGAACTTAACGCCATAGAGGTAATGCCTCCACACCTTCAAGGTAAACATAAACGCAGCGAGTTCCAAATCGTGCATAGGGTAACTAACTTCATGAGGTCTCAACTGGCGTGAGGCATACGCCACCATATTATGATGCTGCATCAGCACGCACCCTAGACCCTTTAGTGAGGCATCACAGTACACCTCAAACGATTCATTCAGCTCAGGTAACACCAACACAGGTGCAGTGGTCAACTTTTTCTTCAACGCCTGAAAGCTCTCCTCACACTCAGGAGTCCAAACAAATGGTGTGTCTTTGCGGGTTAACTTTGTCAACGGCAAGGCTAATTGCGAAAAGCCTTTGATGAATCTTCGGTAATAGCTAGCTAAACCCAGAAAACTCCTTATCTCAGTTACTATGGTTGGTTGCTTCCAATCTATCACAGCCTCCACCTTAGCTAGAGCTACGGCTATTCCCTTCTTACTCACCACGTGACCCAAAAACTTTACCTCATCCTTCCAAAACTCACACTTAAACAGTTTCGTATAGAGTTTCTTCTCCTTTAGAATCTGCAACACGGTCCTCAAGTGTTCCGGATGCTCTTCTTCAGTCTTGGAGTAAATCAGTATGTCATCAATGAAGACAACAACGAATTTATCCAGAAACGGACGGAACACTCTATTAATGTAATCCATGAATACTGCAGGAGCGTTCGTCAACCCAAAGGACATTACAGTGTACTCGTAATTACCATAACGAGTCCTAAAAGCGGTCTTAGGGATATCCTCTCCCCTCACCCTTATCTGGTGATAACCGGATCGCAAATCGATCTTGGAGAAAACCCCAGCTCCTTGTAACTGATCCATGAGATCATCAATCCTCGGCAACGGGTACTTATTCGTTATCGTGACCTTGTTCAGCTGCCTGTAATCCACATAGAGCCGCATACTCCCATCCTTCTTCTTTACCAGTAACACTAGAGCACCCTATGGGGAAACATTTGGTCTGATAAAGTTCTTACCCAACAAGTCCTCTAACTGAGACTTTAACTCGGCCATCTCTAACGGTGACATTCTATAAGGAGCACTTGAGATTGGTCCCGTCCCAGGCACCAATTCAATAGCAAACTCGACCTCTCAGTTAGGTGGAAATTCATTAATGTCATCGGGAAACACCTCTGGAAACTCACACACCACCGAAATCTGTTCTATCCTTTGATCATCACCCGAAACACCCACGGTTAACAACAGGATACCCTGACATTCGATTCCGGAGCAGTTCACCATCATCGAATTCAAGTAATAATTATTCACCACGACCGGCCCTTCTGTATCTTCCGGCATAAAGTACACCAACTTTGTAGAACAATCAAGCAGGACATGGTTCTCAGATAACCAGTCCAATCCCAAGATAAGATCAAGACTGATCATCGGTAAGCAGATTAAGTTATGGACAAAATCACACTGCTGGAACCTAAACGAAACCTTCGGACATCCTAGCCTAGTTACCATGGCCTCATGGGTAGCATTATACACTTTTAGGTCATAACCTAAGGTTACGATCTTCAATCCTAACTCATGGGCTTTCTCAAATGCAATGAATGAATGCGATGCTCCCGAATCAAATAAAGCATTTAAAGTTCGACAAGCCATTTCATAGTTACCTCGGATAAGTGCCTCAGATCCCTCAGCACCTATAGTTGAAGTGGTGAACACCCGACCAGTCTGCTGCGCCTTCACGGCACCTTGTTTCTGCTTCTCCGGATAGTTTGGGACCTTATGTCCCGCCTTACCACAGTAATAGCACAAGCTTGCTCATTCTGAGGCTGCTTTCCAAACCTTTTCCCTTGGGAGTTGTTGTTGTTGGGCCTCCTAAAAGAACCTCCCCTCTTGAAAGGTGGACCTCTAGGTGCAAAGCTCTTCCCTCGGTTCTGTGGGAATGATCCTTTGTGACTCCCTCTCTCAGCAGCTGCCTTCTTCACACACTCTTCAGCAACCCTACACTTGTTCACCAACACAGCGAAAGTTTTGATCTCCATTGGTCCCTGAGCTCCATTTCCGTTGTTGCCATGGTTGTTCATCTGTTGACCAAGAGCTTCAGCAGTGGCTTGCATAGCAGCAGCCATGTTCTCCAACGCAGTCATAAAGTTCACCGGGTCGTTAGGGTTAATCTCTGGTGCACGAGCATTCGTATGACCTCTCCTACGGCCTCTACCACGTCCACGAGGCGCCATCTGATTCCTATACACACCAAACATTCGATATTAAGTTGATCAGTCTCAATATCGAAAGTCTAGTGCTTCAAAGTCCCAAATGTATGCTCATGAACGTTTATGCCAATTATATCAAGTAGATATACTAACAGCACATAACACACATACAGAAAATGCACAAAAGCATAGTCAGTCCGTCCCTCAGGCTCTACAGGAACGAACTGCTCTGATACCATAATGTAACACCCTACCATACAGAGTTTTATGCTTAAGTCATAATTCAGAGATGGCAAGGTATTACGACCTCTAAAATAAAAAAAGTACGTATAGTAGTATGAATGATGTTTATAACTAGGAGCTTTTGAAGGAAAAAGGGGTAAACAAAAATCGTGACTCGAAAAGCGCAACACTCCGATCGATAACGTACCGAACAAGAATAAACCAACGCGAGATTATATATATACAAAAGAGTGTCAAAACGGGAATATCAAAACTCAAAATCCGGTTGCGAAGATAACCGGTCCGAGCATAGCAATATATACATATATTAAAATAAGGAAAACCCCAAAGGAAACCCAAAGGGACATAAAAATAGAGAACCTATCTTCCAAAATCTCCTATAAGAGGAGTCATCACAGTTTGTATTATTCAATGGAGATAAAAGTATCTAAGAGAAATCATAAAATCAAAATAGAGTCCCGAGAACAAAGGATCTTCGCTAATCCAGAAGTCTCCAGCATGCTTCAGCGAGAAACCTCACGTCCTGCATCTGAAAATCACAAAATCTGCATGGGTGAGAACCAGAGGTCCCCAGCATGGTACCAGTACCCCATATATAACATGTAATAATAGAGGAAAGCCGAAGGCAATCCTAGAACTTCCTCCAGATAAAATCAAAGCTTATAAACAAGCTAAACCATAAAGGGCATCTGACTAAAGATCCTTCAGTCTAACTAATACTTCCCTTTCCAATTTCTTCAGACCTCCCAACCACCAGCAGGAGTATAATATAGCAAACACAGTTATATCAGACAAGAGATATACAAATAGGAACAAATAAGGCATTTAGACAGATAGCAAGTAATATGCAGTCAAATAGGCAATCTCAAACAATTCACATAGTATGCATATGATGAATGCCTGTCCCTAATGGCTGATGATATCATCTGTCGGTTATAGAGCCAACCCGACAAGTCCTGGTAGCTAACTATTGGACTGTCCCTCTGTCGTGTCTCCCCAACTCGAGTTATACTCAATATAAATTTGATCATAATCATGATCCATATCCATCACCTTCACTGGTGAATATTTATGGGGGTTAGCTCATCCGGGGCTTTCACAGTGCCCGACCACCCTGACGACATAGGGTCAAAAGAGTTTCGAGTCTCAACCTGGAGCACGTGGTGGCTAGCCACTGCTTCCTCCCAGGGAAACTCTCATCTCCGATAGTGGAAGTGCAAACATTCACAATTCATTCAACAGCATATATGCATTTATACTTAGCCATAATCATGGCTCCGCCATTACACGACAATAATCCAGCCATCCGGCTCACGGTTAAATCCATAACCAGCCAATTCATTAACAATTACGGCCCTTCGGCCCATGGCATAACAAGCACTTCCACCGCCATCCTCCGCATTTCACATAATCATCTTTGATCCTCATTGATCACTCATTTTCCCTTGCTTCACTCACAAGTTACCACATTCACTAGCTCCTTGTCTCATTGCTAGACATATCATAATGATTTAAGACATAAGTGGTGAGATCGGAGGCTTAGAAGTATGAAATTTGGCTTTTAAAACTCAAAAATCTACTTTGGGATGAAAACAGGGCCACGCGAACGCGCACTCCACGCGCACGCGTGGATGGCCACAAAACTCATTGACGCGCAAGCGTCATACGCGCGGACGCGCGGATTGAAAAATAGCCAAACGACGCGTACGCGTCAGTCGTGCGTACGCGCGGGTACATTTGTACCCCAGGCACAAAACTGGCACAACTCTGGCACAACTCTCGGAAAAATGGTTGGGCATTTGGTGGAGCGCATCCACGCGCCCGCACACACCACGCACAAGCGTGGATGGTTCCTTCTTGAAGATCGGCGCGTACGCACCAAGTGCGCCTACGCGCGGAGGGTCATTTTGCTAAAAATTTTTTAAGTTAAAAGCTACAGAATTTACAGATTCAACCCCCAATCTTCCGACGGACATAACTTTCTCATTTTAAATTGTTTTCTGCCCGTTCTTCCAACGGCATGAACATCTCGGATCCAATTTCATTTCTAAATAAGTTTGATACGAAACGGGGATCCGTAGTCCAAGTTATGTCCCGTCAAAATATGCCCAAAAACCATGTTTTCATACAAAACCACAAGGTGCCATTTTCAAAACAAACCATATTCAACTTTTTTCAAAATCAACCAAAACATGCCAAATTTCAACCCTTTTTGAAATCAATCAAAATGTTCCAAAATCAACATCAAGCCATCCTCAAATCACACATTGACACTTTACCAAAATTCCCAAAACCATCATCCAACCATTTTAACACTTCTCAGTCAAATGGCTAAAGGACAAACACAATATCATGTCATACATCTTTCCTCATCCCAATTTCTAATAATACAATTTCCAATCAAACATCATTATACATACTCATCATCATACTCACCATCAACATGGTACCACCCACCAATTCAACCTCAATCATTCATCAAGCATATATCACAACATGCATTTTCTCATATATCACACGATCAAGGCATCAATATTCATAATCACATATATGACCATATCATATATCTCAACCATTCAACAATATCATCAATTCAATACCTATCTTAGGGCCTCTAGCCTAAGTATTTCCTACCCCATTACATATTAGATACGAGAAACCGAGACCATACTTTAGCCGATTTCCCAAGCTCAACCGGAGCACTTCCAAATCACTTGTCCACAAGTCCTCTAGGTCTCAACACCTCCAAGAACAGATTTTTACCACCAAAAATCCCTTTTCAAGCTTTCCAAGGTCTCAATCAAGCCCCCAATATTCACACATACACAACCTAAGCCATAATCATCATACCCATACACAACATCTCAATACCCAAATATCATAGAACAACAAATTATACTACGATTGAGAATCTTACCACACCCAAGATCCAAGGAGACAAGATTAACCTTCTCCTTCAAGAGAGTTGGGTCCTATAACATCAAAGAGCCCAAAATCTCAATATTTTTACTCATGAAATTCGAAATCAAGGCTGGAAATTCGAAGAGAAAAACATGATTTACCTCAAGATTGATTGTATGGGTTTTGTAGAGCTCTCCGCGATGAACGCGTGGCCGCAAACGGTGCGGCAATCGGAAATCTAGATCAAAAGTTATGGTAGTTTGAAGATCAAGTGAGAGATAGAAGTTTGAGAGAGTGTTCTTCCTCTCCCTCACTCCATTTCAGCGTGTGTGTGTGTAACAAATGAGGAGAGAGAGTGCTGAAAACTAGGGTTTCGTTTAGTTTAGTTGGGCCAAGGGCCCACTTTGGGTCCAGTTGGACCAGTTTGGCCCGTTCGGTCCAATCTTGGTCCGATTTCTATAAAATTGGTATCGAATTTTTCGTCTCAATCTCCTCTATTATATTAAGCCATAAAAATCACATTTTTGACTTTCTAAAATAAATTCTCATTTATGGGTTAATTAGTCGTTAATTAACTGGGTTTTTACATAAAAACTCCTTGACACCTCTCCTATATTGTAAAATGGCTCTATTCTTAATTTGCATCCAATCTTTGTCCATTGAATATATGACAAGCTTAATATATATGAAAAAATATTAAAAATAAGGACAAAAAACCACAAGTCTCAATAGAAAAAAAAAAACAGTTAAAACACAAATGTAGCTATAATAAAGTCCAAAAAATACATGTCACATAGTCTATACCAAAAGCTAAAAATAATCAATAAAAATCAGTTAAGAAAAAATCTGAAGGCAAAGTTGTGATCTTGTTATGGCTAAGTTCCAGAGAGGCCTAAACCTGAAAGCGGAAACCTCCAAACTCGAACCTATTTGGCTACTATTCCAACAATTGCAGCTAATAGCCTAATAGGCATTGGTGCACCTGTACTGATGTACCTTAAATTAAAAACTAGAATTTTATATCTATTATTATTATTTATGTATAATTTTTATAATTTTGTTTACTTACTTTTAAAAAATGATTATGATAAAAGATAATTTTTTTTATTTATATCATAATAAATGTATAACAAATAATAATGCAAACATCACTTTTTGTATAATGAATAATTCATGCAATCATCTAAATTAAAATCCAAATCTATATGAACCTAGGGAATTTAATTCTATGCATTAGGCATATATATGTGGTGTCTAGGGATCCTAAAAGTTGAAGCAAAAAGAAATGAACATACATGCACTACTTAATTGACAGATAATTAACAAACGAGCTACGACAAACGAGATTAAAGTGGTGGTACTTATAAAAGCTAGAAATTCTTTCATGTATGTCAAATATACTTGAACTTAATTAACAGAATATTATAGAAAATGAAATAGTTGACAAAAACTAAAGATAAGTAGTTCAGGGAGTTAAAAAAAAGGCACTCCAACTTTAAAAAGAATAAATAATCTAAGGGTGATTTTTGCTAGAAGAAATGGTGTGAAGTAGCAGAAGAGAATGTGAACAAGTGTTGGCTAGATTTGGAGATCCTAGAATACTAACAAAAGGAAAAAAGGTCATATAAAGAAACAACTGATGCAAGAAGCAAACCTAAAACTAAAACTATGTTGTCTTTGTCTGCACTCTTAGATTGTCGAAAATTAAAGTTGTGATTCTTTCTTCCTTAACCTCTATCTATGTGGCAGAGCAACTTTTTGGCTACAAAACTTTCTCTTTCCTCTATTTTTTTCACCTTTTTAAAGTAGAAAACGCAGATTAGAGTAAGAACCAAGGAAGGAAAAAAAGAAAGTGAAAAAGTGAAGAGCAATCAGGGAGTGTAGTAGAGCTGGTTTGAGAATTCATAAATGGGAAGAAGAGAAGGGAAGTGGAGGTTGCTGAAAGCTGAAAGGTGAATATATCTAACATTTATAAAATTGTCAGTAACAACCAAAATGACCAAAAGAAACGGCAATCCGAAACAAAACAAGAATTGGTGGTTCTAATGAACTTAGAAGTAAAACAAATATTCAAACAGCGAGTTATCTTGACAAGTAGTAGTATTAGAAACAAACTAGAGAAGTATTGGTGGATCTCCTAAGCAATTGATGATTACTAGTTTTCTTAATCACAAGACAAGATAACGTGTTACAAACTTTTATTTATTATCCACGCCTTCCCTCTAACAACATTATCTGCAACTTCTTGTTTATTATGAATAACAAGTATAATTACCCGTGACATGTATACGATAAGATTGAAATTATAATTTTAAATTATCTTTTTAAAATTAATTTAAATTATAATAATTTGATTAATAAAAAAGTAATATGTTATGCATTGTTTATTTTTTTTAATCTAGTGTTAATTAGATTAACTCTAAAATAGTTATTAATCGATTTTAATAATTTACTTTCTTCAATAAATCAAATATATATACTGAATATGATCATAAATAATATAGTAATAGTTAAATCTACCAACAAATATATTGACTATTATCACACTATAAAACAAATTAAATATAAATGCTATTATCACTTATAAATCTATAAAATCGCACTGTCTTTGATTCATGCAAGGGTTTACTTATCAAATAAACTTAAAATATAAACAAAAAATATTTATAAAATGGACCTAACATCACTTGAAAGAATCATGAAAAATAATCAACATACCTTATCATCCATGAAAATCATTTCTATGTAAATCGTCTTATTCTTGTCAAATTTGGATGGGACTTTCCATATCCTTATAATTCTTAATTTTATTTTTCAAGCTTTTTCATTACATAATCTACCATAAGTAATATTGTTGATAGAATCGTAATTAGTAGCCCTTAGGTATGAAAAATAATAAATAGAAGAAGATCTATGTCTGAAATAGTCATAATATATAAATTGAGTAAACAATTTAAACTTCTCTAAAACTAATTTAATCAAATACCAATATTAGAAATAAATTACTTAAATAATACTTAATCTATTCTAGTCCTTAGACACGTATAGATTAGATTCATTCTCGTAACAACAACTAACTGAAACAACATCGTAAGTTCGAACATTTAGAATTCGTGCAAATTCAGATCATTCCCTTGTTCTTTGAAAATCTTCTGTATCCCTGATAGAGTTGCATCACAATTTCTTTTATGGAAAAGGAGTTACGGATGTGGCTTTGGTATGTTGGAAACCAAAATTCGGAAGTCACTATTTATATGTGAGTGTGACACCCATTAAACCCTAAAAGTCAAATAAAATAGTATCTCTGATTTTATTCTCATTTAATTCTAAATCAAAAGTAATAATGACTTATTTAATTCATCATTTATGATAATAAATGAGATGACCATTATATAAGTCATTTAATGTAAAATAACTTAATTTGCGATTATAATTAATATATGTATTGCCTATAAATAGATTAGAAAATAATATTTTCGTAACAAAATAATCATTCAATTTGAATTATAATTAATTGATTGATAGAAATTATAATAAATTGTATAATATTTAAATAATTAACCAAATTAATTAGTTGATATAATTAATTTATTATCATAAATTGAATTTAATGAGTTAAAAGAAATAAATTAAAAAATACCATCAGAAACATGCCACGATAATTTTATCATTAACTGCAGAAATTTAATTTTTATATAATAGAATAGATATTTACAGATTATTATATTAAACACAGACTAAAAAAATACACTAAACAAAATAAAAGCATCAATGATAAAATAAATCCTAAAAAATCACTTAAATTCAAAAAGCACCTGTGATGAATTATGATAAATCAGAAGTAAAAGTAAAATAAATAATTAAAAATAAAGTAAAAATAACAATTAAAAAAAGTAAAATAAGAGAAATTAAAATATAATGTGTGGAGTAGATAAAAAAATTATTACAATAGAAGATTAATAAAATTAATTAATACAAAGGATGAAAGAGAAAAATAAAAAATACGATCTTATTAAAAAAATTTCAAAAAAATATTTTAAAGAAGAACCTATTAATCAACTTTTATAAAAATATTACAAATTTGAAGTACAAAATAAAGAGGGAGAAAAGGGATATATAAAATAATAAGATAATAAATTGAATTAATTGAGTTCATTTATTTCATTGCTTTATATATTATTTATTAATTAATTTAATATTTATCTTGATCAAATCAAATAATAAATTAGTTATAATTAATTTGGTTTAATGAATAAAAAAATTTAAAATAATTTAATATTTACTCTGTTTTATTTTTTTTTTAATTTTTTAAATTTTATTAAAAAGGAAGGGTAGTTTAGGAATAAAAATTAAAAAGGACGATTTTAATACGAAAAAAACGTTAAGGATGATTCTAAATCGAAAATTAGATCGGGGACGGGTTTGATTTCGACCCTCAACGTAAGGGACCAAAATAATACTTATCCCTAAAAATTACTTAGTTAATACAAATAATTAGTATAATTGATTTAGTTCAATAAATTAAAATAAATAATTGTGAAAGGAAAAGATAAAGAGAAAGTAAAATTATAAAAATGTATAGCCATTAAAAAGCAATAAAAAAAAGTCTCTTTTAGTTTTTTATTTATTAATATTAATTTATTATAATTAATTTCACAACATTTATTATACGTTATTCATCTTACAAATTAATACAATCAATTAATTGATATCAATTATCGATATTAATTTTAATTGATATAACTCATTTCGCTATACTTTTTTAAATAAATAATTAAAAATGCACGTCTCAATTTTTTATTAAAGTAGAATAAAATAAAATACATAAATTGAGTAGATATAAATTTAAAAATTATAAAATTTTATTAACAACTCAATCAAATTAATACCATAAAACTAAATTTAATGTCTATTTTAAAAATAATTACTGACCTTTTATTCGTTTAATTATTAATAATTTAAATAAAGTAATACCCTATAGCTTATATATTCAGAAACATTTTTCTATTATATCACTTATTTACTCACAGCCTTAAAGTCTGTAAAAGTATACAATTGTATTATCATTCAAAACACAAATTCATCCTTTATTTTCATTAAATATTTAGATTAATTCAGTTAAATGAGTGTTTTAATAAAAGGATAGACTATTATTATTATTATTATTATTATTATTATTATTATTATTATTATTATTATTATTATTATTATTATTATTAAAATAAAAAATATCATTAATTGATAATTAGTTTAATAATATATTAAATATTGATTTTTTTGGTGACTTAAAAGAAAATAAACAAAAACTAAGAAAGAAAAAAAACAAAAACAAGAAAATCTGCTTAAGAAAGGCAGTCCCGCTGAATACTACTCTCAAACTCCTTCCAAGGCAATGGAAGCTCCACTTGGGGAGAAATAGTCCTCATTGCAG
>NC_029791.2:98582367-98594462 GCF_000816755.2 Arachis ipaensis
GTTTTTTTTTTTGGTGACTTAAAAGAAATAAACAAAAACTAAGAAAGAAAAAAAACAAGAAACTGCTTAAGAAAGGTAGTCCCGCTGAATACTACTCTCAAACTCCTTCCAAGGCAATGGAAGCTCCACTTGGGGAGAAATAGTCCTCATTGCAGTCTTTGCCATGATGTCTACTACTGTATTTGCATCTCTCAAGATCAACCGAAGATTAGCACGCCATTTCCAAGACATGATATCTCGAATTTTTAACACCAAAGGATTAATAAACCCAGAGCAATCTTGTAAATTATTGACAATAGTAAATGCCTCCACACAGTCTGTCTCACATATAATGTCTCTTTGTCCCGAGTCCCATGCTAAAAGAAAGCCTCTCCAAATAGCAAACAACTCTCCTTGCAAAATGCTACGACTCTCAATTGTTCCCAGACAGCCTCGTTGCCACCTTCCCTTCCAATCTCTGCTAACACAAGCAAAACTAACTCGAGCACCACTGCCAGGATAGTTAGCATCACAATTAATCTTAAAGGTACCCATTGAGGGGGAATCCAAGAGCCACTAATGGTTGAGGGGATAGATAGTCGTTGCAACTCAAAAATATTTCGGAGCTCCTTTTCTAAGGACAAAGCCATACCAATCACCTTGTCTGTGATCCAATGCTCGTGAGGATGAAAGATCTCGTTATTTCTCGAACACCAAATCCACCAGAGACCAGAAAAGAATCTAAAAGGGCGCTGTTTGCTATTATATAATAACCAACTCATCAAATCCACTGGTTGATCGGAGATCCCTAAAGCTTGCCAAACAAGTTGGGCTTTTGGACAATCCCGAATACAATGTAAAACCGATTCCTGACCTGAGAAACATCGTGGACAGCTATCCGTGTGCGAAATGCCCCTCCTAAAACGAAATGCAGCAGTAGGAAGAGCCTCCCGAAGACATAGCCAGGCCAAAAATTTGTGCTTTTCTGAAACATGTTGACGCCAAAGTCAAAGCCAATTACCCCTATCCTCCCAACTAAACATCTTCTTACTGAACCACAAATAACCACTATAACCACTATATTAAATATTGATTTGATATAATTAACCTGAAAATATTTTCCTAAAATAACATAATCATACATTATTCATGAGCTAATTATAATGCAATTAAAGATATTATTATAACATAATATCTACTTACTATATTTCTATTACATTTTGTATATATCATCAAAAGATGCATGTTTCATTATTTTTTCTAGATAAAATCTGTTTTCATAGGCAAAGAAATTGTGTTTAGGTCAACGATTTACTATATGTTTAGGTAGAAAATTTTTTCGAATATAATGAAAATACAAATAAAGAAATAAAGGATAAAAATAAACTTAAATATATCTGACACCACTTCATTTTATTAAAATATTTAAAAATAGCATATCCACGAAGAATATTCATAATATATAAATTGAGACAATAATTTAAAATTCTTTAATACTAATTTGATCAAATACTAATATTAAAACCAAATTACTTAAACAATATTGAATCTATTCTAGTCCTTAGTCACGTATAGAATAGAGTCATTCTCGTAACGACAACCAACTGAAACAACATCGTAAGTTTGAACATTTAGAATTCGTGCAAATTCAAACCATCATCTTATTAAATAAGTTTCATCATCCGCTATCCATGCAATGCGGTAAGGTATAGAATTGCCACACCGAGAAACTAAACTAACCCTTATTCCCCTCAATGGCATTGCATGCATCCAAAAGAAAGCCGGTAATTTCTGAAAAAAATTACAATATGTTATAAAATTATTCCAATAACGAAAAGCTTAAAATAAGAAAATTTAAATATATTACTAATCGTTGAAATTACATATCCGAGTTTGTCACGAATTTAGCAAAAATGAACTTAAGCTGAGGGAATTCAATCTCATTATGTGCTCCACTTCGAAGATTTTCGGGCAGACGTAAAAAGTATGGAGGGGATGAAATTTGAACTTGGCTTATAAAGTTCCGTGGAAACAATTCCTCAATAAAAAATCGAGCTCCTCCCAAGAAAGCTAACTTTAACCACATTCCATTAGGTTGGTCATAATAGGTGAGTAGATCCAACCATCCTTCGATAAAGTAGAGATTATTGCCCTTTCTTTGAATGCTTATATCCATGTAGTTGGAACCCGAATCAATGAAGACAACTCGATGAGGTATTTCATGGATGTGATGCATTGTAAACGATTGTGGCAAAAGACAATCGAACTGGAACATTAGACGATAAGAATAACTTAGAGTAACAATAATTAATAAATTATCAAAAGAATAATATAATAGAATGAGTATATGAAAAATATTATAAAAAGTTATAAATTGTACTTTAAAAGGATCAACTTCAATAAAAAACGAAGAATACATTTTTATTCTATGAAGTAGTAAAAAAATATAAAATTATGAGTTGACTCTCAAATTTAGATTCATGTACCACAGAAAAACACTATATATAGACTTTAGTAAAATGAAAATAAATATGTAAATTATTTATTATTAAGGTAATTTTTTATTATATACAGTAATTACGCATCGCATATATTAATTTTGTTAAAATTATATGATTTTGTCATATCATAATTAGAATCATTATCTTCTATCATAATCAAAGAAATCTCGGATAATGAATAAGAATATTATACTTAATATACACAAATTGAAATAGAAAAGGGGTAAAGATATATTATCATGCAGGGATCAGCTAACTTAAAATGTTTGAAATAAATATCATAAGAAAATAGAATTATAACGGGTAGATATAAAGATATTTTTTATAAAATAATTTAGAATAAAAAAAATTTCATTCATTTTGGAGAGAAAACAGAATCACGAGGAATCGACACGTCACCTTTATTAGTTGGGGGAAAATCCAATTTTAGTATATTAAGTAAATAATAATTGAAAGTTTCAACAATAAATTATGGTACATAATCTCAAATTAGATTAGATTAGATGTATACATATCTTTTTATTAGAATTGTAATAAGCATGATGTATAAGAAGTGAAGATCATAATAAGAATGCTATCAATATAGTTAATCAATTAAAATGCCACTACACACAATTAAAATTTTTTAAGTTTAACAAAGAGTAAGCTTCAATAATAAAAAATACTTGCCTCAACTGGTTGATCTTGTTTCTTTAATAACAATTTGAAAGCCATTGATAAAATTATTTGACCTATGTCAAGCAACTAAGCAAATAAGCAATATTACTAATGTAAATTAGTATGTTATAGAAATTTAGACTCTTAAAATAGAATACACATATATAGAAATTCAAGCTCTCAAAGTAAAGCTAGATACTCCTATTTGATATGAACCTTTGATTTAGGAAAAAGAACAAATATTTGGTGTGCAAAAATTGAAAAGGAAAAAAAATGAAGGATTAGAAGTCAAATTAGATAAAACATAAATTGAATAGAATTCTAAAACAAAACAAACAGTAGAATTGCATCACCAAGTCATAGTTATCTTTCTCTCATTTTTTTATTATGAATAAAAAAATAAAAAAATAAAATGGAGTAGAGCAAATTACCGAATATATAGAACATATTTACACAAATTACCAAATCAGATGTGAGGAATAAATTCAAGAGTAATTAAGTATGAAAAATAAATAAAAAACTATGAATTATAGAACATATCAATAAGAAGTCAAATCAGAAAATATAAATTCGGGAATAGATTTAAGAATATGAACACTTACCTTAATACGTAAAGTAGGGGTGGAAAAATGGGTTGAACCCGTCGGGCCGATCCGCTAAGCCTGCTAAAAAAGGCGGGTCGGGCTAGGATTTGGAGCCCGCCAAATTAAAAAAATCCGTCAAACCCGCACCGCCAAATTGGCGAGTTTTGGCAGGGCAGGGCGGGCCGATCGGCCTAGGTGGGGCGGGACGGGTTGGGGCAGGCCGGCCCGCTTTGCCACCCTTAACGTAAAGTAATAAACGCGAAACTCAAATTGCAAAAAGCGGAATTACGAAACGCGAAGCGTTCACACATGATAACTAAATGCATAGGTACGAATAGAACGATACATAATATATGTAAAACCTTGTAGATAGCTCCAGGGTTCACAAGGTAATAATTAAAATAAATAAGATGTATATATATAAGTATGATATACCAAAGAGAGGACTAGCACAACCTGCAGAGTTTAGGCCGGCTAGTCAAACTGAAATACAAAAGAGTTTGGAAGTTTAAAACAGCTTATACAACTTATCTCTCAAATCAAGCCTCTATGGCCATCCTCTGCCCTGTCACCATATCCGCAAACTCACCGAGGTGGGTTGCGACCTGCATCTGAAAAACAACAACAATATATGGTACGAGAATCGGAGGTTCTCAATATGGTAACAGTGCCCAATATATAAGATGTAAGGTTCCGGAATGCCAAAGGCAACCCTAGAACTTCACAATACAGATATTCAATCTTAACGAAAATAAATGAATTAAACCATAAACCATAAATAGGGTTATCTAAACTTAGGGGATTTCTAACTAAAACTAGTCATACCATTGTATCCCACAGCCTTCACCAACCTAACCTCCGTGTGATCCATCGCCACCGCCTCCCGATCCTCCTCAATGCCAGTAAAACACATTTAATGCAACCAAGTAAAACACAAGTAATATACATATACAGTAGGTAATTCAACTAGCATTTAGGCATGTTTTTCAAATAGGCATAACTCAAGTAATCAAAGCAAGCAAGTATATAGAAGATGCATATGATGAATGCCTGTCCTATTGGCTCGTGATATCACTTGTCGGTCCATGAATGCCAACCCGACACATCCTTTTAGATGTCGCCTTTCTGCCATGTCCGAGGATATAGCGCCTGGCACGCTTTTGTATCGTTCCGAGGATATAGTGCCTGGCACACTGGCATGCTCCAAGGATATAGTGCCTGGCACACTCTTGCGGCAGAGATGGAAAATAACAACAATATCTGTTTCATCATAAATCATTCCAGGGACATAGTTTCCGGCACACTATCATTCCAAGGATATAGTGCCTGGTATACTTTCAACATCCAACAAGTCCATCAACCTCAAGTCATTGCTACTCACCACCATTTTCTCCTCTTAATCCATTCTCAATTCTCAATTCTCAATATTCCAGGGATATAGTGTCCGGTACACTATCTTGCAATATCCATCAAGCTCATCATAACCATAATCAGTTCTTAATTCCACAAGTTATCATCCACTCACAAGTTCTCAATCCATTTCCAATAAAATACTTTGCTAGTTCACCCACAACTTCAGAAACCTAAGTCTTCGTCTTCTAAACTCATATAGAAAATTACCAATTTATCTCACTAACCCAATTTTGTTCCTTTGTTCTTCTATTTCTTGAACCATACTTACTTTTAATAAGAAAGTCCCAAAAATTACACTTCTATACATACACTACCTTTTATTAATACCAATCTTTCATTGCATTCGAGACATATTTGGTGCTTTTATTGCATTTTAGATGGCTGAAAACACTAGGATGCAGTAGATGCAAGTGGCAATTAACCTCCTCGCCGAGCAGTCTGATGGCCACAATGAGCAACTCGCCGCAATTACTTAGTCCCTTCCATCGATTCAGATCCAACTCGCCCAGAAATTGGAAGACTCACCGCGTCATAACCCGCATCAATCGATTTTTGCTCCACCCTGGCAATTCTGCATCAATTTTTCCATTTCTCTGGCAGTGCTGATGTGCTTTAATCGATCTTTCTTGCTGCGCAATTTTTTCAAATTTATGATATTCCTGAGAATCATCTTGATGTAATAGCTATTAGCTTGGAAGGCAGGGCGTTGGCATGGTTCTAAATTTGGGAGAAATTAGATTAGGTATAGGATTGGCTTACCCTGTCCACTGCCATCCAGATTCATTTTGGGCCATCTCAATTTGAAAATCCAAGAGAAGAACTATTGAAATTGAAACAAACAACTTCTGTAAAATTTTACTTTGAGGCATTTAATGATTTGGCTGCTAGAGTGTTTGGAATGGATGATACATTGTTGATAGATTATTTATTGGTGGTTTATCTCCGGAGTTAAAGTGCGAAATTAAATCACACTATCCAGCTTCACTAATCCAGGCAGTGTCTTTAGCAAAACGTTTTGAGAAGTTTGTTCCAAGTGCACAAAGATGGAGATCCCCAGCTGCACCTCACCCAAATTCCTAGCCCAGAACCAATCCCATCCAACAACCTAAACCACTTTCACATACCTCACCCCCAGAGCCAACAAACCTAAACTCAAACCTACCATTACTACTAACACTAACCAAAACAACTACCAAGAGAAAATTATCTCCTACGAAAATTCATTTTCGACGGGAAAGAGGGCTTTGCTTCACGTGCGATGAAGGTTAATCCGATTTACAAGTTCAGTACAGGAAAAACAAATTCGAATCCTAATGGATGGGGCAGTTCGAATAATTTTATTCTTCCGGCATTGACACGATGCTTGGCCATCACAGTACACCATTCCCCACAATTCAAGGTTCAAGTTGGCAGTGGCGATCTTCAGTGCGAGGGAGAGGTCAAACAAGTGCCTGTTAAAATTCAACATCATACATTATTCATCAATGCTTTTGTGTTACCTATTGCAACTGAAGAATTGGTTCTATGCGACATTTGGCTGGAATCATTGTATACCCACTTGCTTAATTACAAAAATAAATTCATCACTTTCTTCGATGGAATCAGTTGGTCACTTTGCAAGGGAAGGTGAGTCACAGACCTACTCAAGCACAATTCCATTAATTGAAGCGACTCCAACATACCAAAGAAATCTCAGCTCTATACACCTTACAATTACAACATATTCATAGTGAGGATAATCCACCGCTGGCCTTATCCACTGACATGGACCCCAAGCTTGCACTCTTGATTCGCACATATTGTGTAACACCCTCACTATCAGAATATCACGCTTCTGGCTGTGCTATTCTGATAGCAAGAATATTACGACGACTTCCATATATTTAATAATAAGATATGAGCCTTTAATTCGAAACTGTATCGCTGTTTTCTTTAAAAAAATCGGAAATACTTTTTATTTCAATCAAAATGCATATATAATCCGATTCAAATCAATATATATATATATATATACACACACACACACAAATTTTTATGCAAGTAACTTACAAATATACATACATACATATCATTACAACTTCTATCCCTCTTACAAATATAATAATAAAGACGAGATAAAATTATAATATATACAACAATATATAACACAACCAAAATATTTAGAAAGAACTCCTTAAACTCTTCGTCCATCCTGAAAAGAAAATTCTGTAGGGGTAAGAATATCGTCTTCGCTGGTTCTCAATAGAGGATTTTTAAGAATTGTTATAAGAGGATACGTATAAAGAAAACTGATTTCAATTGTAGTGATTATCGTTCGTCTTATGAATCTATTCAAACATCAACATATAAACAAATCCGAAAATCCAACTACATATCTTGAATTTATAAAAAATTCAATATATACCAAAGGATCAATCAATCCAAAGGATCAATATATACTAAAGGATCAATCAATCCAAACTCACCAATCACGGCCTCCGGCCCAAACATAACCAATCACGGCCTCTGCCCAACATAAACACAACATCGGCCTTCGTCCCAAAATATAAACAGCCACAGCCTCTTACCCAAAGCATAATCAAACCACCACTACAACGACCATAGTTTGAACCAATAGTCACATTCACAAGTAATGAAGTTCAAACACAATCAAGAGCAATTACAGCAAGTATGACAATTAACAGTTAAACATAAATATTCACATAGGCAAACCAAATACAATATGCACACTCAAAAAACATCACATAAATGCATATGATGCATGCCTGTCCAACTGGCCATGAGATCACGTGTCGGTTAACTGTTAGAACCAGACACATCCGATAGCTAACTCGGCTATTGTCCTCTCTGCTGTTTACTTGCTATATAGCATAGCCTCGCAGGGTGAGTGCCCTGTACACCTCGCAGAGTTAATACTCTATATATCTCGCAGGGTGAGTGCCATGTACACCTCGCATACAAAGGGAACCTCGCAGTGTTGAGTGCCCTGTACACCTCACAGAGTTGAGTGCTCTATACAGCTCACAGGGTGAGTACCTTGTATATCTCGCAGGCAGAATAACCTTTATTTCTCGCAAGGTGAGTGATGTTGATAAACCCATATTTTATGATATATTTTGTGCCCAAATTAAGTGTTTTATTAATTCTTCACCCACTTATTCATGTAAATTGCATGGTTTTACTTTTCCTTCCCTATTTTATGATATAAGTGAAAAACATGTTTCCTATGCTTTAAAAATATTAAATTTAATTATCCTTTAATTACCATTCGATGACGTGATGTGTGTGTTAAGTATTTTCAGATCTCATAGGGCAGGAATGGCTTAAAGGACAGAAAGAAAACATACAAAAATGGAAGGAAAACACAAAAATGGAGTTTTGAAGAAAAGGCAGTGACGCGAACGCATGGACGACGCGAACGCGTGCCTAGTGCGAAATAGCAGCGATGTGAACGCGTGGATGACGTGGACGCGCGCCTTGATCAGAACGCAAATGACGCGGACGCGTGACCAATGCGTACGCGTGACAAGGAAAACTCCCAGATGACGCGAACGCGTGACCCACGCGGACGCATGATAGACGCCATGTACAAGAATCTGCAGAAAACGCCCCCAGCGATTTCTGGACCATTTTTCGACCCAAATCCAAGCCAGAAACACAGAATATAAGCAAGAGAATAGAGGAATCAAAAGAGATAGAGAATACAACATTCATAATTCAAAATTTTAGGATTAGATGTAGTTTTTAGAGAGAGAGGTTCCCTCCTCTCTCTTAGGTTTTAGGATTAGAATTTTTTTTTATTTTTACCACTTCAATATCAGGTTCAATATTTTCCTTCAATTAATGTTTCTCCTTTATTTTTATTTATTCCAATACTTTTACTTGTTAATGTCCCAATTTGACTTATGAACCATTCATATTATGATTTTCTTAATTAATATATTTTGAGGTATTTCAGATTAATAATTATTTTATTCTATTTTATGATTGCTTTCAACTTAGATTTATTTTCCCTCTTGTTTTGGTTGAGTAATTAGTAACACTTGAATTATCAAACTCAGCTGTTGATTGAAATTGGAATTCTTTGCTGATTAATTTGTACTCCAATAACTCTAGTCTTTCCATATGAGTTAACTGGGACCTGAGGAGCAAATTAATTAGTCCACTTGACTTTTCTTTGTTAGTGAAGGTTAATAAAAGTGGGAGCAAAATCCAATTCTCGTCACACCTGATAAGGATAGTTAGGATAGGACCTCAATTTCTTATACCTTGCCAAGAGATTTTTATAATTAGTAATTTATTTTTCTGCCATTTAAATGACCTGTTCCTTCTTTCAAAAACCCAAAAATAAAATTTCCATAACCAATATTAAATCACACCGCCCTGCAATTCTTTGAGAGAGGACCCGAGGTTTGAATACTTCGGTTATTTATTTTTATTTGGTTTGCTTTAGTGACAAACAAAACTTTTGTAAGAAAGAAATTCTTGTCGATTTAGAAGCTATACTTACAACGGAAATTTATTTGAGAAAATTCTAGATCGCGCGAGTATTTTGCTCTTTCAAAAATGGCGCCGTTGCCGGGGAATTGCAACTGTGTGCCTTATTATTGGTTATTGTAAATATTTTCTTTTGCTTGTTTATTTATTTTTATTTTCGCTTTTAATTTTTATTATTTACTATGAACTCTCACCCCTATCGCTTCGAGTTTGGTTCTAATAATGTTGAGAGGAATGGAAGCTATAACAGGAACATGCATCAAGGTCAAAACAATCAGAGATGGACGGAGCCACAAGGATCTGATCAACCCTTTAGGCAACAACACCTTCCAAACTATCATGGACGATGACCATTCAATAATGCATGTCAGAACAATAGTTATGGTGGACCACCTTGTAATTACCGACAAGCTCCATCATACGCCTATGAACCACCTCTTCAACACAGCTTTGAACCACCACACTTACAAGCCAACTACTACCATTCACCTTCATATACCCTGACCCATATCCACCCCAATTCCAACCCAATTACTCCCAAGAACCACCACTTCTCTACACACCATGTCCATATCCATCATTCTAAGAATCAAAGGAGCAACTCAAGGAAACATTTGAAAAATTTCATGCCACACTTCACCAATTGAATCAAGTGATCAATAGACTACCTTTCCGACGTTTGGACACTCAAGGAACCCACATGGCTACATGTGGACAAACTAATGAAGAACGCAGCATGAAGGAGATACTAGAAACCCCACTGGACAGTACAGAGCATGACTTTGTACTAGAACAAGTGGAGGACGCTGAAATTATAGAAGAAGAAGAATTGGTTGAAGATTTAGGAGATGATGAACCTCCATGGGAAGACAGAATTGAGGAGAATTCCATCAAGAAATTTACAACTGATGCTAAGGAGGATAGTGCACAACCTCCAAAGCAGGAATCTTATGAAGAACTGGATGGAATAACTCAACAAGCAAGTTTCCTTGATAGTGATGATCACGAGTCAAGTTCTCCTGGTAATGAACTTGCATCCGCAAGTGAACTTTTTGAGATGGAAGAATCTTCCCCAAGTGAATACGAAGATGATGCGGAGGTAGACTTTTCGCAACCTCCAACTTATGATTTGAGTGATGAGGAAGATATCGAAGACTTCGATCAAGACATGGTTACAGCTGAAGAAAATTGCAAAGAAGTGGAAGAATTCACGGAAGAATACAAGGGAGTAGAGCTTGCGAAACCACTGGAAACACCTATTCCAAGGCCATTACCGCCCAATACAAACTTCAAGTGGGTAAAATCTTTAGCTTTTATATTTATTTTTCCACTTGAATATGGTTTACTTGAAATAGATGGCCAGCTTAGAGCTCTTTGCGGCTTTAAGAGTAAAAAGGAAATGATTCGTGCTCAAGGCTGGTACGCAAGACTCAATAAGGTCCCACGCTTCAATCTGAAGTGTAAGGATTAGTTTCGAGTTCGATTGAATGGGTCTAGGAAGATGATTGGCCATCTTGGTGAGAATGCAACTTCCAAACCGCCCGGCTGGAAAAATAAAAATCAAGACAAAGGCGGATATAAGAGCAAGGTTTGGGATCCTGGAATCTATTCTGACATTCAACACCCCGGGAACCTGAGAACCTGTTTGAATTTACTCAAGGGCTTTACATGCCTAGTTTGGGACCCCAGAGGCTGTTGGCATTCCAAACAGTGGTGGAGATTTTTGGATGAATTCAAGCACAAGCCACCATAACAAGGGACTCCCCAAATGTCCAACTTAAGGACTTTAACCAAAAGTGCTAGGTGGGAGACAACCCACCATGGTATGATCATTCCTTTTTCAACTTTATTTCATTTTGTTTGCTTTTATTTTATTTTACTTTCATTGAACCTGGAATTATTCATAGCATCTACATCAGCATTGCATATTGCATACTGCATAATTGCGTAAAAAAAAGTCACCCCACGCGAGTGCGCAGGCCACGCGTCGGCGTCAATTGAAAATCGGTGTAAAGATCCAACGCCCAGAAAGTTGGGCTGGAAACGTGCGGCTGGTGTGCTTTTAGCACAAATCGGCCCACGCGTTCGCGTCCCTGACGCGAACGCGTCACTTGCATTTCGCACATCCCACGCGAAAGCGTGAGCGACGCGTACGCGTTGCGTGGATTGTATAAACCCCATTGGAAATAGAGAGTTGCGCCAAAACGACGTTGGAACTGTGCATTTAGCACAATTTTCAGCGATGTGTTCGCGTTCTTCATGCGTACGTGTCCCTTACCTTTTACCCAATTCACGCGATCGCGTCAAAGACGCGTTCGCGTCAACACCCTTTTCGCCCAAAATCACGCGATCGCGTGCTCCACGCGTTCGCGTGGATTCAAAAACACTAACCCCCAGTCATGCGAAACCCTACCCATTCACGCGAAACACCCCACCCCCTTCAACTTCTCTTCTCCCACATCCC
>NC_029791.2:98594544-98641845 GCF_000816755.2 Arachis ipaensis
CGCAACCCCCTACTTCTTCTTTCCTTTCTTCTCCTCCCTTCTCTTTTCCCCTTTCCTCCTCCCTTCACAACCAACAAACCACCACTGCCGCCGCCTCCATCACCGCACTCCACCACCGCGCCACCACCAGCCACCGCACCCCAACCCTCACCCCTTTCTCTCTTTCCCCCCTCAACAAATCACCACCCACAACCACCATTGCCCCAGCCCCCACCTACGACCGCCACCACGCCGCCACCTATCACTGCTGTGTCACCAACACCACCACCATCTCTCTAAGCCTACTTGCTGTTTCTACACACCAGGTTCCACCGAACACCGAGTTCATTTTCCAATTAGTCAGTTCGTTGCACATTTTACAATTTTTGTTCAAAATAGGATAGTTAGAGATGCATGTTGTAGTGGATTTTAGGTCGTTAGGTAGCTAGGATGTGGTTAGTGGATTTAGGCCTGATAATTGCACCGTTCTTACTAACCGTTTTTATCTGATTTGCAATTTTGAATTTGCTATAATGCTGTGCTGTTCATATGTTGTTCTTCACATTTCATGTTGCTGTTAAACTATTCTTTAATGTTTTTGCTATTTGTTAATATTTTCAGCACTATTTATTTTCGTATGAACTGAATTTCTCTACTGTTTACTACCCGAGAACATCCAATTTTAGCCGGAATGCTGCCCAATTTTCTGCAAATTTATGGTTTAATCTCCTCATGTATTGATTTGAATACTCATTATTTTGCATTACTTGGCTATAACAAAACCAATTCATGAATGCATAGGCTAGCATTCTTATTCCTTTTTGTTCCCTGAGTACTACATTGCTTATTGATGATTTTATTCTCATTTTAAACTTACTTTATTTATCAGAATTATCATCAATAAACTGCACTCCTTGCTTGAATATGAGTTGATTGCTCCTCATCTTTGTGAATTTCTTGGTAACTAGGAAAACCATTCTCATGCTACTCACTTTAACTTCCTTTTTAACTCCTAACCAGCTCCACTTTCTAGCTTCTTTTGCTTTTTCCTTAACAACTTTAACTTTCTAACTCAGGGCATGATTACTGTTTTTCCTAATTAACTTGAAATCCACTTCTATATATTTTGGATTGTGATTTTTACACTCGGACTTCTCATTCGAATTCATTCCAAAATATACATATATTTAATTCATTTCATGCTTCTACTACTCTTTTTGCCTTTATGCTTCCTACTTGCCTACTTGCTTTCCTGCTTTAGTTCTTCAATTATATCCTGCTACTTCTACTTTTCAGGATGTCTGATTCCCAAAAGAAAGGAAAAGGCAAGGCTACCACAGGCAAACGAAAAAGAGGAGAATCTTCTACCTCTATCCTGGATATCCTTCACAATTATTCCTGGCAGGAAAAGAACTTTACCCCGCAGGAAAAGGCCGACCAGCTCCTCACTGCCATAGATCCAGTCAAATTTGCAAACAGATACTGTGAGCTCAAGTATCCCGTGTTTGCCACTGCCAGGAACCTCTACCTGGAGAGAACTCTTAAAATTCCAGAAGAACTCACCCAGTACACCTCCGAAAGATAAAACAACAAGGCTGGTTCTTCATAGAAAGGAACTTGACAAAGGTCAATGCCTCCTGAGTCAGAGAATTTTACTGTAACTATTTCAAGACCTCCCTGGATGCAGTGCACCTCAGAGGAAAATGGATATTAGTCATTGAGGAAGCTATTGAGGATATCCTCCACCTTCAGCCTAAGTCAGATCAGCCTGACGGTTACCAAAAAGCTAAAGAGGATATGAGATACATGAGATTTGACTGGGATGCAGTCAAGAAGAGAATAACCCTTGATCCTACAGTGCCATGGGTCATGGGAAAGAATACATTGACGCCTAAGGGAATCAAGCTCATATATTTGAATAATGAGGCTCGGCTTTGGCAGCAGATCCTGAGTAACTATGTGATGCCGAGCACTCATGAGACAGAGGTGCCCGCTGCTATGATCACCCTCATCTGGTGTGTGATGGAGGGTAAGGACATGTATCTTTCACGTTTCATCAGGTATTATATGGCCAGAGTCCATGTCAGAGGCACTCTCCCTTTCCCTTATCTGATCACCTAGCTAGGCCGCCGAGCTGACGTGCGTTGGGAGCTTGCTGATGAGAAGCTAACTGCTGCAGACTGCAAGAAGATCATTCCTCGCAGCAGGAAGTTTCTGGCTTTAGGGTACATACCTCCTTTTCTCACTGCCTCGGGTGAGGCAGCCACATCTTCAGATGCCCTTTCTGCATCCACTGCTGCACCAGCCCCATCCACTGCACCTCCACCTGCTCCTGAGCCAATTTATCATCTGGTGCACCGCCTCTTCACATACCTGGATCGTATGGAGCATCGTAACAAGCGACGCTATGAGCACCTAAAGTTGATGATCCGATCCGGCAGCGACATCCCCTCTGAGCTTGACACCGCTTCTGAGCCTTATGATGCGGAGGCGGATGATCATGAGGAAGAGGCACACGCCCAGGCTGAGCAGGCAGCAGTTGAGCAGGCTGCACCACAGCATGAGGAGCCCCATCGGATATAGCCAGCTGATCCCGAGATTCCTCTTCAGGCAGAGCCTCCACTGCAGCAGACAGACCCTCCGACATTGATCCAGACTACAGAGCCTCAGCCTACCACCAAGTCACCAGTAGCCCATCCTTTCAAAGATGACACTTCTCACACCCAGCCTGAGTGAGCATCGAGGACGATGCTATTATTTAAGTGTGGGGAGGTCACCATCTTTGGCATACTTTATTTTGGTGAACCACTCTTCAGACACTTTTTATCCTATTTTGCTTATTTTTCTGTATTTTTATTTTTTATTTCTATTTTTATCTTTTACTTCACCTTATCTTATCTTGTCTTTCAGTACTTGCACATTTTTCTTTTTCTGTATTTTTACTATATTTCTGCATTTTGCACGTAGATTTATTTATATATTTACCTTAGATATTTAGTTTAGTTTAGTTGCAATTTTAGTTATTAAGTTGTGATATAGAATATATAGATTAATTAGTTTAGTTTACCCTTTTAGCAGACGATAACTTGGATTAATTGAAAAAAAAGAGAGTAAACTAAAAACTTTAGTATAACAGAATCACAATAATCCATATACTGTATATATATAGCAATAAGTGATTGGTTAATTTACACAACATTTTTCAAGGAAGAACACTAAGATTTTAAGGGCCACCCTAAGATTCACATTGAGAATAATGGGAACTCTTCACTTCTACTTGCATGACATACATAACTAATATATGGTTTTTGAGCCAGAGAACACACAACCTGTGAGTTTTTGAGCTTATTTGTATGGTTACATTATTTAACCATAATTATTTTATTCTTGTGTGTTCGTCCTTCTTTTTTATTCTGGTGATCTTTACTTTGTTTTAATCTATATGTCCAATATAGAATATAGATACATACCAAGAGATGATTGAGGCCATTACTTAGATTACTCACTTATCCCAAATTAGCCTACCTTTTACATCAACCTTGTTAGCCCCCTTGAGCTTTTAATCCCCTCTTGTTCTATAACCACATTACTAGCCTTAAGCAGAAAAACAAATTAAAAATCCCAAGTTGAATCCTTGGTTAGCTTAAGATAGAAATTGTGATGCACACTAAGTGTGGGGAAATATGGGAACATGGGTTGATAGGAAAGGATCAATTCAATAAAGTAATAAGAATTTTGGGAGCATGCTCATGTAAAATAAATTTAAAATACCATGTGCATTGATATATGTTCAGATAAAAAAAAATATCCTTTTAGTAAATAAGGGGACAAAATTACCCCAAAAAAAAGTTTAGTAAAGAAATCAATGCACATAAGGTGAAATTCAAAGTAAAGTTAGTACATGAGTGTGTAATAAAAAAAACGTGAAAAAATTTGGGTAGCTAGGTAAAGCATTTCAAATTATATAGAATAAATATATGTTAGGTGAGACCTTAGACTAATTAAGGATTCAACTTATAGCTTACTATATATATATATATATATATCCCTACCTTTACCTTGGCCCCATTACAACCTTTAAAAGACCTCATGATCTTTGTATGTCTATATTCAATATTTGTTGATTGGTTAGATGAAGAACAAAATTTTAGAAAGCAAGAATAGAAAAGAATAGAGTGATTAACCCCAAACACTGAGTGACTAGAGAGAAAACACAAAATCCAGTGAGGGTTCAATAGCTCATCACCATATATCTTAACCACATGCAAGATTTATATATATAGGTGGATGATAATTAAAATTGCATGATTCATATAGGTAGATTGCATTCAGAATAAATTGCATTGCATAAGATTCCACCATTCTAACTTTACCCTTTCTCTTGGATTTAGCATGAGGACATGCTATTGTTTAAGTATGGGGAGGTTGATAAACCCATATTTTATGATATATTTTGTGCCCAAATTGAGTGTTTTATTAATTCTTCACCCACTTATTCATGTAAATTGCATGGTTTTACTTTCTCTTCCCTATTTTATGATATAAGTGAAAAACATGTTTCCTATGCTTTAAAAATATTAAATTTAATTATCCTTTAATTACCATTCGATGCCGTGATGTGTGTTAAGTATTTTCAGATCTCATAGGGCAGGAATGGCTTAAAGGACAGAAAGGAAACATACAAAAATGGAAGGAAAACACAAAAATAGAGTTTTGAAGAAAAGGCAGCGACGCGAACGCATGGACGACGCGAACACGTGCCTAGCGCGAAATAGTAGCGACGCGAACGCGTGGATGACGCGGACGCGTGCCTTGAGCAGAACGCAAATAACGCGGACGCGTGACCAACGCGTGACAAGGAAAACTCCCAGATGACACGAACGCATGACCCACGCGGACGCGTGACAGACGCCACGTACAAGAATCTGCAGAAAATGCCCCCAGCGATTTCTGAACCCTTTTTCGGCCCAAATCCAAGCCAGAAACACAGAATATAAGTCAGAGAATGGAGGAATGAAAAGAGATAGAGAATACAACATTCATAATTCAAAATTTTAGGATTAGATGTAGTTTTTAGAGAGAGAGGTTCTCTCCTCTCTCTTAGGTTTTAGGATTAGGATTCCTTTTATTTTTACCACTTCAATATCAGGTTCAATATTTTCCTTCAATTAATGTTTCTCCTTTATTTTTATTTATTCCAATACTTTTACTTGTTAATGTTCCAATTTGACTTATGAACCATTCATGTTATGATTTTCTTAATTAATATATTTTGAGGGATTTCAGATTAATAATTGTTTTATTCTATTTTATGATTGCTTTCAACTTAGATTTATTTTCCCTCTTGTTTTGGTTGAGTAATTAGTAACACTTGAATTATCAAACTCAGTTGTTGATTGAAATTGGAATTCTTTGCTGATTAATTTGTACTCCAATAACTCTAGTCTTTCCATATGAGTTGACTGGGACCTGAGGAGCAAATTAATTAGTCCACTTGACTTTCCTTTGTTAGTGAAGGTTAATAAAAGTGGGAGCAAAATCCAATTCTTGTCACACCTGATAAGGATAGTTAGGATAGGACCTCAATTTCTTATACCTTGCCAAGAGATTTTTATAATTAGTAATTTATTTTTTTGCCATTTAAATTACCTGTTCCTTCTTTCAAAAACCCAAAAATACAATTTTCCATAACCAATATTAAATCACACTGCCCTGCAATTCCTTGAGAGACGATCTGAGGTTTGAATACTTCGGTTATTTATTTTTATTGGGTTTGCTTTAGTGACAAACAAAACTTTTGTAAGAAAGGAATTCTTGTCGATTTAGAAGCTATACTTACAACGGGAATTTATTTGAGAAAATTCTAGATCGTGCGAGAAATTTGCTCTTTCAGATGTGTACACCTCGCAAGCATAATGATCTATATCTTTATCAAAACTCATCATTCCGTGAGTAGGATAAAACACTACCCTCACAACATAAATTTTATTGCCTCTTTATTCATAATCACAACATAAGAGAGGGAATCCTCTACCTCAACTAGTCCATTCATTCTGGGATATAGTGTCCATCACACTTCTCAATCCTCATCTCGTTAAAATCTTCACTCACGAATATAACATATAACTCGGAGGGTATTCTCAATCTCTCCAATCCGTCATCATTCACCAAATCAGGTTTAAACCTCTTTCAAAATACTAAAAAATTATTTATTAATTAAACTCCACGACAGAGTCTCAAGACTTTAAGGGAGCGACAACCAAATCTCATTTTTGGTTTATTTTGAAAAATCAACCTCATTACTATAAGTTCGTTAAAATCCTGAAATCATGATTCTTTAATTGGAATTACAGAAGTAAACTCATTTTTGAGTTAATCAAATTACCAAAACTGAATTTCAATTTCATTCTTAAATTTAAAACATTCCTAAAGGCTTGGAAATCGTTCCATTTTGCTAAATCAAAATTCAAACACTTTAACCTTTCCAAAACACCATAAAATGGAATTATTCAATAAAAAAATTAATTACTTTTAAATTTACCACAAACCCCTCCAAATGAAATTCTTTAATCAAACAAAAAGCATAAGTCTTTTCTAAATGAGTCAAAATCAAATAAAACAATTCTTCAATCCCAATTAACTAAAATAATATTTCCAAAATTCTTATAAAAATTTTGGCAGCACCTTTCCTAAAACTTTACTTTGCCACTGATGCGTGGCAAAGATTAGGCCAATTAAGAGATTATAATATAATAGAACAGCGTTGCGAGTATAGCTCTTAACCAGCAAAAATCTGCCTCATCAATTTAGAAAGGTTGTCACAAAAGTTTAGAATAAAAATACTGGGAGTATGAGTCCCAGGTCGACTCCCAACGAGTTGCTAGAAAGGGTACTAAATTATTAATCAGGAGTTTTCTGAGAATTTTAAGAGTTGAATAACAGAAAATAAACAATTGTAATTAAGTGCAATAAATATTAAAAGGAATTTATATTATTCAAAATAAAAAGCCTTGACTGGGGGAATGATTAATTGGAAGTTCTATCCTTGTTGGAATTTTCTCAAGTGTAGTATAAAGAGGTTGTTATTTTCACTTAGTTAACCCTTACTAAATAAAGGAAAGTCAAGTGATTGAGCTAACTCTTATTCGCAAATCCTAGTCCTCTTCCTTGGGAAGGTCTAGCATTAGTAAATACAGAATTAGTCAACAACTTCCAATTTAACTAATCACTTGAGCATTCCAATTCAAGTGTCTCCTCTTAATCAACCCCCATGTCAAGTAGGGAATCTACTGCATTGACATGAAAATTAATTGCATAGAATTAAAAAGGGAATAAAAGAAAGACATGATAGACAATAACTGCAATTTAATTAAAAATAAAAGTAATCATTTTCATTAATAATCCATGAAAATAATCCAATTGTAACTTTAAACAAGAATTAAGAATATGGAATAAATAAATAGGGAGTAAGAAAACAAACTAGAATAATATCTTCAACGGAGGTAATGACTCTTTAATATCCAAAAGCAAAAGCAATAAACTATGAATGTAAAGAAAACTTAGAGGAAGAGTAATTATCTCTCTAGATTCAGATCTAAAATCCTAAAACTACGCTAATGAGAATGTGTGAATGTGTGTTGAGTTTCTGCATGTTCCCTGGCTCTATTCTGTGTTTTTGGGCCAAAAATTGGGTCAAAACTCGACCCGAAATTGTGCCCAGCGTTTTCTGTTATTTCTGCAGATTGCGTAGGTCATGCGTACGCGTCAGTCACGCGTGCGCGTCGCTGGTTATTTTGGCGTGTCACGCGTTGGCGTCAGTAACGCGCACGCGTCCTTGTGCAGACTCCAATCCACGCGTACGCGTCAGGCACGCGCACGCGTCGCTGCAAATTTCTCCATTCCGCGTGCTCGCGTGAGCCATGCGTGTGTGTCGGTGCTCGCTGGTTATCTCCTTGGTTTCTTGTGTTTATTCCATTTTTGCAAGCTTCCTCTCTATTCTCTAAGCCATTCCTGCCCTATAAAGCCTAAAACACTTAACACACGGATCATGGTATCGAATGGTATAAAGGAGAATTAAAATATACTAATTAAAGATCTCTAGGAAGCAAGTTTTCAACCATAAAACAAAACTAGGAAGGGATTGTAAAATCATGCAAATCATATGAATAAGTAGGTAAAGACTTGATGAAACCACTCAATTAAACACAAGATAAACCATAAAATAGTGGTTTATCAACCTTCCCACACTTAAACATTAGCACGTCCTCATGCTTAGCTCAAGGAGATAAAATAGATGAGTAGAAAAAAGTAAGACTCATGCAATGCAATGCAACCTATGTATGTGAATGCAACTATATGCTAAAATGATTTTGCCTACTTGGTTAAAAGTAAATAATTTCTTCAAGACAAATAGAAATCAAATATCACTAATTACAATCATAAAGTAAAAACAAGTAAACTTGTAAGAAGACAGCTCATGAAAGCAGGGAACATAGAATCAAGCTTTGAACCCTCACTGATAGTATATGTGCACTCTAATCACTCAAGTGTATAGGGTAATTACTCTAGTCTTCTCTAGTCATGCTTTCTAAACCTTGTTCTTCACCTAACCAATTAACAAATATTTAATGTACCAATGGAAACATCATGAGGTCTTTTCAAGGTTGTAATGGGGCTAAGGTAAGGGTGAGGGTATATATATGGCTAAGTGAGCTATAAATTGAATCCTTGATTAACCTAAGCTCTTACCTATACATACTCTACATTCTTTTAAATTTATGCCTAGCTACCCAAAATTTTTCCACTTTTGAATCACATACTCATGCATCAACTTTTCTCTTAACTTATATCACACATGCATTGATCTTTTATTAACTTAACTTAGCATTGGGGTAATTTTTGTCCCCTTATTCATTTATTTATTTATTGAATATATTTTTTTTTGAATTTTTTTGAAGCATAAAAAATAAACATAACACTATCAATACACGTGGATTTTAATTTTTCTGGTCTTACATGAGTAGGTACCCAAATTCCTAATATTTTATCAATTGTAAAAACATAACATATTCCCTTATTAACCCATGTTTCCACAGTTTTTCCATACTTAGTTAACACACAATCTCTATCTTAAGCTAACGAATGATTCAATTGGGGTATTTAATTTGTTTTTCTGCTTAAGGCTAGTGATGTGGTAAAATATAAAACAAGGGGGATAAAAAGGCTCAAAGTGGCTAACAAAGGTAATTGAAAGGGTAGGCTATTTGGGATAAGTGAGTTAATAATCAAATAATGGCCTCAATCATATGCATGCATATAACACATTAAACATTGGACATATAGGATGGAACAAAATATAGATTACAATCATAGAGAAGTAAACACATACGAATAAAATATTATGGTTAAATAATGTAACTATGTAATTAAGCTCAAGTCTCACAGGTTGTGTGTTCTAGCTTTAAACCATGTTCCAATTTGCAATCTTCAAACAAGTTTAACACAAAGGTTTTGATTTAAATTAGTGAAATTTTTCAAAATAGAGTCTTTGAAAAGAAACTTATTATTTTTCAACCAATTAGAACATGCACGCAAATACCTATTACTATGCAATTTATCCTATCCTAAACAAAAGAAAAATAACTAATTTATTAGTGTTAAGAAAGAGAATTTACCTCTGGAAGTCAGGTACTGACCGACCTCCCCACACTTAAAGCTTGGCACCATCCTCGGTGCCATCAGTTAGGAACAAAGGGGGGCTGGTAGCAGCATCTCCACAATCGGGACCGTCATGGCTCCCTGTGCTGGTAAATGAGGTGGAGTCCGGGGTGTCTGGGTCTTCTTCAGGTGGGTGTGATGGTGGCGAAAATCGACCAGTTAAGAAATTTAATAAATGAATTGCGTTGCAAGTATAGTTCTTAACCAACTAAGATTTGCCTTCTCAATTTAAAAGGGGTTGTCACAAAAATTAAAATTAAAAATACTGAGAGTATGAGTCCCAGGTCGTCTCCCAACGAGTTGCAGCGAAAAATCTGGGGCTCCAGTTTCCTGGAGAGTAATCCTCCTAGGTGCTGCCATGTTACCTGCACGTGAATCAACTGAATCAGTAGTAAAGGAGCTTGTCTCGCTTTCAGATGGCGGTTCAGATTCGCCCTCAGATGAGACTGGTGAATCGATAACAATCACTTCACCACCCTCAGAGGCTAACCGACGTCGAGCTCACCTAATACGTGAAAGAGTTCTTTCAATTTCAGGATCAAAAGCGGCTAAGCTCGGATCAGGAAATGAACGCGTCATTCAATGAGAAAGGCATATAGCTCATGGTAACAAAATAAAAATAAAATACGTAAATAAAAATAACAATATGTACACTAATTAATAATCTAACACACTATTGCAATTCCCCAGCAACGGCGCCAAAAATTGATGGTGGCGGAAATCGACCAGTTAAGAAATTTAATAAATGAATTGCATTGCAAGTACAGTTCTTAACCAACTAAGATCTGCCTTCTCAATTTAAAAGGAGTTGTGATGAGTGGATAATTTATACGTTTTTTGGCATTATTTTTAGGTAGTTTTTAGTATAATTTAGTTAGTTTTTACTATGTTTTTATTAGTTTTCAAGAAAAATTCACATTTCTGGACTTTACTATGAGTTTGTGTATTTTTTCGTGATTTCAGGTATTTTCTGGCTGAAATTGAGGGACCTGAGTAAAAATCTGATTCAGAGGCTGAAAAAGGACTGCAGATGCTGTTGGATTCTGATCTCCCTGCACTCGAAGTGGATTTTTTGGAGCTATAGAAACCTAATTGGCGCCCTCTCAATTGCCTTGGAAAGTAGACATCTAGGGCTTTCCAGCAATATATAATAGTCTATACTTTGCCCGAGTTTTGATGACGCAAACTGGCGTTCAAACGCCAACTTCCTGCTCTATTCTGAAGTTAAACGCCAGAAATAGGTTACAAACCAGAGTTAAATGCCACAAACAGGCTGCAACCTGGTGTTTAACTCCAAGAAGAGTCTCTACACGTGAAAGCTTCAATGCTCAACCCAAGCACACACCAAGTGGGCCCCGGAAGTGGATTTCTGCACTATTTGCACTTAGTTACTTATTTTCTGTAACCCTAGCTACTAGTTTAGTATAAAAACTACTTCTAGAGATTTATTTCACATCTTTGGAACATTTAGTCCTTAGACAATGGAGGCTGGCCTCACGGCCATGCCTAGACCTTTCACTTATGTATTTTCAACGGTGGAGTTTCTGCACCCCATAGATTAAGGTGTGGAGCTCTACTGTTCCTAATGAATTAATGCAAAGTACTATTGTTTTTCTATTCAACTCAAGCTTATTCTTATTCTAAGATATTCATTCGCACACAAGAACATGATGAATGTGATGATCAAGTGACACTCATCACCATTCTCACTTATGAATGCGTGCCTGACAAACACTTCCGTTCTACATAAAAACAAGCTTGAATGCATATCTCTTAGCCTCCTGGTTCACGATCAGAGTCTTCGTGGTATAGGCTAGAATTATTGGTGGCTATTCCTGAGATCTGGAAAGTCTAAACCTTGTCTGTCGTATTCCGAGTAGGATCTGGGAAGGGATGACTGTGACGAGCTTCAAACTCGCAAGTGTTGGGCGTAGTGACAGACGCAAAAGGATCAATGGATCCTATTCCAACATGAGTGAGAACCGACAGATGATTAGCCGTGCGGTGACAGCGCATTTGGACTATTTTCACTGAGAGGACGGATGGTAGCCATTGACAACGGTGATCCCCCAACATACAGTTTGCCATGGAAAGGGGTACGAATGATTGAATGAAGACAGTAGGAAAGCAGAGGTTCAGAAGGAACAAAGCATCTTCATACGCTTATCTGAAAGCCCACCAATGAATTACATAAGTATTTCTATCTTATTTTATATTTTATTTATGTTTTAATTATCAAAACTTTATAACCATTTCAATCTGCCTGACTAAAATTTGCAAGGATGACCATAGCCTGCTTCAAGCCGACAATATCCGTGGGATCGACCCTTACTCACGTAAGGTTTATTACTTGGACGACCCAGTGCACTTGCTGGTTAGTTGTGCGGAGTTGTGAAAAAGAGTTGAGATTACGATTGTGCGTACCAAGCTGTTGGCGCAGTTGAGATCACAATTTCGTGCACTAGGTTGTCACAAAAATTAAAATTAAAAATAAGATAGAAATAAAAATTAAAATTAAAAATACTGGGAGTATGAGTCCCAGGTCGTCTCCCAACGAGTTAAGAGAAAGAGTGCTAATTTATCAATTAGAAATTTTCCAGAAGGTTTGAATTGGATAATAAGTAATTAAAATAATTGTAAATTAAAGTAATAAAATTGAGAATTATTATTAATATAAAAAGCCTTGACTGGGGAGTTAATTAATCAGAAGTTCTATCCTTGTTGGAATCTTCTCAAATGTCATGTAAAGCGGTTGTTGTTTTCACTTAGTTAACCCTTACTGAGTAAAGGAAAGTCAAGTGATTGGACTGCTTCTTATCCGCAGATCCTAGCGTTAGTAGATATAGAATTAGCCAACAATGTTCAATTTAACTAAGCACTTGAGCGTTCCAACTCAAGTGTCTCCTCTTAATCAACCCCCATGTCAAGTAGAAGATCTTCTCCATTGACATGGAATTAATATTCATAAAAATATAAGAAGACATAATAAACTAAATAGAATAAAATAGAGAATTAAAATTAATTAAAATTAAAAGTAACTTTATATATCAATAAATTCAAAATGCAACATACTTAATTGAATATGGTCAATGAGCAACTAATAAAAAATAAAGGAATAAGGAAACAACCTAAAGTAGTGTCTTCACGGAGGTAATGATTCTTCAGCATCCAAAAATCCAAAGCAAAAGCATAAACTACTAATGTAAAGCTAATCTAGATTCAGATCTAAAAGTAATCCTGATATCGAAGTATCTGAATGTGTGTGGATGCCTGTTGAGTTTCTGCATGTTCCCTACATTTAGTCTGCTTTTCTGGGCTCAAAACTGGGTCAAAATATGGCCCGAAATTGTCCCCAGCGTATTCTATTATTTTTTTGCAGATCGCGCAGGTCACGCGTATGCGTCATTTACGCGTTCGCGTGATTCTGTGATTTTTCTTGTCACGCATTCGCTTCGTTCACGCGTTCGCGTCATTCGTGCATACTTCAATCCACGCATTTGCGTCAGGCACGCTTTCGCGTCGCTGTGATTTCTTCTTTTCGCGCGCTCGCGTGAGCCATGCGCTCGCGTCATTGTTCGCTGGTCATCTCCTTAGTTTCTTGTGTTCCTTCAATTTTCGCAAGCTTCCTCTCCATTCTCTAAGCCATTCCTGCACTATGAAGCCTGAAACACTTAACACACACAGATAATGGCATCAAATGGGATAAAGGAGAGTTAAAATGTATGATTAAAAGATCTCTAGGAAGCAAGTTTTCAACCATGGAACAATTTTGCGAAGGAATTGTAATGTCATGCTATTCATATGAATAAGTGGGTAAAGACTTGATAAAACCACTCAATTAAACACAATATAAATCATAAAATAATGGTTTATCAGGGTGGTTACCAACAAGCAGCTCCTTGAGGTATGTAAATCGGCGCTTGTTACAGTGCTCTCTTTGCTTTCCTTGCTGGTCAAGCCGGTCCAATTTCTCAAGTATCTAATAGAGCAGTTGGTTTGTTGAAGGTGCTTGTGATGTGGAAGAAGAAGGGATATCTTTCGCTGGTTCTGCAGTCCGGCTAGTAGTGGCTGTTGGAGGTCTGATATACTTCCTGTTAGGGACGTACTGATCATCCCGTGGAATCATGGCCTTGGTGTCCCCAGCTCTGTAGGAGACTCCGGCTGCTGAGACTAGATCTGAAACCAAGGCGAGAAAAGGTAGGTTACCCACAATCTGTACGTGTCCCATAGCATTCCGGATGTGTCTTGGTAAATTGAGAGGCTGGTCTGTAAGGATACACCAGAGTAAAACAGCCATATCTGCAGTGAAGGAGGACTCATAAGTGCTCGGAAAGACGTAATGGGACATAATCTGTGCCCATACTCGAGCTTCCAAGGTGAGTACTGAAGCCAATATTCCCTTTGGTCGGGATTGATGGTATCCATAGATCCATCTGCTGCCAGGTTGTGCTATAATTCTGAGAATGGCGTCCCAGTCAAATTGGTATGTCTAGCGCTTGAAAGAGACTTTTTGGAATGTGTCCAATCCTTTTGGAGTAGGTAGAAGATCTAAAGGTTGCTGAATAGCTTCTTCAGTTATGGGGACTTGCTTCTGACGGACATAGACAGATTGTAGGGTTGGCACGTGAAAGTTTGAGTAGAATTCAACTACGCATGAAAGATTGACCTACCGTGGCTGTCTCCGTAGGAATCCCCATTGTCTTCGTTCAATTCGGAGCTCAACAAAATCAACAATGTTGGTCGGGAGGATGAGAAGGTACTCATTATTATAGTTCCTCTCAGCTAGGATGGGGAACATCTGCTCACAGTAGCGGTTAGTGAACCGCGCAGTGTCCTTTACTGGAAAGGCTTGATCTTTTTCATCGACCTTGATGATCCTCTTGATTCGCTTTGTTGAGGGCTTTACTGCTGTTGAAGATGGCTCCGTAGCTAGTGCTCTTTTTGTTCCTTTCCTTGCCGGTGGTTTGGGAGTAGCTTTCTCTTTACCTTTCTTGGTGGCCATCTTGAAAAGGAAAAAAGAAAGTAACTTTAAAACTAAGGGTTAGAGCAAGGAAGAGGATGGTACAAGTGATAATCAATGCACGGAAAAGAAGGATGTCGTTAACACATGGTTGCGACTACATGTGATAAGTTCATCAATGGAAATATAGCAAGTGCATGTTATGGCAAGTAGATGCAAGATGTTTATTGGCATGCTGGCAAAGGCATGAGTAGCATAGATCAAGCATTAATTGCCCAATTTGATTATCAAGTGTTTCAAACTAACAACCTGTTTGTATTGACAATTATATTTAATCAATAATATATAAAAAGGGATTTTGTGAAAAGCATGCATTAGAGTAGAAGAATAGAATAATTTAAAAATGCACAATACCATACGGACTTTTTCACAAACACTTAGCATGCATGGTAAATATGTTATTGAAAGTATTAAATTGAACATGCAAGCAACCCTAAGATAATTAATAATTGTCAAACAATTCCTTAATAATAATCCACAAGCAAAATATAGTAGAAAACAATCACCCAATAAAATTTCTAACACCAATTAAAAGAATGTAAAAAGAAAAAGAAAGACAAAGAAAACATAAATAATGAAAGTAAAAAGAAAAAGAAGAAGAAAATATAAATAAAAATAATAATGAAAAAGTAAAGAGGGAAGAAGAAAAGAAAAAAATACTTTGATAATGGATGTGAAAAAAGAAGGGGGGAGAAAGTAAAAAGTGAGAAGGAGGAAGAAAGAAATAAGAAGGAAAAGAAAAAATTAGGATTGGGAAAGAAAAGATAGGAATTCTGGCGTAGGTCAGCACGCGATCGCGTGGTTGGCGCTATTTTAATTTTCAAGTGACGCGTATGCGTGGGTGACGCGCACGCGTGACCTGATTTGTGCTATTGGCGTGAGTGCAGCCTCGCGCACGCACAACTCTCTGTTTCATATGCACATTGCCAAAATTTAGGGTGACACGCATGCGTGAATGGCCTTACTTTGAAAAATGACGCGTACGCGTGGAGGACGCGTGCGCGTGATAGGATTTCTGCTTCCAGCACCATTCCAGCCCCACTCCATCATAACTCTCTGCCATATACCTCTTTACGTCGATTTTGCAGGGTCACGCGTGCGCGTGGGTGACGCGCACACGTGGAGGGCTGATTTTTGAAGTGACGCAGACGCGTCAGTGACGCGTTCACGTGGGCATGTTTATGCCTAAGGCACGCCTCCAGCCATGCTCCAGCATGACTCTCTGCTTCTTTTCTCCTTTGCTTCGAATGCACATATGATGCGGACGTGTTAGTGACGCTAGTGCGTCCTGTGAATTTTTTTTTATATATGCAGAATGCAAATGCAAATGCAGACTATATGCAGAGATTTTGAGAAGAGTCACTAAGAAAAATAAAGTGGAATAAAATAAAACAAAACTAAGACTGAAACAAAATGATCATACCATGGTGGGTTGTCTCCCACCTAGCACTTTGCTTTTACGTCCTTAAGTTGGACGGTCTTCAGGCTCATTCTGCTTCTGTTGGTGGGTCTTCCAAGAGGAAAACCTCTAGCTCTTTGTGATCCTTCATCTTCTCACCATGATAAAGCTTTAGGCGATGTCCATTGAACTTGATGAATTTGGAGCTAGTAGGATGATGCAGGTGAAAAACTCCGTATGGCTCTGCCTTTTCTACTCTGTAGGGACTTTTCCATCTTGATCTCAGCTTTCCTGGCATGAGCCTCAGTCTGGAGTTATAAAGAAGAACTAACTCCCCTGGTCTGAATTCTCTCCTTTTTATGTGCTTGTCATGGACAGCCTTCATTTTCTCTTTGTATCGCCTGTAGTTGTCATATGCTTCTCGGTGAAGGTTCTCTAATTCTGCTAGTTGCAGCTTCCTTTAGAGACATAATCTACTGCTAACAGTATGTAAAGGTAACCACTAGAGTTTGGAGATGAACCCATGAAGTCAATACCCCAAACATAAAAAATTTCATAGAATAGTATAATCTGTTGAGGCATCTCATCTCTCTTGGATATATTACCAAACCTTTGGCATGGGGAACAAGATTTACAGAAAAAACAGCAGCATCTTTAAAAAGAGTAGGCCACCAGAATCCACAGTCTAAGATTTTTCTAGCTGTTCTTTGAGGGCCAAAATGTCCTCCACTCTCAAAAGAGTGGCAGGCCTCTAAAATGGACTGGAATTCTGATTAGGGTACACATCTTCTAATTATCTGGTCAGCACCACACCTCCACAAATATGGGTCATCCCATATATAATATTTAGACTTGCTTTTCAGCTTGTCCCTTTGATGCTTAGTGAAATTGGGAGGGAAAGTATGGCTAACTAGATAATTAGCTACAGGTGCATACCAAGGAACTACTTCAGATACTACATGCAAGCTATCAAATGGAAAAGTATCATTAATAGGAGTGGAGTCATCCTTAATGTGCTCAAGGCGACTCAAGTGGTCTGCCACTAAATTCTGGTTACCGCTCCTATCCTTAATTTCTAAATCAAACCCTTGCAGCAACAGTATCCAACGTATTAACCTTGGTTTGGACTCTTTTTTAGCTAATAGATATTTTAGAGTTGCATGGTCTGAGTACACTACTACCTTAGTACCAAGTAAATAGGCTCGAAATTTATCCAGAGTAAAAACAATAGCAAGAAGCTCTTTTTCAGTAGTAGTGTAATTAGACTGAGCAGCGTCTAAGGTCTTAGACGCATAAGCAATTACGAAAGGATCCTTACCTTTGCGCTGAGCCAGCGCCACTCCCACTGCATGGTTGGAGGAATCACACATAATCTCAAATGGTTGGCTCTAGTCTGGTCCTCTCACAATTGGAGTTTGAGTCAGGGCGATCTTCAGCTTATCAAATGCTTACATGCAATCCTCACTGAGCTCGAACTCAATATCTTTCTGCAGTAGTCTGGATAAAGGCAATGCTACCTTACTGAAGTCCTTAATGAATCTCCTGTAAAAACCTGCATGGCCAAGGAACGAACAGACTTCCCTCACAGAGGAGGGGTAAGGTAAACTAGAAATGACATATACCTTTGATGGATCTACAGAAATACCAGTATTAGAAACAACATGTCCTAGAACAATCCCTTGTTTTACCATAAAATGACATTTTTCAAAATACAATACAAGGTTTGAAATAACACACCTGTCTAATACTCTAGCTAAACTATCCAAGCAAAAGCTAAAGGAATCACCATAAACGCTAAAATCATCCATAAAAACTTCCATACAGATCTCAATATGATCTGAAAAGATACTCATCATACATCTTTGGAAAGTAGCTGGTGCATTACATAAGTCAAAAGGCATCCTCTTATATGCATACGTTCCAAAAGGACATGTAAAAGTAGTCTTCTTCTGATCTTCAGGAGCTATATGAATTTGAAAATAGCATGTATAACTATCTAAAAAATAGTAATGGGATTTACCTGATAGGCGATCAAGCATCTGATCAATTAATGGCAAGGGGTAGTGATCCTTGCGAGTAGCTTGGTTGAGACGCCTATAGTCAATGCAAACCCTCCATGAATTCTGCACTCTAGTTGTTAAGAGTTCTCCATGCTCATTCCTTACTGTTGTGACTCCAGACTTCTTGGGCACCACTTTTACTGGACTGACCCATTTGCTGTCTGAAATGGGGTAGATAATATCTGCTTCAAGTAGCCTGGTCACTTCTTTCTTGACAACTTCTAAGATGGTGGGATTCAATCTTCTCTGGGGTTGACAGATAAGCTTTGCCCCATCTTCTAAATATATTATGTGCTCACAAACTTGAGGGCTGATGCCTACTATATCCGCCAAGCTCTATCCAATTGCTTTCTTGTGTTTTCTCAGCACACTATGCAGTTGCTCCTCTTGTTGGGAAGTGAGTTCCCTTGCAATGATAACTAGGAATTTCTGATTATCTTCAAGGTAAGCATACTTGAGGTGTGGAGGAAAGGGCTTCAATTCTAATTTCTGCTCATGGCTAGGCTCTGGATTATCTGGAACTAGTGATAATGGCAAAGTGTCTTCATTATGTTCAGAGGGTGTCCCCACACTTGGACCTTGCTCCATGTGCTTCTCTTCTACGTCTTCTTGGTGAACTTCAGCTACAGTTTCATCAATGATGTCACACTGGAAGATAGAATGATCTTCCATAGGGTGCTTCATAGCTTCATTTAAACTGAAACTCACTGCTCTGCCATCTATCTCAAAGGAGTAAGTTCCTGAGAATGCATCCAGCTTGAAATTCGAAGTCTTTAGGAATGGTCTTCCAAGCAGGATTGATGATGGTCTTCCTGAGTCATTAGAGGGCATTTCCAGGATATAGAAGTCAATGGGAAATGTGAGCCCCTTAATGCTCACTAATACATCTTCAGCAATTCCAACTACTGTAATAATGCTTTTATCTGCTAACACAAAACGAGCTGCCGACCTTTTTAAGGGAGGGAGCCTCAAAGTATCATATATAGACAATGGTATTATACTAACACACGCTCCTAAATCACACATGCAGTCAGAAAATATTACACCTCCAATGGTACAGTTAACCATGCATGGACCTGGATCACTACATTTTTCAGGTATACCTCCCATTAAAGCAGATATAGAACTACCTAAATGAATAGTTTCTAATTCATTAATTTTATCTTTATGTATGCATAAATCTTTTAGAAACTTCGCATATTAAGGTACTTGTTGAATAACATAAAAAAGGGGAACAGTTACCTCAACCTTTTTGAAAATTTCTACCATTTTGGGATCAAGTTCCATATGCTTTCTGGACTTCCTTGCAAGGTGTGGAAATGGGATAGGAATGGCATCACTTGTAGCTTCTGCATCCTTTGGTGCTCCATTCCTTGGCTGAGCTACTTCTTTTTCAACCTTGTCTTGTTCATCTATGTCTTGTACTTCCTCTTCCTCTTCAGCATCTTCCACTTCAACTATATCTTTAACTGGGGCATGTTCTAGTGGGCTTGGCTCCTCATGATTCCTCTCTTACAGTGTGGTTCCGGACCTAAAAGTGATGGCATTGATGCCACCCTTAGGGTTAGGTGAGGGTTGAGAAGGAATTCTACTGGAGCTTGAAGGCTGGTTGGTGGAAGCAGGTAATGAATCTATTCGAGAGACGAGAGCTTGTAAAGTGGCATTCAGACCATTTAAAGTAGAGTTCAGTGTAGTCTGCAAGTCTTGTTGTCCTTGTGCAAGAGAACGAAGCATCTCGTCATTTGATGAGGAAGTAGGATAAGTGATCTGAGGGGCCTGTTGTTAGTTGTGCTGGGGTCCTTGTGACTGCCTCAGGTGAGGTGCTCTGTAAGGTTGGTTCTGATTCTGCTGTCTGTTGTTATTCCACCTCTGGTTTCCTTGGTTGTCTCTGCCTCCTCTGTTATAGTTGTCCCTCCAGCCATGGTTGGAATTATCTCTCCAACCCTGGTTAGAGTTGTCCTGCCATCCTTGATTATAGTTCCCACCTTGGTTGTAGTTGCCGCCTTGTTGATTGTATCCTTGATTCGGGCGGTCATAGAAGTTATGAGTAGCTGCCACAGTGTTGTCTTCTTGTTGGAGCTGCGGGCATTCATCAGTATAATGACTATAATCAGCACAGATTCTGCATACTCTTTGGAGGACTAACTGTTGGCTTTGTTGTGGTGGGGAAGGCTGAGTTTGTTGTTGATTCAACTGCATCTGCTTCAGTAGATTGGTCATTTCACATATACTCTGTGTAAGAGCAGTAGTCTCACTGCTAGAGGAAACCTCTGCAACAGCCTTTGAGTGGCTGCTCCTGTGCCTGTGATTTCTAGTGGACTCAGATAAGTCACTGATTAGTTGCCATGCTTCACCTGCGGTCTTGTACTTCTTCAGAGAACCATTACTAGCACCATCCAGTGTAGTTTTATCCCGAGGCTTCATGCCTTGAGTGAAGTAGCTGATCAACACTAGCCTGTCAATCATGTGATTGGGGCATACGTCCAGAAGGTTCTTAAAGCGCTCCCAGTACTCATAAAGAGTCTTTGATTCTCCTTGAACAATGCAGGAGATCTCTTTCCTCAATCTATCTGTAACTTCAGCTGGAAAGTATTTTTCCAAGAATTCTTTCATGAGCGTATCCCAGTTGGTGACAGTTGCTTCAGGTTGGGAGTAGTACCACTCCCTCGCCTTTCCCTCAAGAGAAAACGGGAAGACGGTTAACATAATAGAAGTTTCATTTGCACCATGACGCCTAACAGTAGAACAGGCTGTCTGAAAATCCCTGAGGTACTTGATAGGCTCCTGGAGAGTAATCCTCCTAGGTGCTGCCATGTTATCTGCACGTGAATCAACTGAATCAATAGTAAAGGAGCTTGTTTCTTCCTCAGATGGCGGTTCAGATTCGCCCTCAGATGAGACTGGTGAATCGATAACAATCAGTTCACCACCCTCAGAGGTTAACCGACGCTGAGCTCGCCTAATACGTGAAATAGTTCTTTCAATTTCAGGATCAAATGCGGCTAGGCTCGGATCAGGCAAAGAACGCGTCATTCAATGAAAGAAACATACAGCTCATGGTAATAAAATAAAATAAAATATGCAAATAAAATAAAAAATATGTACACTAATTAATAATTTAGCACACAATTGCAACTCCCTGGCAACGGCGCCAAAAATTGATTCATGGCAGAGATTAGGCCAATTAAGAGATTATAATATAATAGAACAGCGTTGCGAGTATAGCTCTTAACCAGCAAAAATCCGCCTCATCAATTTAGAAAGGTTGTCACAAAAGTTTAGAATAAAAATACTGGGAGTATGAGTCCCAGGTCGTCTCCCAACGAGTTGCTAGAAAGGGTACTAAATTATTAATCAGGAGTTTTCCGAGAATTTTGAGAGTTGAATAACAGAAAATAAATAATTGTAATTAAGTGCAATGAAAATTAAAAGGAATTTATATTATTCAAAATAAAAAGCCTTGACTGGGGGAATGATTAATTGGAAGTTCTATCCTTGTTGGATTTTTCTCAAGTGTAGTATAAAGAGGTTGTTATTTTCACTTAGTTAACCCTTACTAAATAAAGGAAAGTCAAGTGATTGAGCTAACTCTTATTTGCAAATCCTAGTCCTCTCCCTTGGGAAGGTCTAGCGTTAGTAAATACAGAATTAGCCAACAACTTCCAATTTAACTAATCACTTGAGCATTCCAACTCAAGTGTCTCCTCTTAATCAACCCCCATGTCAAGTAGGGAATCTACTCCATTGACATGAAAATTACTTGCATAGAATTAAAAAGGGAATAAAAGAAAGACATGATAGACAATAATTGCAATTTAATTAAAAATAAAAGTAATCCTTTTCATTAACAATCCATGAAAATAATCCAATTGTAACTTTAAACAAGAATTAAGAATATGGAATAAATAAATAGGGAGTAAGATAACAAACTAGAATAGTATCTTCAACGGAGGTGATGACTCTTTAATATTCAAAATCAAAAGCAATAAACTATGAATGTAAAGAAAACCTAGAGGAAGAGTAATTCTCTCTCTAGATTCAGATCTAAAATCCTAAAACTACGCTAATGAGAATGTGTGAATGTGTGTTGAGTCTCTGCATGTTTTCTGGCTCTATTCTGTGTTTCTGGGTCGAAAACTGGGTCAAAACTCGGCCCGAAATTGCCCCCAGCATTTTTTGTTATTTCTGCAGATTGCGCAGGTCACGCGTACGCGTCAGTCACGCGTGCACGTCGCTGGTTGTTTTGGCGTGTCACGCGTTCGCGTCAGTCACGCGCACGCGTCCTTGCGTAGACTCCAATCCACGCGTACGCGTCAGGCACATGCACGCATCGCTGCAAATTTCTCCATTCCGCGCTCTCGCGTGAGCCATGCGTGCGCGTCGGTGCTCGCTGGTTATTGATGCGTGAGCATCTTTCCTATTTTGTTCTAGTGAATTTGCATGTAATTTGTTGGGTTTAATTAAGAATTAACTATATTTTAGCCACTATGGATGCTATTTTTAGTTTTGTGCAATACTGTTTATTTTAGGTAGCATTCGACTGGATTTGATAGAGTTTCTGCAGCACAAGAATCAAAGGAGATGGCAGCGAGGAGCAACAAGCATGCGTGCCTGACGCGTGCGCGTGAATTTGGAGCTTTCGATGGCGACACGTGTGCGTGACTGACGCGTACGCGTGATTTGAAGATTTGCTCAGCGATGCCTGCACGTGACCGACGCGTCAGCGTGACTCGCAGAAAAGACCATCGACGTGTACACGTGACTGACGCGTACACGTGACATGCGCCACGTGCAGAAAAATGCAGAAAACACTGGGAGCGATTTCTGGGCTATTTTGACCCAGTTTTCAGCCCAGAAAACACAGATTAGAAGTTGCAGAATGGACGAAACAAGTGGTCCCCATCCATCCATTGAAGACTTGATTATTTAAATTAATTCGAATTTAAATTCAAATTTGAATTCTAGGAAAAGATATTATTTTAATTTTAAAAATTAGATTTTAAATTTATTAAGATTAGTTATAAAAGGGAGAAACTTTCCTTCCTTTAGAGAGGTCTTGGGGAGGATCCCATCCTATTCCAAATTTACATTCCGTATTCCATAACATTCTACCATGAGTAACTAGTCCTCCATTGTTAAGGTTAGCAGCTCTGTCTATTTGTATGGATTGATTTTATTGCTTTTTCTATTTTAATTTATGCATGGATTTATAATTTAAGAATTGTTTTCGCTCTTCATCTTATGAATATGGGTAGAACGGAAGTATGACCCTCTTTCTATTTGAGTTCTTGTATAACTTGGAAAAGCTCTTTACTTGAACAATAGCTTGAAAACATATTCTCCTAAATTTTAATTATCTGGATTTAACGGGATACGTGACATATAATCCTTTTATTTTTAGGTAATTAGAGTTATTGTGGCATATAAACTGGAATTTGATCATCACTCTCTAATTGGAATTAATTGACCAAGGAATTGGTTGTTGATGAATTTTAGAGGAAACTAGGAAGGTCTAAGGAATTAGGGTCTAGTCACATATAGTTTGCCATAAATTAAATCCTACATGATTAAAATAGTTAGTAAGAAAAATAATTCCAGAAAAATAGATAACTCTGAAGCCTTAACTATCTTCTCCATATTTTTCCCAAAGTATTTACTTGCCTTTCTTCAATATTTTTTATATTGTTTAATGTCTTTTATATTGCATCTCAACACTATTTTCTGTTTGTCTAACTAATCCTATCAAACACTATTGTTGCTTAATCCATCAATCCTCGTGGGATCGACCCTTACTCACGTAAGGTATTACTTGGTACGACCCGGTGCACTTGCCAGTAAGTTAGTGGGTTACAAATACCGCATCAAGTTTTTGGTACCATTGCCGGGGAGTGACTGTGATTAACAACTATTAGTTGTTTGATTGCTTAGATTAGGCATTTTAATTTTAATTTTATTTAAATATTATTTTATTATTTTTTCAAAAAATTTTTTAATAAAATTTAAAATTTCCCTTATTTTCTTTTTTTTTTCGTTAGCAACCCCCTCCCCTGTTACGTTTTCTTTCATTTTTTTCTTTTATTATTTAAAAAAATTTCGAAAAAAATAAATAAAATAAAAATAAAAATATTTTAAGCCATTATTTTTTACTCTTAATTTCTAAAATTAAGTTTGGTGTTTCCTAATTAGTTTTATTTTAATTTTTTTTATTTTAATTTTTAAAATTCTGTTCTTTCTTCTTTACTTTTCTGTTTACCACATGGTGCGTTTAATCCTTTTTGGTGTTTTGTGCTAAGGAAAAATAGTGGAGAGAGATCATATGGGTTACTACTCACACCTGAGTAGTGATTCATATCATTATGAATGGGAAAACCACCCAAATTTTGGTTGGCAAAGTAAAAACCAAAGAAACTTCAGTGTTCCATGTTCTAACTATCAAGGGTCACCACCTCCCTATTCATATCAAGAACCACCATCTCCATATACATACCAAGAACCATCATTTTTCTACCCATATCAAGAACCACCATCTATCTATTCTTACCAAGAGCCATCCTCTTTTTACTCTTATCAAGAACCATCACCTCCTCCTTATTCACCTCAAATACCATCAGATCTTAAGCTTCTCACGAAAGAATTCTTACAGGATATAAAGACAAGTGTCAAAAATATAGAGAAGCATGTGCAGTTAATTATCAAGTCACAGGAAGAGGAGCAAGCAAATTTCTTCCCAAGAGATATAATGCAAGATCCTATAGAAGAAAGTGAGGAAATCAATCAAAGGAGTTCATACTCCAGTGAATTAGAGAACTTTCCATCCTCACACATGGAAGAAGAGGAAGATGCACAACCTCCCATGCCCTTGGTAAGTAATAAAGAAGAGATTGAATTAGAAGATAGCTACCAAGAGGAAGAGGTTGAAATTGAGGAAGCTTGCAAAGAAGTGGAAGAATTCAAAGAAGAACACAAGGGAGTGGAGCTTGCAAGACTTCTCCCAAAGCCATCACCATCCAATACAATATTTAAGTGGGTAAAATTCCTATCCTTAACCTTTACGTTCCCACTTGAATATGGGCTACTGGAAACGGATGGTCAACTTAGAGCTCTTTGTGGCATTAAGAGTAAGAGGAAGATGGTTAGTGGTAAGAGTTGTCAAGCAAGGGTCAATATGGTTGCATATTCCAAATTGAAGTGCAAGGATTGGTGTAGAGCTCAAGTGAATGGGTCTAGAAAGTTGTTTGGATGTCTCTGTGAGAATTCAGATCGCTTGCCACCCAGTGGGAACAATGGTGATCCACAAGAAGACGGGTGTAAAAGCAAGGTTTGGGACCCTGGAATTCATTCTTACAATCAACGGGTCTTGTTACTTGCTTCAACTTGCTCGAAGGAGTTATGCACCTAGTTTGGAATCCCAGTGGCCATTGGATTAACAAACATTGGTAGAGATTCCTGGATCAGTACAAGCACAAGGTACCATGACAAAGAGCTCACCACATGTCCAACTTAAGGACTTTAACTAAAAGTGCTAGGTGGGAGACAACCCACTGTGGTGTGATCATTCCTTTTCATTCTTAGCTTTATTTTGTTTTATTTTTATTAGTAGTAGTTTTCTTACTTATTTGATTTTTATTAAGTTCTTACTAATTTTCTGATCATGCAGCTATTTTATCACAGGAACCGAACACCTCAGGCTAAAAAAAAAAACGAACACATCACGGGCAAGCGTCGCTGACGTGTACGCGTCATATGTGTGTTCGTGAAAAAATAAAATTGAATAGAGAGTTACGCGGGAGTGGCGCAGGAATGGTGCCTTGCGCACAAACATGCTCACGCGTACGCGTCTATGACGCGTCTGCATCGTTTGCAATTTTGGCACTCCACGTGTACGCGTCAAGCACGCGCACGCGTGGATGAGTAAAATCGACGTAAAAGGTGTTTTGGCTAGAGAGTTATGCTGGTGTGGGGATGGAACTGTACACCCCCACCACGCAGACGCGTCCTTGAGGGACGCGTCCGCGTCGTTTTTCCATCCTGGCCGTCCACGCATACGCGTCCCTAACGCGTACGCGTCACTTGAAATTCATGCGATCCACGCTTACGCGTGCCTTACGCATCCGCGTCGCATGCAACGCCCAATTAAACTCCCTCAGTGCCTGATTTCAAATCATCCACCCCCAAATCTTAATTCTCTCTTGTTCTTTTATATTTTTTTCATCTTACTATTTGTTTTTGTTTTCAGTTCTTCTTTGCTTGAGGACAAGCAAACCTTTAAGTTTGGTGTTGACGCTTCGCTTAAGGGTTTTCTGTTTAATTTTATGGCACTAAGGGAGGTGAATCATCTTCACAAAGGAGCACAACTTGAAGAATAAAACGACCGCTCGGATAACTAAGGTGGTTGAGTGCCTTTCATTTTTTTATTCCTTCCCACTTTCATTATATTATGTTCTGGTTTCTACTACTTTATTTTGTTTACTGCATGATCCGCTATTAGTAGATTCATAGGTTCTAGTTTAATTTTTCTGTTAAGTGCTTTAATTCTGAAAGATGTCTCATGTATTGCCCACTAAGCTTAAAATCAAAAAAGAAAGAAGAACAGATGTAGTGCATGAGAATTTGAGTTTAATTTTTAGAGTAGTCTCATTTACTTAGATGTGGTGGTATTTTCTGTGATTCTGAATGTTAAAATTCTCATTGAACAGTGCATATTTTTTATAGTGAAGTTTATGAATGTTAAAATTGTTGGCTCTTGAAAGAATGATAAAAAAGAGAAATGTTATTGATAATCTGAAAAATCATAAAATTGATTCTTGAAGCAAGAAAAAGCAGTGAAAACCACGAAGCTTGCAAAAAAAAAATGGCGAAAAAAATAATAAAGAAAAAGAAAGAAAAAAAAGAAAAAAAAGCAAGTAGAAAAAGCCAATAACCCTTTAAACTAAAAGGCAAAGGGTAAAAAGGATCCAAGGCTTTTGAGCATTAATGGATAGGAGGGCCCAAAGGAATAAAATCCTGGGCTAAGCGGCAAAATCAAGCTGTCCCTAACCATGTGCTTGTGGCGTGAAGGTGTCAAGTGAAAAGCTTGAGACTGAGCAGTTAAAGTCATGATTCAAAGAAAAATGAGTGTGCTTAAGAACTCTGGGCACCTCTAACTGGGGACTCTAGCAAAGCTGAGTCACAATCTGAAAAGGTTCACCCAGTTATGTGTCTGTGGCATTTATGTATCCGGTGGTAATACTGGAAAATAAAATGCTTAGGGTCACAGCCAAGACTCATAAAGTAGCTGTGTTCAAGAATCAACATACTGAACTAGGAGAGTCAATAACATTATCTAAATTCTGAGTTCCTATGGATGCCAATCATTCTGAACTTCAAAGGATAAAGTGAGATGCCAAAATTGTTCAGGATTGCAGTTGTAAACCCCATTATAAGAAGAAGACATGGGCTTAATTGAACTCTCATTCTCATGCAAATTCACATCCTAAGCTTATATTAGTTTTGGTTGCTTGAGGACAAGCAACAATTCAAGTTTGGTGTTGTGATGCGTGAGCATCTTTCCTATTTTTTCCTAGTGAATTTGCAAGTAATTTGTTGGGTTTAATTAAGAAATAACTATATTTTAGCCACTATGGATGTTATTTTGAGTTTTGTGCAATACTATTTATTTTAGGTAGCATTCGGCTGGATTTGATGGAGTTTCTGCAGCACAAGAATCAAAGGAGATGGCAGCGAGGAGCGACGTGCACGCGTGCCTAATGCGTGCGCGTGAATTTGGAGCTTTCCATGGCGGTGCGTGCACGTGACTGATGCGTACACGTGATTTGAAGATTTTCTCAGCGACGCGTGCGCGTGACCGACGCGTCAGCGTGACTCGCAAAAAAGACCATCGACGCATACGCGTGACTGACGCGTACACGTGACATGCGCCACGTGCAGAAAAATGCAGAAAATGCTGGGAGCGATTTCTGGGATGTTTTGACCCAGTTTTCAGCCCAGAAAACACAGATTAGAAGTTGTAGAATGGACGAAACAAGTGGTCCCCATCCATCCATTGAAGACTTGATTATTTAAATTAATTCGAATTTAAATTCAAATTTGAATTCTAAAAAAAGATATTATTTTAATTTTAAAATTTAGATTTTAAATTTATTAAGATTAGTTATAAAAGGGAGAAACTTTCCTTCCTTTAGAGAGGTCTTGGGGAGGATCCCATCCTATTCCAAATTTACATTCCGTATTCCATAACATTCTACCATGAGCAACTGATCCTCCATTGTTAAGGTTAGCAGCTCTGTCTATTTGTATGGATTGATTTTATTACTTTTTCTATTTTAATTTATGCATGGCTTTATAATTTAAGAATTGTTTTCGCTCTTCATCTTATGAATTTGGGTGGAACGAAAGTATGACCCTCTTTCTATTTGAGTTCTTGTATAACTTGGAAAAGCTCTTTACTTGAACAATAGCTTGAAAACATATTCTCCTAAATTTTAATTATCTCGGGATACGTGACATATAATCCTTTTATTTTTAGGTAATTAGAGTTATTGTGGCATATAAACTGGAATTTGATCATCACTCTCTAATTGGAATTAATTGACCAAGGAATTGGCTGTTGATGAATTTTAGAGGAAACTAGGAAGGTCTAAGGAATTAGGGTCTAGTCACATATAGTTTGCCATAAATTAAATCCTACATGATTAAAATAGTTAGTAAGAAAGATAATTCCAGGAAAATAGATAACTCTGAAGCCTTAACTATCTTCTCCATATTTTTCCCAAAATATTTACTTGCCTTTCTTCAATATTCTTTATATTGTTTAATGTCTTTTATATTGCATCTCAACACTATTTTCTGTTTGTCTAACTAATCCATCAATCCTCGTGGGATCGACCCTTACTCACGTAAGGTATTACTTGGTACGACCCGGTGCACTTGCCGGTAAGTTAGTGGGTTACAAATACCGCACCAGTTATCTCCTTGGTTTCTTGTGTTTCTTCCATTTTTGCAAGCTTCCTCTCCATTCTCTAAGCCATTCCTGCCCTATAAAGCCTAAAACACTTAACACACGGATCACGACATCGAATGGTATAAAGGAGAATTAAAATATACTAATTTAAGATCTCTTGGAAGCAAGTTTTCAACCATAAAACAAAACTAGGAAGGAATTATAAAATCATGCAAATCATATGAATAAGTAGGTAAAGACTTGATGAAACCACTCAATTAAACACAAGATAAACCATAAAATAGTGGTTTATCAGCCACCCTTCTCGGATCCAAACCAAGCCATTTCCAATTCTCAAAATTATTTTCGATAAATCAAATAAAACCCATTCCAATTCTTAAAATCATTTATGATAAATCAAACAAAACAATTTCGATATCTCAAAATCACTTCCGATAAATCATTATCTCAACAACTCTAACTCAACTCAAAGAAATAAACAAAAACCTAGAATTCAAACCAACCAATATAGTAAATCACAATAATTCAACCTCAATTATCAATATGCATTCATACGCTTAATAATCATTATGGGTGTGTTTGGCAAATACTTTGGAAGGGAAGAAGCACATTTAAGCTTCTTGAAAGATTCAATTTTTGATTTGGCAAACTTTTTTATTCATGAACGCAGAAGTGATTTTGCCCTCAAAATTATGTTTACAAGAAGCAACAATTTTTAGCCTTTGCATTTCACTAACGGGCTTTTAGCCATCAACACTAATCTTTATTTACCTTTTACCAACTTTATCCTTTATGCATGTTATTGTATTATTTATGAAATTTTTATTATTTATTATTTTTAGTAATTAAATATTAATTTTATTATAAAATTAATTAATAAAATCTATTCAAATATCAAAAATTAAAATAATAAGATAATATACAAAAATTATTTAAATTGATGTCAATTTTAGTAATCTTTTATCTAAAAGTAATTTTGATTAGTGTAATCCAAACAACATTTATTTTACTATAATCCATTTTGATATAAATATTGCCAAACATAAATCACCTTAACACAAACTTACTTTTCATCGAAATCAAGTTTACAAAATTAATTTTATGCAAACTCCCATTTGTAAACTATAATCCAAACACACACTATATCACAATCCAAAAACCAATTTAATCAATCAACAAATCAATCATTTATCCGAAATAACTCAATTCACTCCATAAGACTCACATAATCACCAAGAATATATTATTTGTATCAATATCGATTTATAACAATTTTTGAGAATAAAATAAGTTTAAGGAAAGCACCCCTACCTCAAATAGTCAAAACCCAAAAGCTATAAAACACACAAAGCACCTTTTTCCCCATCTGTAACATCGGCAGCCGCAACTACAGCTTCATCTTACTTTTGCAGTAATAGCGACAGCTTTAATCGCAACATACAAAGACCGTAACTCTACCATATATTACCAAAACCTCAGAATCTTTAATCAAACCTAACAGAATGGTAATTTTCAAGGGTTTCGAAATGAAACACTTACCGTAACTGAGGAAAAACGACTGAACTGAACATTAGTGGCTCAAGCGGTGGTCCCAACGGCCATGACACCGTTCATGATGTCCAGAGATGCGGCGGCGTGGTTTGAACAAAACTAAGAGGAGTGGCAACAACACCAAGCAGTTCGAGCGAGCTCCAATAGCAGTGACTTCCTCAGGTAATGACCCAACAGTGGCGACAGTGACAAGCGCTTCGACGGCGGTGGCTGTGGCTTGGCAACGAAGGGAACAACCCTCTCCTTCCTCTCTTCCATCGCATTTTCTCTCCCTTCGACTTTAGACTCGACGGCGGTTCGGCTTCACGGGCAGCGGCTTCGATTGATGGCAGTGGTGGTGACATGCATGACGACGGCAAGGCTCAACGGTTGAGGCGTTGGTGTGCAAAGACAACCGCTCCAACTCGCGCGAGCTCCTCGACAATGGCCCTGGTAGCGATGAGGATGAACGGCGGCAATGCGGCTAACGGGTTTGGCGGCAACAAGCTGGGTCCCTCGCTCTCCTTTTCTTCTCCCTCGTTCCTCTCCTCTCTTTCTCTGCTCTCCATGCTCTCTCTTCCCTCTGGTGGTCGCGTGTGTGTTTCAAGTTTGGGGGGTGTTTGCTGATGAGGGTAGAGACTAGGAAGGTAAATTAGGGTTAGAGTTGTGTGTGTTGAGTTTTAAGGTTAGAGTAAAATTAGGTATAAGAGTAATTTTGTAATTTTTAATAAAATTAGGGATAATTTAGTAATTAAAAACTATTTTAATCAAATAATAATCATATATAAAAATACCGTTTATTCATCAACTTACAAATTATTTTTAAATAAGTATTCTAATTAAAAATATAATATAATATACTTAGTTTTCTTTATTCATAAAAATGAAAGTATTAAACTCCAAATCTCAATTATTTAAATCAAATCATATAAAATTCTTATTACTTTACAACCACTAAATTTTATAATTTAAATATAGAAATTATCTAATAATTATAAAATTAGATAAAAATTCTAATTTAATTATCAAAATTTGATTTAATTAGCTTTAATAAAATAATTTCTAAAATTAAAGTCTTTAATGAATAAATAAATTGAAATTGACTCATAATAAGATTTTCTAAAAGTTTTGGGTCTTACATATAGCACACTTTTCGAACACCACAGGGCTTTCCTCCACCATGGGAACACGACCATGCCATTCTTTTATTGCCAAATACACCTCCAAGCAGGGTTAAGCCTTACAGGTATCCACACAATCAAAGTCTGAAATTGAAAAAATAGTGGCAGACATATTAGTAAAGGGCATTATACGGCTAAGCACCAGCCCATTTTTCTCTCCGGTTCTATTGGTAAAGAAGAAGGAGGGGTTGTGAAATTTTTGCACCGATTACTATGCCTTGAACGCAGTCAAAGTTAAGGATTCTTTTTCTATGCCAACAGTGGATGAAATTTTGGATGAGCTGTTCGATGCCCAATACTTTTCCAAGTTGGACTTAAGGTCCAGATATCATCAAATAAGGGTGCGACCAGAGAACTATTTTAAGACCGCTTTCTACATGCACCAAGACTTTTATGAATGGTTGGTCATGCTGTTTGGATTGACAAATGCACCAGCAACCTTCCAAAGTTTGATGAACTCGGTCTTTGTAGAGGTATTGAAAAATTTTGTTCTAGTTTTTCTTTGTGATATATTAGTTTATAGTCCAGATTGGCATTCTCACTTAGACTATTTGATGCATGTGTTGAAAATTTTAAAGAATAATGAATTATATGCTAAAGTAACAAAGTGTTCATTTGGCCAAATGGAAGTTGATTATTTGGGACATATAGTATCATGCACAGGGGTGAGAGTTGATGAGTCCAATGTGCAAGTCATTAAGGATTGGCCAATACCTACTTCTCTAAAATACTTGAGAGCTTTTCTTAGTTTGGCAAGCTATTATTGAAAGTTCATTAGACAGTTTGCAGTGCCAGATGCCCCCTTAACAGACCTTTTGAAGAAGGATAATTTTGGCTGGTGATTGCAATTCACTGAGGCCTTCATAAATTTAAAGAATGCATTATCCAATGTCCCAGTTATAGCATTACCACATTTCTCCAAGCCTTTCATTTTAGAGACTAATGCCTCAGGAACGTGAATTGGTGCCATCTTAAGCCAAGAAGGACATCCGATAGCATATTTCTTTGAGAGGCTCTCAACCACTGTGTAAAAACAACCAGTGTATGCAAAGAAAATGCAGGCAATAATTGCAGCTGTAATTAAGTTCCACCATTACCTCATGGGACTTCGATTTGTGATTAGAACCGATCATAAAAGCCTTAAGGAACTATAATTTCAATCAATACAAACTCCGGAGCAACAAGCTTGGCTGGCCAAGTTACTCAGGTACCATTTCCACATTGAATACAAGAAGGGATGCAAGAATTAGGAGTGGCAATACTACCCAAACCCGCGGGGTGGCAATACTTGCATTGAGAAGAGTTGAGAGCTTGAGATCACTAATATTTCTGAAATTTAGTCTGATGATCTTGTATGGATTAGTGAAAATCTAGGCTTGAACCTTGTGTTGGTTGGAGATTAGGATTGCCTAGTGAGATCATGTAGTTTTACATAGTCTCTATTTGGAATTATTACACTACTGGGAACCTTTGGGTTCTCACTCGTTTGTGGAAATTGTTGATTTTACAGATATAGGACGTGACGCACCTTGCTGAGCGTGCAGGATCTCTTGTGAAAAGTGAACACTTGTTTTTTAGGGATTTCATTTTGTATTAGATGTTTATTCTCCAATTCTGAAACATGTATTTGTATATTTTCTCTTAGAGGTTTGTTGTATGGAGAAACAAGATTATGTTTTATATTGTTTGGGCTGCAATATTTGTCTAGTCGGCCTCTTCTTCGCAGGTCGAGATTAACACTACTTATGTATCCATTATGAATCTTATATCTATATTCTGTATCTCTTATACTTTCGCATTTATACACTTTTATGTTTACCATTTTATGAGTGATACGATTGTTTTCTTGTTATCCTTTTCTTCACAGGCTCCTAGTATATTATTATCTTTCGAATATATGTGTGTACTTTTGCTTTTAGGCATCGTAATGCCTCACCACCTCTGATTAATGACTATATGGTAAGGCTTTGTGTGGTAGGCTTTTGGGACTTTGAAGCACTAAACTTGAGATATTGAGACTGATCATCTTGATATCAATTATTTGGTGTAACAGAACTCGAATGGCGTTTCATGGATATGGACATAGATGCGGTCGGAGAGGTACTGAGGGACCCAGACAGACAAATGATCCCGTGAACTATATGGTTGCTCTAGAGAACATGGCTACTGCTTTGCAGGCCACTGCTGAAATGCTAGGACAGCAGGCTGGTAATGAGAATGGAGACAATGGTGGCAATGGATCTAACGAAGGGCCGATGATTTTGATCGCTTTTCTGAAGGTGAATCCACCAACTTTCAGGGGTACGCCGAACCCTACAGAGGTGGATAGCTGGTTGGAGAAGGCGTTGTAAGCTCAACATGTGCCTGAAGATCAATACATGGAGTTTGCCATGTATAAGTTTGAGGGAGAAGCTTAATTTTAGTTACAAGGAGCTTAACATTTACTACAACAAAATGATGACTGATCAATTGAGATTCCTTTCGAGTGGAGTTCTATAAGAAATATTTTCCGAACTCGGTTAAGGTGGCAAAAGAATTAGAACTGATGCAGCTGAAGAAAGGTTCTATGACTGTGGTGGAGTATACCAACAAGTTCGAGGAGTTATGTTGGTTCTCGTGAGTTTGCCAGGGTGCTCCAGAGGGTTATAAAGAATGGAAGTGTATTAAGTACGAAGGGGGTTTTCGAAGTGACATAATGAGTGCCGTTGTGCCTATGGAGATTTGAATCTTTTCTGAGCCAGTAAACAAGAGCAGAGTAGTGGAGAAGTTCTCAAAAAAGGCCACTATGGCAAAGGATGACTGCCAAGAATTCTACAATAAAGACCTTGACAGAGATTTCGCACCAATGGGTCAAGACTTTAAGAGAAGTGGACATGAGTCACAATACTCACAAGGCCGAAATGATTTTCGAAGGAACAACAACCGCCAGCAAAATGGTAAAGAGAAGCACGCAAAGACTCATTCAGATGATTGGACTTGCAAGAGGTGTCCAAACTACCACCAGGACCAACCGTGCAGGGATGGGGTAGGCGTATGTTTCAAGTGCGGGAAACTAGTGCATATGTTCTGGGATTGCCCACACAGGAAGAATCGGGATGCGGCTACATCCGATCCACTGATTCAAGGTAATTGTGAAATTAGTAATCGAACTCTAATTGAATTGTGTGATACCAGAACATCACCTTTGTTCATAGCATATGGCGGAGTTGAGAACTTAGGAGTAAAAGTGTCAGACTTAGTGTCGAACTTAGGATCAAACTAAATTGTGCTGCATGAAATGATGCCGTTAGGACAGCAAAAGTCAAGGAGATTTTTGGTCGAAGTGAATGGATGATTAAGTTCTTAATGGTAAACAATCAGAGTGGCACAGAAGAAGCGCGATGATTTTGATGGCTTTAGGATTGCTATGAGTTGAAAGAGGAGTTTTGGAATATCAGATTGTTTCAAAGGATGATGGAGGATCGAGGAACAGAAAGTCAAGGTAGAGGAGAGTTGCTCTTGTCAATTTTCTCTTAGTAGTCAAAATTTTGAGGGCAAAATTTCTATTTGAGGTGGGTAGGATGTAAAATCTAGATAAATAGTAAATGATTAATAAATAAATTAAATGTGAGCAAAAAGGGTAAGAAGTTGAAAATTTATAATTTGGGGATATACCAGTGAAAATTTAACTTAGAAAATAAAATTGAGTGCAAAGATATAATTAATTGCGGAAAAACGCGTGCTGGTGTTAAAATTAGCTGTATCGGCTTAAATCTATCTGGTACTGTGAGTGAAAAAAACTAAAACTATGAAAGTAACAAAAAATATTTAGAACGTAAACCTGAACTTTTATCTTAAAGGTTTTGGCCTTAGATAGGGCCAACGTGCTAAGTTTTTTTTTTTTTTTGCAATGGGCCTCACTTGGGCCCAAAGCCCAATACATATAACCGTTCCACTTGACACATTTTAGCCACACATTTCCCTTCATGAAATTAAACACATCCAGCACATTAAGAGAGAGAGAGAGAGAGAGAAAGAGGGAAAGAAGAAAAGAGAAGAGACCTGGAGCCCCAGAAACACTATTCGCCACATATTAAAATCTACATAACTTCCACATCATAGCTTCGATCGAAGACTCGTTTATGGCCACGCAACCACCTCATCGTGCTCTCTGATTCTATACCTCTTTTAAGGTGAGTACTCTGAAAGAGCGGAAAGATTGATGGTTTAGAGGTTATAGTAAACTCTCGTTGTAAGTATAGTTACTAAACCAAGCAATCAACCTTTCTTGCAAACGTTTTAGTTGTCACAAGTAACAAACCCCTAAATAAATTGATAACCGAAGTATTCAAACCTTGGGTCGTCTTCTCAAGGAACTGCAGGAAAGTATGTTCTTATTATTGGTTATGGAGATTGTAAATTGGGGTTTTGAGAATGAGGAGCGAATGGTTTAATTAGCAATTAAAGTAAATGAAGAACAAGTAATTTAAATGGCAAGTAAAATAAATAAATGACTGTAAATAAACTTTTGGCAAGGTATGAGAAATTAGAGGTCCTATCCTAGTTATCCTTATCAATGATTATGAGAATTGAATCTTAATTCCACTTTGTTAACCTTTACCAAGATAAAAAAAAGTAAATAAAAAGGAATATTGAACCTGATAAAGATATAATCCTGAAAGCGAATAGAATCCTAATTCTAAATCCTAATCCTAAAGAGAGAAGAGAGAGGAGAGAACCTCTCTCCAAACTAAATCTAAATCATGAAAACTAACTAAAGTCGAGCATCTCCTTGAATGGGTGCATTCCCTCACTTCATAACCTCTGGTCTATACCTTCTGGACTTGGATTTGGGCCAAAAAGGGCTTCAGAATTCGCTGGGAGCATTTTCTGCAATTTCTGGTGCGTGGCCTCTGTCATACATCCACGTGGGTCACGCGGTCGCGTCATTCGGAGTTTTCCTTGTCACACGGTCGCGTCAGTCATGCGGCCGCGTCGCTGCTTCTTCTTTCTTGGCATACGGTCGCGTCGTCCATGCGGTCGCGTCGTCCATGCGATCGCGTGGATGCCAGTTTCTTCACAAACTCTGTTTTATGCTTTCCTTCCATTTTTGTATGTTTCCTTTCCATCCTTTGAGTCATTCCTGCCTTAGAATATCTGAAACTACTCAACACACTAATGACGGCATCGAATGGAAATAAAGGTAATTAAAATAATTAATTTTAAAGCATAGGAAACCTGTTTTTCACATACATCACATAATAAGGAAGGGAAAGTAAAATCATGCAATTAATATGAATAAGTGGGTGAAGGATTGAATAAATCACTCAGATTAAGCACAAAATATATAATAAAATATGGGTTTATCAACCTCCCCACACTTAAACAATAGCATGTCCTCATGCTAAGTCCAAGAGTAATGTTAGGTTGAAGTGGTGGAATGTCATGTAATGCAATCTAATCTAAATGCAACTACCTAAATGAATGATGCATCATGCAATTCTAGTTTTTATTCACTTGTATATAAAGCTTGCATGTAGTTGAATTAATTCACATTCTCAAGGAGTCATATATATATATATATATAGCCAAACCTTAGATAATGATAAAGCACTTTTACAGTTGAGATGGGAGAAAAAAATATGTTATAAACTTGCAAGACAATTAATAATTCAAGCAGAGATATATGTTAATGAGCTATTGAACCCTCACTGGATTTTGTGTTTACTCTCTAGTCACTCAGTGTTTATTGGGTTAATCACTCTATTCTTCTCTTTATCCTTACTTTCTATAACTTTATTCTTCATCTAACCAATCAACAATTATAGAATATAGACATACCAAAAATCATGAGGTCTTTAGTTAAGGTTGTAATGGGGCCAAGGTAAAGGTAAGGGTATATGTACAAGGCTAAGTGAGCTAATAAGTGAATCCTTAATTAGTCTAAGATCTCACCTAACATACATACTTTGTAAAGCAAAGCTTCTTTACCTATTTTCCCATATTTTCCCACTTTGGATGTTACATGCTCATGTTTCAATGTTTATTATTTTTATCCTATGTGCATTGCTTTATTTCTCATTTGGGAAATTCTTTTGTGTCCCCTTTATTCAACTATTGAAAAATAACACTTTTTTTTTCTTTTTTTTAATGCACATGGTAATTCAATTATTTTGATTTTACATGAGCATGCTTCCTAAAACTTTTATTTTGAATTATTTTATTCTTTTCAACTTTTCTACCTTTTGTTTTTATCATCCATGTTCCCAATAGGTTTCCCACATGTAAACCATACACAATTCCTATCTTAAGCTAACCAAGGATTCAACTTGGGATTTTTATTTTGTTTTTCTGCTTAAGGCTAGTAATGTGGTTTATAGAAAAAAGGGATTTAAAGGCTCAAGGGGGCTAACAAGGGTGATGTGAAAGGTAGGTTATTTTGGGATAAGTGAGCTAAAATCAAATAATGGCCTCAATCACTCTCTTGGTATGTATTTCTATTCTATAATTGGACATATAAATTAAAACAAAGTAAAGAACATCAGAATAAAAAAGAAGGGCGGAACACACAGGAATAAAACATTATGGTTTGAATGTAACCATACAATAAAGCTCAAAACTCACAGGCTGTGTGTTCTCTAACTCAAAAATTATTTATCACTTATGTATGTCATGCAGGTTTAGTTAAAAATTCCCATTATTCTCAATGTAAAACTTATATTGAATGGCTTTAAAGTTCTAGTGTTTCTCCTTGATGAAATGTTGTTAACTAACTAACATATAATTCTATATATACAAGGTGTGTGGATTGTTTCTATTGTGTTCAAGTTCCTAGTTTACTTTTCTTTTTATATTTTTCAATTTAAACTAAGCTATCTCATACTAAAAAGGGTAAACTATACTAATTAATCCACAATTTCTATAACTAATAAGTTAGAATTGCAACTAAACTAAATGACTAAGATATGAACTAAAGTGCAACATAGAATAAATACATAAAAATAGTAATATATATAAGTACTGAGAAAATAAAAATAAAAATAAAGAGAAAAATACAGAAAAGTAGCAAAATAAATAAAAAGAGTATGTAGTGGTTCACCAAAAAAAAGAACGCCAGAGATGGCGACCTCCCCACACTTAAAATGTAGCATCGGGGTCAAGCAGGGTGTGAAGGGGTGTCATCACTGGAAGGGTGGGTAGCTGGGGTCTCTGTGGTGGTGATCTGAGGATCTGGCCGCTGTAGAAGAGGTGCTGACTGGATAGGAATCTCGGGATCTACAGCCTGAATCTGAGGCGGAGCCTCCTGATGCGATGCTACCTGCTGGGTGCCTGCCTGCTCTACCTCGCTCTGTGGATGGGTCTCTACCTCGTGAGCATCCGCCTCCTCTTCAGATACCTCGAATGGTGTGTCAGGCTCAGAGGGGATGTCGCCAGAGCGTATCATCAGCTTCAGGTGCTCATAGCGTCGCTTGTTGCGACGCTCCATCTGGTCAAGCCGTCGAAATAGGCGGTGCACTAGATGATAGATGGGCTCTGGGGCAGGTGGAGGTGCAGTGGTGGTGGCAGGGGTAGCTGTGGAAGAAGAGGGGCCGGCAGATGGTGTGGCTGTGTCAGCAGTAGTAGTGAGGAATGGAGGTCTGTAGCCCAAAGCTAGAAAGTTCCTGCTGTGAGGGATAATCTTCTTGCATTCTGCAGCAGGTGGCTTTTCATCAGCATCCTCCCAAGGCACGTCAGCTCGACGGCCTAGCTGTGTAACCAGATAAGGAAAGGGAAGAGTGCCTTGGACGTGGACCCTGGCCATATAGTACCAGATAAAGCGTGGCAGGTACAGGTCTTTACCCTCTATCACACACCAAAGGAGAGTAATCATAACGGCTGGTATCTCAGTCTCGTGAGTACTCGGCATAATGAAGTTGCTAAGTATCTGATGCCATAGCCGAGCCTCATCATTCAGGTAAATCCGCTTGATTCCCTTTGGCATGATGGTGTTCTGACCCATAATCCAAGGAACGGTCGGGTCAAGGGCTATCCTGGCCTTTACTGCATCCCAATCAAATCGCATAAAGCGCATATCTTTCTCAGCTTTCTGATAACCATCCAGCTGATCAGTTTTAGGCAGAAACTTCAGAACTTCTTCAATGGCCTCTTCAGTGACCAGAATCTGATTTCCTCTAAGGTTCACTGCATCTAGGGAGATTTTGAAGTAATTGCAGTAGAATTCCCTAACCCAAGATGCATTGACCTCAGTCAGGTTTCTCTCCAGGAAGAACTAGCCTCTTTGTTTGATCTGGTCAGAGGTGTATTGTTGGAGTTCTTCTGGGATCTTCAAAGTTCTCTCCAGGTATAGGTTCCTGGAGGTTGCAAACACCGGATACCTCAGCTCATAGTATCGGTTTGCAAACTTCACTGGATCAGTAGCAGGGATTAGCTGGTCGGCCTTCTCCTGCAGGGTAAAATTTTTCTCCCGCAAGGAGGCATCATGCATGAGATCTATGATAGACATAGAGGCTTCTCCTCTTTTCCGTTTGCCAGTTGTTGCCTTTCCTTTCCCTTTTTTGTGGGAGTCTGACATCCTGAAAAATAGAATTCAAGGATATAATAAAAATAGGAAAACAAGGAGGCAATTAATAAAAGAAGCACATAGTGGCAAAGGAGCAGGAGAGTAAAGAATATGAGCTAAGTAAATGTGCATTAAGGATTGAATAGGAGTTAAAAGTTCGAGAAGTAAAATTAACAATCCAAAATGTATTAGAAATCATGTTAAATAGAAAAATTAACATCATGCCATGGTTAGTTTGTTAAAAGAAAGTGAAAGAAAATCAGAAGAGAAGTTTTGAAAGGTTAGGTTGGTTAAAATTGAAAAAGAGTTAGGAAGTTAACATTAGTGAGTTAGTAAAAAGTGGGTTAAAGTAAGTGGCATAATGAAAATATTCCAAGTAACAAGTATTCACAGTTAGAAGCTATAAGTAACTCATATCCAAATAAGAAAAACAGGGTGATGATGATTCAAATAGATATAGAGAAAGCAAAAGTTGGAATCAAACATCAAAAATGCAGTTTAGGAACCAGGAAATCAAAAAGGATAAGAAAGCATGCCCGGGCAGTCATGAATTGGTTTGGTTAAAGCAGAGGAAAGCAGAGTTCAAAATGCCAAAACCAAAACATGAATGAAAACATTTTACAGAAATTTGGGCAGCATTCCGGCTAAAATTGGATTGTCCCGGAAAATAAACAGCAACATAATAGTTCATAGGAATCAAAATTAAAGCTGCAATTACATATAAGGAATATAAACATGAAAATTCAGTGTACAGAGTAGCAAGAAACAAGAAAGTACAGCATATGAACATTACAATCATCACAGCAACAGCAGAATAAAATAAGAAACAGGAACAGTGCAATTAAACAGAACTAAATCCCTAACCACATCCTAGGCTACCTAACAACCTAAAATCCACGACAACATGCATATCTAACTAGCCTAATGATGAACATAAACAGAAAAATATGAATGAACTACGAAGGATAGAAGGGTGGCGTTCGTCGGAACCTGGTAGGCGTAAGAAAGAGAGTGGGGCAGAGAGGTGGCTGGAGATGACGGCGGTGGCGTCCGGCGCAGCGGAAGAGGGTGGCGCGGCGGTGGTGGGTGGCGGAGAGGGGGGGAAGAAGAAGGAAGAAGAAGAAAGGAGGGGGAAGGAGGAAGGGGGAGGGGGGCACGACTGATAGGGTTCGCGTGACAGGGGGTTATAATTTGAATCCACGCGATCGCGTGGGGCACACAGTCGCGTGGTTGGGGCGAAAATGTGGTTGACACGATCGCGTGGGGCACGCGATCGCATGGAATGGGAAAAGAGTGAATGACGCGATCACCTGAGCCATGCGATCGCGTTGCTGGAATTTGTGCTAAACGCACGAATCCAGCATCGTTTCAGCGCAACTCTCTGTCTCCTTTTGGGGTGTTGTGCAATCCTATGCGACGCGATTGCGTCACTCACGCTGTCGCGTGGGATGTGTGCTGTGCAAGTGATGCGATCGCGTGAGTGACGCGATCGCGTGGGTCATTTGTGCAAAACGCACAATGGCCGCATGATTCCAGCCTAACTTTTTGTACGTTGGATCTTTACGCCAATCTCCAGGTCACGCGGCCGCGTGGATGACGCGGTCGCATGGGAAGTGTTTTTCGCAACTTGACGCGATCGCATGAATGATGCAGTCGCGTCGCGCACCCTTTTTTTTTAGTTGAATGCAATGATGAATATGAATGAGATGCAAAATTTCAGGTTCAATATAATAAAATAAAATAAAACTTGAAAGCAAATAAAACTAAATAAAAATTGAAAAAGGAATGATCATACCATGGTGGGTTGTCTCCCACCTAGCACTTTTAGTTAAAGTCCTTAAGTTGGACATTGGATGAGCTTCTTGTTATGGCGGCTTATGCTTAAATTCATCCAGAAATCTCCACCAATGCTTGGAATGCCAATGGCCTCCGGGGTCCCAAACTAGGCATGTGAAGCTTCTGAGCAGCTTCAAACAGATTGTCAGGCTCCCGGGGTGATGAATGTCAGCATAGATTCCAGGATCCCAAACTTTGCTTTTAAATCCGCCTTCGTCTTGATCTATACTTTTCCATCTGGGCGGTTTAGAAATTAGATTCTCACCAGGATAACCAAATGCTTTCCGAGATCCATTTGATTGATCATGGTGCCAATCCGTGCACTTCGAGTTGAAGCGTGGAACCTTATTGAATCTTGTGCACCAACTCTGAGTACGAGCCATTTCCCGCTTACTCTTAAAGCCGCAGAGAGCTCTAAGCTGGCCATCTGTTTCAAGCAAACCATACTCAAGTGGAAAAATACAGTTAAAGGTTAAGGATTGTACCCACTTGAAGCTTGTATTGGGTGGTAATGGCCTTGGGATAGGTGGTTCCAGTGGTTCTGTGAGTTCTACTCCCTTGTGCTCTTCTGTGAAATTCTCCACTTCCTTACAAGATTCTTCAAATGTATCCATGTCCTGATCAAAGTCATCTATGTCTCCTCATCACTTAAGTCATAGACTGGAGGTTGAGAGAAATCTACCTCCGTATCATCTTCGTATTCACTCGGGGAAGATTCTTCGATCTCAGAGAATTCACTTGACTTGAGATTATTGTCATCAAGGAAACTTGCTTCTTGGATTATTCTGTCTAGTTCTTCATGAAAGACTTGCTCTGGGGATTGCGCACAATCCTCCTTAGCATCAATTGTAACATCCTTGACAGAATGCTCCACAACTTTGGATTCCCATGGAGGTTCAGCGTCTCCTAAGTCTTCAACCAACTCTTCTTCTTTAATAATGACAGCTTCCTCTACTTGTTCCAGTACGAAGCCATGCTCTGTCTTGTCCACTGGAGTTTCTAGTATCTCCCTCATACTACGCTCTTCGTTAGATTGTCCACATGGGGCTGTGGAAGGTCCTTGAATGTTCGAACGTCTAGAAGATAATTGACTTACTGCTTGCTCCAGTTGATGAAGGGTTGTTTGAAGTCGATTTACTGTTTCCTTGAGGCGAACCTCTAATTCTTGGGGTGATAGACTTGGGTATGGCACAGGGGGAAGTGATGGTGTTTGGGAGTGATTGGATTGAAACTGGGGTAAATGAGGATCATACGGTGGTGAATGGTGAAAAGGAGCTTGTGAGTGTGGTGATTCGAAGTACGTTGAGAGGATGGCCTATAAGCACAGGGTGGGGCTTGTTGGTAATTACAAGGTTGTCCACCATGTCTATTTTCTTGGTATGCATTGTAGAATGGTCTTCGTCCATGATATCTTGGAGGGTGTTATTGCCTAAAGGGTTGATCAGATCCTCTTGGCTCCATCCATCTTTGATTGCTCTGACCTTGATGCATGTTCCTGTTATAACTTCCATTCCTTTCAATAACATTAGAACCAAACTCAAAGCGAAAGGGGTGAGAATTCATAGTAGCTAAAAAGAAATAAAGAGGGGAAAAATAAAGATAAATAAACAAGTAAGAGAAAAATATTTACAATAACCAATAATAAGGCACACGATTGCAGTTCCCCGGCAACGGCGCCATTTTGAAAGAGCGGAAAGATTGATGGTTTAGAGGTTATAGTAAACTCTTGTTGTAAGTATAGTTACTAAACCAAGAAATCAACCTTTCTTGCAAACGTTTTGGTTGTCACAAGTAACAAACCACTAAATAAATTGATAACCGAAGTATTCAAACCTCGGGTCGTCTTCTCAAGGAACTGCAGGGAAGTATGTTCTTATTATTGGTTATGGAGATTAATAACAATAATGTAAATAAAAGAAAGCAATATTAAACTGAAATACCTCAAATAACATTAATTCGAAGATGTAATCTGTAACATGGAAGAATTCATAAATTAAATTGCAAAAGTAAATAAAAAGGAATATTGAACCTGATAAAGATATAATCCTGAAAGCGAATAGAATCCTAATTCTAAATCCTAATCCTAAAGAGAGAAGAGAGAGGAGAGAACCTCTCTCCAAACTAAATCTAAATCATGAAAACTAACTAAAGTCGAGCATCTCCTTGAATGGGTGCATTCCCTCACTTCATAACCTCTGGTCTATGCCTTCTGGACTTGGATTTGGGCCAAAAAGGGCTTCAGAATTCGCTGGGAGCATTTTCTGCAATTTCTGGTGCGTGGCCTCTGTCATACATCCGCGTGGGTCACGCGGTCGCGTCATTCGGAGTTTTCCTTGTCACACGGTCGCGTCAGTCATGCGGCCGCGTCGCTGCTTCTTCTCTCTTGGCATACGGTCGCGTCGTCCATGCGGTCGCGTCGTCCATGCGATCGCGTGGATGCCAGTTTCTTCACAAACTCTGTTTTATGCTTTCCTTCCATTTTTGTATGTTTCCTTTCCATCCTTTGAGTCATTTCTGCCTTAGAAGATCTGAAACTACTCAACACACTAATCACGGCATCGAATGGAAATAAAGGTAATTAAAATAATTAATTTTAAAGCATAGGAAATATATTTTTCACATACATCACATAATAAGGAAGGAAAAGTAAAATCATACAATTAATATGAATAAGTGGGTGAAGGATTGAATAAATCACTCAGATTAAGCACAAAATATATCATAAAATATGGGTTTATCATACTCCTAAGAACCTTGAGCCATTTTTTAAGTTTCCCTCCCAATTTCCATTTTGAGTATGTGGTTTTGAAATTTTTGTGATTTTGATGCTTTAAGAAAAGCTCAAACACAATCTTTAGTGGGATTTTGACCCGAGATTGAGTGGTACAAAGTAAAGAAGCTCAATCTTTTTATTATCCCTAATTTTGAGTAAAAACCCTTGTGTGATAGTAAAATAATTGGTCTAATTAAATTACATGGAGTAGCTTGGATTGCTTGGTTGATTTGGTGTATGATTGGGTACTTGGTGTGGTTGGAAAGCTTTTGTTGAAGCTTGGCTTGGCCGGAAGGGGACGGATTCAAAGGTTTGAAACCGCCATCAAAGAGGTACGGGTTTTGGTTTCGGGTAGGCATTAAGTAAAATTATGTGAAAACCTAGGTTAATTGCCCCAAGGATAGCATTGAATGTATATAATTGTCGATATGCATAAATGATGGTTTAGTATGAGCTTTGTATTGTTGATGGTGGTTTATTGAGTGTAAATTCTTGTGTGAGATAAAGTAAAGTGTTATGATTTTGTGAAATTAAAGCATTGTTGAGCAATATATATGTATGTGAATGAAATTGAATATGAAATTGTGGTTGATTGCCAATTGAGGCTATGCAAGGAAAATTTGGGCAAGAGGCTGTGATAGGGTGAGGTATCTCCTATTTGGTATGTCATGGTAAGTGATGAAATTGTCATGCATGTTTTATTGTTGAAATAATGAGTTTTAAATGGATTGTTGTTGTGTTGTGGCTGTTGTTGTTAATGGAAAAATGGAATGAAATCATGCTATATAAGTAAGAAATTGATGGATTAGGACTTGAATGACTACGAAGGGTTGAGAATTGTTTAATGAGTGTTGAGGATGCCTAGAGTGGAGATAGATTGCTTTGAAAGCGGTTAATATGAGAATTTGGTAAAAGTTGACAATTATGTAAAATTGGTAAAAATAGAATTTTAACCAAATTCAACAGACCATAACTTAGCACTTGCAGTGTGAAATTGAATTAAATTTATCTTTAATTAAAGCCAGTGAAAAGTTCTTTAAAACCGTCTAAGAACAGAGGAATGCATATATTTCTACCAAAAGTTATGAACGTTTGAAAATTGGGATTTGAAACTGAAAATTACAGATTTTACAGATTTTAGAGAAGAGGAAGGTTTCTCGCGTACGCACGCATGGTGCGTACGCATGACCCTATATTTATGCGTATGCACGAATGTAAATTTTTATGAAACCAGACTCAAGTTTCGCGCGTACGCATGAGGCGTGCATATGCACAACTGCCCACTTTTGGCCAAAATGCAGATTTTGAACTATTTAACCTTCCCAACATGTTTATAACCCATGTTTGATCCCTTGTGAAGTCGAATAACTAATTATTAAGTTTTGAATATACTGGGGAGAAATATAATGAATTACATTGAATTATTCCCAAATAAACCCTTATTCTACCAGATGAGAATGTTGCGGGGATGGAGTTCTGTCCCGCCCCCGGTGAAGACGGAGGTGTCATCCCATTCACATGATAATTGAATTAGAAATTGCTGAATGATTGGGGTTAATGAATCCAAATTGATAATTGATAACTAATTGAGGTTAAACTATCTTAATAACAAAGAGGGGTGTTGGGCTTTAATGAATTATGAAATTTGTTAAGACTGTGGTTATGACTGAACATGATTCTAAATCATGAATAGGGATTAATTGCCTGCGGAGGATGCAAAAATTGTGGTTTGTTCCACTTATTTCGGGTTTAGTGGAGATGGTGGCTTCGTCCCGTCCCCAGTGAGGATGGTGGTGTTAACCCACTCACGAGGAAACAAAAAATTGATTACTTATTAAAGAATTGGGGTTAAAGCACACAACAACTTATGAAACTAATTTAATTCGATGGTAATGATAAATTGTGGTCTGGATGACTGGATTGGCAAGGACGGTGGTATCATCTTGCATGCCCAGTGCGTTATTGCTTTGTGGGGATAGTGGCTTTGTCCGCCCACAGTGAGGACGGTGGTGTTATCCCACTCACGTGATAAATAAATTAATAAATTGATAAAAAAAAATAGAAACTAATGAATCTAATAATTTACAAAATTGATTAAAGACCATGATTATGATTAATTTAGCAAGGTCAGGGCTTCGTCCCGCTTACGAGGCAAGGTCATGGGTTCGTGCTTGCGGTGTGACATGGGGATGGTGGTCTCATCTTGTCTACTTTTTCTCTGTCTGCAAAATATACAGGGTATTCATCCTGTGAGGTGCACAAGGCACTCATCCTGCGAGGTGTATAGGCACTCACCGTGCAAGGATA
>NC_029791.2:98641961-98665673 GCF_000816755.2 Arachis ipaensis
CAAGAAGCGATTTCTTATTGAGAATGTGCAATAGAGAGACAATGTCCGGGTTAGCTATTGGATGTGTCAGGTTCTGACAGTTTAACCGACACGTGAGCTCATGGCTAGTAGGATAGGCATGCATCATATGTATCTATGTCAAATTGTTTGAGTGTGCATATTGTATTTAGTTTGTCTATATGATTATTCTTGTATAACTACTAATTACCATACTTGCTATAATTATCTTGGATTGTGCTTGAATTTCCTTACTTGTGCTTGTTACTACTATTGAACACTGAATTACTGAATTTGAACAATTGTGATATTGAGAGTAAAGATTAGTTGCATTGAGAAGAGTTGAGAGCTTGAGATCATTAATATTTCTGAAATCTAGTTTGATTATCCTGTATGGATTAGTGAAAACCTAGGCTTGAACATTGTGTTGATTGAAGTTTAGGATTTCCTAGCGGGTTCATGTAGTTTTACATAGTCTATATTTGTAATTATTACCCTACTGGGAATTGTTGATTTTACAGATATTAGACGTGACGCACCTCGTTGAACGTGCAAGATCTCTTGTGAAAAGAAAAAACTTGTTTTTTTAGGGATTTCATTTTGTATTAGATGTTGATTCTCCAATTTTGAAACATGTATTTGTATATTTCCTCTTAGAGGATTGTTGTATGGAGAAACAGGATTATGTTTTATATTGTTTGGGATGTAATATTTATGTAGTCGGCCTCTTCTTCGCAGGTCAAGACTAACACTACTTATGTATTTATTATGAATCTTATATCTATATTCTGTATCTCTTATACTTTCGCATTTATACGCTTTGATGTTTACCATTTCGTGAGTGATATGATTATTTTCTTGTTATCCTTTTCTTCACAGGCTCCTAGTATATTATTACCTTTCGAATATATGTGTGTACTTTTGCTTTTAGGCATCATAATGCCTCACCACCTCTGATTAACGACTATAAGGTAAGGCTTTATGTGGTAGAATGTTACATTATGGTATTAGAGCAATTCGTTCTTGTAGAGCCTAAGGAATGGACTAACTATGCTTTTGAGCATACTCTAAGTTGTGTTTATGTGTTATTTAGGATATCTACTTGATAAATATAGCATAATTGTTTATGAGCATGCTTTTGTGACTTTAAAGCACTAGACTTGAGATATTGAGATTGTTCACCTTGATATCAATTGTTTGGTATAAATTGAACCCAAATGGCATCTCGTGGATGCAGTCAGAGAGGTGCTAAGGGACCCGAACTGATGAATGATCCCGTGAACTTTTTGACCACTCTGGAGAATGTAAACCCCATAAAATTAGTGAATAATTAACCAATAAATTAATTTTTTAATAAAAAAATTAGAAATATAAATTTTATAGTAAAATAGGATAGAGCTAATTAAAATAAAAATTTTGACACTAATTTTAATGAATTTAGCCTAAGATTGGACCAAATGGGCCAAACCGAGTCCAAAATGAGCCCAAGGCCCAATTCAACCCAACAAAACCTAAGTGAACACAGCTTCCCTCCTCTCCCCCCCTTTTTTTTCTTTTAGAGTACATCTTAAAATATAGAACATCTTCTTCTTAAATTACTTCTTGATATCTCACCCTTATATTTTGTCTTTTTCTTATCTATCACTTTTTTTTCCGAGTAAAACTTAGTTATTTATTTTTACTAATTTAATTTACCTTCTATAATTGGGTGGTTATATAAATTTTGTCATTTATGTTGATCTCATTTATATTTTTTTACTTATATAATATTTTTTTTGTCCATGATCACATTTTAAAATCATGGTTACATCCAGTGAAAACTATGACTATACGTACATTTATGGTTATTGTTTTTTATTTTAGGTCACAATTTCTGTTGTAATCTAATCTAACGTAATCATAGTTTTATAATCGTTTTTTTTTTTAAATCCAAGTCATGGGCTTTTGTCACGAATATCATTTTTTTTAATCAAACACTTCAGTCATGATTTAAAACTGTGACCATAATTTACTCTATGATCAAAGTTTAAGATTTAGGGTTTAAAACAGTGACTCACGTTAGTTTAAAACTATCATAACCATAGCTTATTTTATGATAACACTAGTTTAAAATTATGATCGTACCTAACTTTACAAGTATTTGGTAGAAACAATAGATCGAAAAATATTAACGATAAGTAAAAACTCACATGTAATAGCATTTATGTAAAATTGATAATTGAGAACTGTTATATAACAATTTAATCAAATTTATCAAATTATTTATTAATTATTTACTATTAAATTCACATAAAGACATCCCTTTAACAATATCATATCATGTTAGGTTATTGTTTTGTCGATTTTTAGCAAATCGATGGTGGTTCGATTCTAATTGTCTGGGAGCGAAACCAACTCCTCTTTTGCAGGTACCAGTTTTCTATAAGTGCATCAAAGGTTTTCGAATTAGAGTATTGTATTTTCATCGATCTTTTACTCACACTTTTCATACAATTGATCACGTTTCGGGAGGCTGGCCTCACAGCCATGCCTAGACCTTGTTCTTATGTATTTTCAACGGTGGAGTTTCTACACACCATAGATTAAGGTGTGGAGCTCTGCTGTTCTTCATGAATTAATACAAAGTACTATTGTTTTTCTATTCAACTCAAGTCTATTTCTTCTCCAAGATATTCATTCGTTCTTCAACTTGATGAATGTGATGATCCGTGACACTCGTCATCATTCTCACCTATGAACATGTGCCTGACAACTACCTCTGTTCTACTAGCAATGGCTTGAATGCGTATCTCTTGGGTTTCTGATCTAAGATTTGAACCTTCGTGGTATAGGCTAGAATTATTGGTGGCCATTCCTGAGATCCGGAATGTCTGAACCTTGTCTGTGGTATTCCGAGTAGGATCTGGGAAGGGATGGCTGTGACGAGCTTCAAACTCACGATTGTGGGGCGTGTGACAGACGCAAAAGGATCAATGGATCCTATTCCGACATGATCGAGAACCGACAGCTGATTAGCCGATGTTGTGACAGAGCATCAGAACCATTTTCACTGAGAGGATGGAAAGTAGCCACTGACAACGGTGATGCTCAACATAAAGCTTGCCATGGAAAGGAGAATGAATGATTGGAAGAAGGCAATAAGAAAGCAGAGGTTCAAGGGGAACAACGCATCTTCATACGCTTATCTGAAATCCACCAATGAATTACATAAGTATCTCTATCTTTATTTTATGTTTTATTCATCTTTTAATTATCAATCCTCCATCACCATTTGAATATGCCTGACAGAGATTTACAAGATGACCATAGCTTGCTTCAAGCCGACAATCTCCTTGGGATCGACCCTTACTCACGTAAGGTTTATTACTTGGACGACCCAGTGCACTTGTTGGTTAGTTGTGCGGAATTGTGACAAAGTGTGATTCACGTTTGAGAGCTCCAAGTCTTTGGCGCCATTGTTGATGATCACAATTTCGCAAACCAAGTTTTTGGCGCCGTTGCCGGAGATTGTTCGAGTTTGGACAACTGACGGTTCATCTTGTTGCTTAGATTAGGTACTTTTCCTTTTTATTTTTCGAAAAAAATTTTCAAAAAATACAAAAAGATTTTCTATTTTGTTCTTCAGAGTTTTTTAGAATGATATCTAGAGTTCCATGATGATTTATTGAAGTCTGGCTGGCTGAGAAGCCATGTCTAATCTTTTGGACCGCAGTTTCAACTTATCATCACAAGAGCTTGTTGATTTCTATCAATTTTGCTGTTGAAAGCAATGATCTGCTAAAGCTTGGCTGGCCATTGGCCATGTCTAGTGTTTTGGACCGGAGCTTTCATTGAAAGCTTGGCTGGCTAGTAAGCCATGTCTAATTCCTGGACCGGAGTCTTAGACTAGCATTGCAATGATTCCTAGAATTCTTATTAAAAGTTTTGATTCTCTTTATTTTCTTTTCCATATAAGTTTCGAAAATCACAAAAAATTTTTAAAACCATAAAAATAAAAAATATTTTATGTTTCTTGTTTGAGTCTAGTATCACTTTTTAAGTTTGGTGTCAATTGCATGTTTTTATTCTTCTTGCATTTTTCGAATACATGCATTATGTTCTTCATTAATCTTCAAGTTGTTCTTGATGATTTACTTGTTCTGATCTTTAAAAACTCTTATTTTGTGTGTTTTGTTGTTTTTAATAGGCATTTTCAATTTGTTAGTGTCTCTAGTATGAAAATTTCTAAGTTTGGTGTCTTGCATGCATTGTTTACTTGATCTTAGTTGCATTTTTATTGTTTCTCATCATCAAAAATTCAAAAAATATTTTTAAAACTATGTCTTTTGAAGTCAATAATACAGAGAATTGAAGATTCAGAACATTCAGCAGAGGAATCAAACAGAAAAAGTTGGGCATTCAAAACGCCCAGTGAAAAAGGCAAACTGGCGTTTAAACGCCAGCCAGGGTACCTGGCTGGGCGTTTAACGCCCAAAAAGGTAGAGTTTTGGGAGTTAAATGCCAGAATGGATGCCATTCTGGGCGTTTAACGCCAGGATGACACTAGAGGGAAGATTTTGTTTTCAATTCAAATTTTTTTTCAAATCTTCATAATTTTTCAAAATCAAATCTTTTTCAAATCATATCTTTTCAATCATATCTCTTCAAAATCAATTTCTTTCCATTTTTTTTATTTATTACTATTTTCGAAAATCCTTGCTAAAATTAATGATTTACTTCAAAATTTTCAAGTTGTTACTTGCCTATTAAGAAAGGATCAAATTTAAATTTTAAGAATCATATCTTTTAATTTCTTGTTAGTTAAGTAATCAACTTTAATTTTAAAACTTTCTCTTTTTTTTTATTTGATTTTCAATCATATCTTTTCAATCACATCTTTTTCAAAATTAATTTTCAATCATATCTTTTTAATTTCTAATTTCAAAATCTTTTTCAAAAATCACTTTATTTCTTTCCCAATCTTAGTTTTCGAAAATCTCAATCAAATTTTCAAATTTCTTTTTATTATTTCAAAATCTTTTTAATTTATTTTCGAAAATTCTTCCCCTCTTCTCACATCCTTCTATTTAAGGGACTAACACTCCTCCTCAAGGTACAATTCGAACTCCCTCCTTCTTTATATGTTCGAATTCTCTTCTATCTACCTCCTCCTTCTATTCTTCTTTTCCTCTGACATCTCAAGGAATCTCTATACTGTGACATAGAGGATTCCCTACTTTCTTGTTCTCTTCTCTTTCAAATGAGCAGGAACAAAGATAAAGGCATACTTGTTCAAGCTGACCCTGAACCTGAAAGGACTTTGAAGAGAAAGCTAAGAGAAGCTAAAAGACAATTCTCTTTAGAGGGCCTAACAGAGCTTTTCAAGGAAGAAGAAACCATGGCAGCCAAAAACAACAATGCCAACAATGCAAGGAAGGTGCTTGGTGAGTTTACTGCACCTACTCCTGACTTCTATGGGAGAAGCATCTCAATCCCTGCCATTGGAGCAAACAACTTTGAGCTTAAGCCTCAATTAGTTTCTCTAATGCAATAGAATTGCAAGTTTCATGGACTTCCATTGGAAGATCCGCATCAGTTCTTAGCTGAATTCTTGCAAATCTGTGACACTGTCAAGAGCAATGGGGTTGACCCTGAAGTCTACAGACTTATGCTTTTTCCTTTTACTATAAGAGACAGAGCTAGGACATGGTTGGATTTACAACCTAAAGAAAGCCTGAACTCTTGGGAAAAGCTAGTCAATGCCTTCTTGGCAAAGTTCTTTCCACCTCAAAAATTGAGCAAGCTTAGACTGGAAGTCCAAACCTTCAGACAGAAGGAAGGTGAATCCCTCTATGAAGCTTGGGAAAGATACAAGCAATTGATCAGAAGATGTCCTTCTGACATGCTTTCTGAATGGAGCATCATAGGAATTTTCTATGATGGTCTCTCTGAACTATCCAAGATGTCATTGGATAGCTCTGCTGGAGGATCACTTCATCTGAAGAAGACGTCTGCAGAAGCTCAGGAACTCATTGAAATGGTTGCAAATAACCAATTCATGTACACTTCTGAAAGGAATCTTGTGAATAATGGGACAGCTCAGAAGAAAGGGGTTCTTGAGATTGATACTCTGAATGCCATATTGGCTCAGAATAAAATATTGACCCAACAAGTCAATATGATTTCTCAGAGTCTGTCTGAAATGCAAGCAGCAACAGGCAGTACTAAGGAAGCTTCCTCTAAAGAAGAAGCTTATGATCCTGAGAACCCAGCAATGGAAGAGGTGAATTACATGGGAGAACCCTATGGAAACACCTATAATCCTTCATGGAGAAATCATCCAAACCTCTCATGGAAGGATCAACAGAGACCTCAACAAAGTTTCAACAACAATAATGGTGGAAGAAACAGGTTTAGCAATAGCAAGCCTTTTCCATCATCTTCTCAGCAACAGACAGAGAATTCTAAGCAAAGCCACTCTGACTTAGCAACCATTGTCTCTGATCTAATCAAATCCACTCAAAGTTTCATGACTGAAACAAGGTCCTCCATTAGAAATTTGGAGGCACAAGTGGGTCAGCTGAGTAAGAAAATTACTGAACTCCCTCCTAGTACTCTCCCAAGCAACACAGAAGAGAATCCAAAAAGAAAGTGCAAGGCCATAACCACAACCCACATGGCCGAACCTGGAGAGGAGGAAGAGGCAGTGATCTCCACTGAGGAAGACCTCAATGGACGTCCACTGACCTCCATGGAGTTCCCTAAAGAGGAACCATGGGAATCTGAGGCTCACACTGAGACCATAGAGATTCCATTAAATTTACTTTTGCCATTCATGAGCTCTGATGAGTATTCTTCCTCTGAAGAGGATGAAGATGTCACCAAAGAGCAAGTTGCTAAGTACCTTGGAGAAATCATAAAGCTAAATGCCAAGTTGTTTGGTAATGAGACTTGGGAGGATGAACCTTCATTGCTCATCAAAGAACTGGATGACTTGACTAGGCAGAGATTACCTCTGAAGAGACAAGATCCTGGAAAGTTCTCAATACCTTGTACCATAGGCACCATGACCTTTGAGAAGGCTCTGTGTGACCTAGGGTCAAGCATAAACCTCATGCCTCTCTCTGTAATGGAGATGCTAGGGATCATTGAGGTACAAGCTGCAAGAATCTCATTGGAGATGGCAGACAATTCAAAGAAACAGGCTTATGGACTTGTAGAGGATGTCTTGGTAAAGGTTGAAGGCCACTACATCCCTGCTGACTTCATAATCTTAGAGACTGGGAAGTGTATGGATGAATCCATCATCCTTGGTAGACCCTTCCTAGCCACAGCAAAAGCTGTGATTGATGTTGACAGAGGAGAATTGATCATTCAAGTGAATGAAGACTCCCTTGTGTTTAAAGCTCAAGGATATCCCTCTGTCACCATGGAGAGGAAGCATGAAGAGCTTCTCTCAATACAGAGTCAAACAGAGCCCCCACAGTCAAACTCTAAGTTTGGTGTTGGGAGGCCACAACCAAACTCTAAGTTTGGTGTTGAACCCCCACATTCAAACTCTAAGTTTGGTGTTGGGAGGTTCCAACATTGCTCTGAACATCTGTGAGGCTCCATGAGAGCCCACTGTCAAGCTATTGACATTAAAGAAGCGCTTGTTGGGAGGCAACCCAATTGTTACTATTCTATGATAATTTTCTATTTTCTATTGTTATTTTATGTTTTCTGTAGGTTGATGATCATGTGAAGTCACAAAAACAATTGAAAAAGCAAAAACAAAGTGAAAACAGAATGAAAAATAGAACACCCTGGAGGAGACAGTTACTGGCGTTTAAACGCCAGTAAAGGTAGCAGAATGGGCGTTAAACGCCCAGTCTGGCACCATTCTGGGCGTTTAACACCAGAAAAAGGCACCAGACTGGCGTTTAACGCCAAGAATGGGCAAGAAGCTGGCGTTAAACGCCAGAAATGGGCAGCGGCCTGGTGTTTAACGCCAAGATTGGCAGCAAGGGGCGTTTTACACGCCACATGGTGCAGGGATGAGAAATCCTTGACACCTCAGGATCTGTGAACCCCACAGGATCCCCACCTACCCCACCTCTCTCTCTCTTCTTCACCCATTCACCAATCACCTCAATACCTCTTCCCCAAAAAAACCCTCACCTATCAAATCCCACCATTCTCTTCACCACTCACATCCATCCTTCATAAAACCCCACCTACCTCACCATTCAAATTCAAACCACTTTCCCACCCAAACCCACCCTATATGGCCGAACCATACCCCCCTCTCCACTCCTATATAAATCCATCTTCACTCCTTCATTTTCACACAACCTAAACACTACTTCTCCCCCTTGGCCGAAACACAAAGCCCCATCCATCTCCTCTATTTCTTCTTCTACTCTCTTCTTTCTTCTTTTGCTCGAGGACGAGCAACTTTCTAAGTTTGGTGTGGTAAAAGCTAAAGCTTTTTGTTTTTCCATAACCATTAATGGCACCAAAGGCTGGAGAAACCTCTAGAAAGAGAAAAGGAAAGGCAAAAGCTTCCACCTCCGAGTCATGGGAGATGGAGAGATTCCTCTCAAAGGTGCATCAAGACCACTTCTATGAAGTTGTGGCCAAGAAGAAGGTGATCCCCGAGGTCCCTTTTAAGCTCAAAAAGGGCGAATATCCGGAGATCCGACATGAGATTCGAAGAAGAGGTTGGGATGTTCTCACCAACCCTATTCAACAAGTTAGAATCTTAATAGTTCAAGAGTTCTATGCCAATGCATGGATCACCAAGAACCATGATCAAAGTGTAAACCCGAACCCCAAGAATTGGCTTACAATGGTCCGAGGGAAATACTTGGATTTTAGTCCGGAAAATGTAAGGTTGGCATTCAACTTGCCCATGATGCAAGGAGATGCACACCCCTACACTAGAAGGGTCAACTTTGATCAAAGGTTGGACTAAGTCCTCATGGACATATGTGAAGAGGGTGCTCAATGGAAGAGAGATTCAAGAGGGAAGCCGGTTCAACTAAGAAGGCATGACCTCAAGCCCATGGCTAGGGGATGGTTGGAGTTCATCCAACGCTCAATCATTCCTACTAGCACCGATCTGAAGTTACTATAGACCGGGCTATCATGATTCATAGCATCATGATTAGAGAGGAAGTAGAAGTTCATGAGGTTATATCCCAAGAACTCTACAAGGTAGCGAACAAGTCCTCCACTGTGGCAAGGTTATCCTTCCCTCATCTCATTTGTCACCTCTGCAATTCAGCTGGAATTGACATAGAGGAAGACATCCTCATTGATGAGGACAAGCCCATCACTAAGAAAAGGATGGAGCAAGTGAGAGAACCTCACCAAGAGCATGAGGAATTTCCTCATCATGAAATCTCTGAGATGCCTCAAGGGATGCAATTTCCTCTACAAAACTATTGGGAGCAAATCAACACCTCCCTAGGAGAATTAAGTTCCAACATGGGACAACTAAGGGTGGAGCACCAAGAGCATTCCATCCTCCTCCATGAAATTAGAGAAGACCAAAGAACCATGAGAGAGGAGCAATAAAGGCAAGGAAGAGACATTGAGGAGCTCAAGCACTCCATAAGATCATCAAGAGGAAGAACAAGCCGCCATCACTAAGGTGGACCCGTTCTTTAATTTTCTTGTTCTTTATTTTCTGTTTTTCGAAAATTGTGCTTTATGTTTATGTTTGTATCTTTATTACATGATCATTAGTGTCTTAGTGTCTATGCCTTGAAGCTATGAAAATGAATCCATCACCTTTCTTAAATGAAAAATGTTTTTAATTGAAAAAGAAAAAGAAGTGCATGAATTTCAAATTTTAAAACAGTTTAATTATCTTGATGTGGTGGCAATACTATTGTCTTTCTGAATGAATGCTTGAACAGTGCATATTTTTGAATTTTTTTATTTATGAATGTTAAAATTGTTGGCTCTTGAAATAATGAATGGAAAAGGAGAAATGTTATCTGATGATCTGAAAAATCATAAAATTGATTCTTGAAGCAAGAAAAAGCAGTGAAAAGCTTGCAAATTAAAGTCGTGGTCCGAAAGCAAAAAGAGTGTGCTTAAGAGCTCTGGACACCTCTAATTGGGGACTTTAGCAAAGCTGAGTCACAATCTGAAAAGGTTCACCCAGTTATGTGTGTGTGGCATTTATGTATCCGGTGGTAATACTGGAAAACAAAGTGCTTAGGGCCACGGCCAAGACTCATAAAGTAGATGTGTTCAAGAATCAACATACTTAACTGGGATAATCAATAACACTATTTGGATTCTGAGTTCCTATAGACGCCAATCATTCTGAACTTTAAGGAATAAAGTGAGATGCCAAAACTGTTCAGAAGCAAAAAGCTAAAAGCCCCGCTCATCTAATTAATACTGATCTTCATAGATGTTTTTGGAATTCATTGTATATTCTCTTCTTTTTATCCTATTTGATTTTCAGTTTCTTGGGAACAAGCAACAATTTAATTTTACTATTGTAATGAGCGGATAATTTATACACTTTTTGGCATTGTTTTTAGTATGTTTTTAGTATATTTTAATTAGTTTTTATTATATTTTTATTAGTTTTTAAATAAAAATTACTCTTCTGGACTTTACTATGAGTTTGTGTATTTTTCTGTAATTTCGGGTATTTTCTGGCTGAAATTGAGGGACCTGAGCAAAAATCTGATTCAGAGGCTGAAAAAGGACTGCAGATGCTGTTAGATTCTGACCTCCCTGCACTCAAATTAGATTTTCTGGAGCTACAGAAGCCCAATTGGCGCGCTTTCAATTGCGTTGGAAAGTAGACATCCTGGGCTTTCCAGAAATATATAATAGTTCATACTTTTCCCGAGATTTGATGGCCCAAACTGGCGTTCTAAGTCAGCTCAAGAATTCTGGCGTTTAACTCCAAAACTGGCACAAAAGCTAGAGTTAAATGCCCAAACTGGCACAAAAGCTGGCGTTTAACTCCAAGAAAAGTCTCTACACATGAAAGCTTCAATGCTCAGCCCAAGCACACACCAAGTGGGCCTGGAAGAAGATTTTTGCATTGATTACTTATTTCTGTAACCCTAGGCTACTAGTTTTCTATAAATAGGACCTTTTGCTATTGTATTTTCATCTTTTACTCATACTTTGGATCTTTGATAAGTCTTATGCTATCTTAGACACGTTTGGGAGGCTGGCCTCACGGCCATGCCTAGACCTTGTTCTTATGTATTTTCAACGGTGGAGTTTCTACACACCATAGATTAAGGTGTGGAGCTCTGCTGTTCTTCATGAATTAATACAAAGTACTATTGTTTTTCTATTCAACTCAAGTCTATTTCTTCTCCAAGATATTCAATCGTTCTTCAACTTGATGAATGTGATGATCCGTGACACTCATCATCATTCTCACCTATGAACATGTGCCTGACAACCACCTCTGTTCTACTAGTAATGGCTTGAATGCGTATCTCTTGGGTTTCTGATCTAAGATTGGAACCTTCGTGGTATAGGCTAGAATTATTGGCGGCCATTCCTGAGATCCGGAACGTCTAAACCTTGTCTGTGGTATTTTGAGTAGGATCTGGGAAGGGATGACTGTGACGAGCTTCAAACTCGCGATTGTGGGGCGTGTGTTAGACGCAAAAAGATCAATGGATCCTATTCCGACATGATCGAGAACCAATAGATGATTAGCCGTGCAGTGACAGCGCATTTGGAACATTTTCACTGAGAGGACGGGAAGTAGCCATTGACAACGGTGATGCTCAACATAAAGCTTGCCATGGAAAGGAGTATGAATTATTGGAAGAAGGCAATAGGAAAGCAGAGGTTCAAGGGGAACAAAGCATCTTCATACGCTTATCTGAAATTCACCAATGAATTACATAAGTATCTCTATCTTTATTTTATGTTTTATTCATCTTTTAATTATCAATCCTCCATCACCATTTGAATCTGCCTGACTGAGATTTACAAGATGACCATAGCTTGCTTCAAGCCGACAATCTCCGTGGGATCGACCCTTACTCACGTAAGGTTTATTACTTGGACGACCCAGTGCACTTGCTGTTAGTTGTGCAGAATTGTGACAAAGTGTGATTCACGTTTGAGAGCTCCAAGTCTTTGGCGCCATTGTTGATGATCACAATTTCGCATACCACGCGGATGGTGCTTTTTTTTTCAAAAATTTTTTTTCTATGTTTTTGCACCATTCCAAGCATTCCAAACCTCCAAACAGCTACTAAAACACCCTAAAACCTTATTTAACATACTAAACTACTAATTAAACTCAAAAAACTAAACAAAACATGAAATCAAACCTATTCTATCAATATTTACAAAAGAGAAAAATGAAAAGAGTTTACCATGGTGGGGTGTCTCCCACCTAGCACTTTTGTTTATTGTCCTTAAGTTGAACTTATGGGAGCTCCTCTCAAGGTGGCTTGTGCTTGAAGCTATTCTTGAACTCTCACCAATGCTTGGTTCTCCATTGTGCCCCAAGATTTCTTATTTGTTGCACCAAGTGTTGATGGAGTTCTTCACAAGCTTGGGGCTCCCAAAGTTGATCCTCCTTTTGTGATCCGGGATCCCACACTTTATTTTCACACCTGTCTTGAAGTTGATCATCATTATTAGTCCATCCGGGTGGTGAATAAGGTGAATTCTCAATGAAGTGACCAACAATCCTCTTAGACCCATCTATTTGAGCACTACTCCAACCTTTATATTCAACTCTTGAAGTATCAACCATAATGAGCCTTGATTTGCAACGCCAACCATGAAACATCTTTCTTTTACGCTTCATCCCACAAAGCATCCTAAGTTGGCCATCTGTTTCAAGCAAACCATATTCAAGTGGGATAATAAAGCTAATAGAAATGAGTTTCACCCACTCAAATGAATGTGTAGATGGCAACCTAGGCAAAGGTGATTCCAAGGGTCTTGACAAAGCGTATTCAATTCCCATCTTCCTTTTTCTAAGGACTTCCACCTCTTTACAAGATTTCTCAAATGTAATCCTTTGTTCAACAATACCACCTAAGCCTTTTCCCTTACTCAAATCATAAATGAGAGGATGAGAGAGATTTACCTCCACATTGCTTTCCATCTTGTTGGGAGAAGGTTCTTCATGCTCAAAGGATTTTTCACCACTAAGGTTTGATGCTTGATCTTCACCACCAAGGGAACTCAATTCTTGCTCTATCCCATCCAAGTCTTCATAAGGGATATGTGGAGGTTGTGCACATTCCTCCTTAGCCTCAAATTCAATCTTCTTGGAGGGGTTTTCTTCAACCCTATGTTCCCATGGAGGCTCCGCATCTCCCAAGTCTTCAACCAATTCTTCCTCTTCTTCAATAATTATAGCTTCCTCCAATTGTTCTAATACAAAGCAACTTCCCTCATTCTCCACCAATCTCTCCTTCATGTTATGCTCTTCATTTGATTCTCCACATGTAGCCATGGGAGTTCCTTGAGTGTTCAAGCATTGGGATGTTAACCGGCTTACCACCTCGTCCAAGGCGGCCGCAAATTGTTGCACATCCCTTTTCATCTCCTCTTGTCCTTGAACAAGAACATCAAGGATGTCATCCATTGGAGGTTGGGGTGGATGGAAGGGTTCATCAATTTGGGGGAAGGGTTCATAGTGGGAAGGTGGTTCTTCTAGGTAGAGTTGTGGTGGTTCAATAATTTCCTCTCTTTCCACTTGTTGCACAACACGTTCCATGGTTGCTTAAAATTGATCCAATGCTTCCTTGAGACGATCCTTTGACTCTTGTTCCTCTTGGATATCATGAGTAAGATCATATGGCTCTTGGATCAATGGACATGAGTATTCTTCCATGGGAGGTTGTGGTGGAAAGGAATATTCATCTTATGGTTGAAAATTTTTGTACATTGGAGGTGGTTCATCTTGAAAATTTTGATGTTAGAGTGGTAGTGGCTCTATATGTGGCTCATATGGATCAAAAAGTGGTTGGTATGGTGGATATGGATTAGGGTCATATGAAGGTGGTTGGTGAAAAGAGGCTTGTGAGTATGGTTGAGGGTTATGTTGAGGATATGGCTCATAGGCATATGGTGGTGGTTCTTGAAAGTCACAAGAAGATTCACCATAGCCATTGGATTGATATGCATCATAGAATGGCTCTTTTTCATAGTGCATTGGTGGAGGTTATTGCCAAGAGGATTGATCATATGCATATGGCTCATCCCACCTTTGATTATCCCATCCTTGATACACATCCTCATTGTAGCCCTCATTTCCTACAACATAGTTAGAACCAAACTCATAGCCAAAGTGAGAATTCATAATGAAAAGAGAAAATAAGAGATAAAATCTAAGAAGAGAGAATGAACAAAGTCCTAAAACTAGCAAAAACTAACAAGCAATCCAAAAATAAAGCTATTCACAATATTCACATATATACAATAACCAATAACACAACACCATTGCAATTCCCCAGCAACGGCGCCATTTTGATGAGAGGACTTTTGTGTGGTTTAGAATTCTCAAATGAAATCTCATTGCAATATAGTTTCTAAACCAACAATAGTCCTTTCATACAAAAATTGTGTTTGTCACAAGTAACAAACCCCTAAATTTATAAACCGAAGTATTGAACCTCGGGTCGTTCTCCCTAGGAATTACAATAAAGTGCCTTGTTATTGGTTATGAGGTATGTTTTGGAGTTTTTGATAAGAGACATGAAAGATAAATGACAAGGAAGTAAACTAATAGCTAAAAAGGTCTTGGCAAGGTTTGGTGGTCAAGGATCTCTATCCTAATCACTAACCACAACATGAGAATTGGCAAGGATCAATCCCACTAAGTTAACCCCTAAATAATAGTAGAGGAAATTCAAGTGAGCTATATCAATCCAAGTCCATAAGTCCTAGTTCTACACCAAATCAATTAGTGAGATCTAGAGTTAATGGCTCCCAATCGTCAATCACTTGGAAATTGGCAACTCAAGAGTTTCTAAGTTACCTTCCCAAGCCAAGAACATAAAATTCTACTCTAAAATCCAACTAAGCATTTTATCAAACACTTAGAAGGCATAAAAGGAAAACATAGTAAAATTGCAAGGAATGTAAATCTACACTAAAATCCAACCAAGCATTTCATCAAACACTTGAAAGACATAAAAGGAAAATATAGTAAAATAGCAAGGAAAGTAAATCTACACTACTCAATTGCAAGGAATTAAACAACAACAAATCAAATCAACAATAAAGGAACATGAATCATAAATTGCATTAAAGGAAAATAGAAGAAACAAAAGTGCATCAACATAAAAGTAGAGAATTACAAGAATTAAATGCTAAACTAGAGAGAGGAAAGGTAGAAGAAGAAGAATCACAAGAGGAAAAGTAAATCAAAGCATGAAATTAAACTAGATCTAAGAGTTCCTAATCTAGATCTAACCTACTCCTAATTCTAGAGAGAAGTGAGAGCTTCTCTCTCTAGAAACTAACTAAAGCATAATAAAACTAAAATAAAACTAAACTAATGACTAGATGTCTCATCCCTCTTCAATCCTTGAATTAAATAACATTAGAAATGATTTGGATTGGGCCCACAAGGCTTTAGAATTCGCTAGCCACTAATTGCTTTAAGTGGATCATATGGAAGCAACGACGTGTGCACGTACAGTGCACATACGTGTCACCATACATATAGCAACTATGGAAAATCTTATATTGTTTTGAAGTCCCAAATGTTAGCTTTCCAACGCAACTAGAACCGCATCATTTCGACTTCTATAGCTCAAGTTATGGTCGTTTAAGTGCGAAGAGGTCAGCTTGACAGCTTTTGCGATTCTTTCATTTCTTCATGAGTTCTCCATTTATACATGCTTTTTCTTCATTCCCTTGATCCAATCTTTGCCTCCTAAATCTGAAATTACTTAAAAAATATATCAAGGCATCTAATGGAATCAAGGTGAATTGAATTTAGCTATTTTAAGACCTAAAAGCATGTTTTCACACTTAAGCACAATTAAAGGAGAAGTTATAAAACCATGCTATTTCATTGGATAAATGTGAGTAAAAGGTTATAAAATCCTCTAAATTCATCACAAGATAAACCCTACAAATGGGGTTTATCACACGCCTTTGCGTATTCGATACAATCTTTGATCATGGAGGGCCAATATACATGATTTCGATATAGTACCTATTTCATTTTCACCCCAGCTTGATGAGCACTACATATACCTTTATGAACTTCCCCTAGAGCAATGTCTTTATCCTCTTGACTTAGACATCTCGAAAGACTCCCATCGATTCCTTTCTTATACAACTCATCAGCCATCAAGACAAAATTCATTCCTCACAATTTTATCTTTCTATCGACTGGCATGCTAGCATTCTTTAAATACTCAGCAATGGGCTTCCTCCAATCATCATCTTCCTATTCACCAACACACAAAGCTTCTCTTTCATCCACAGGCACCAATATCTGACAGACACTATCCAACTTCCTTAATGTTTCTGGGCCAATTCTATATCTCAAAGCAATTTGGGCTAAGTCATTGGCGATCTCATTCTGAATCCTTGGGATATGAACTAGTGAAACTTTTCGAAAAGAAGTTAACAACTCCCAAGCCGTTGCCAAATATTTTTGCAACTTCTCATTATTACATTTAAACTCCTTCGATAACTATTTCAGGACTAACTGAGAATCCCCTAGGATTTGGACTTCCAAAGCCCCTTTTCCGATCAAAATTTCAAGGCCCAAAATTAAAGCTTCATACTCTGCCATATTATTCGAGCAAGGATATTTTAGCTCGAACAGGAATTCTGACGGAATCCTTTCTGGCGAGATAATGAGAATTCCTATCCCTGCACCATCTTTGTGCTTCGATCCATCAAAATATAGCTTCCAATAACCGACTTTAATGTCGAGTACATTTGCCCCTTAGTCATTCAGATTATTCAAATTATCAACTAAAAATTCTGCAATGACCTGACCTTTCACAGCCTTTGCAGGGACATATTGTAAATCGAATTCCGTCAAAGCTAGCATCCATTTTCCCAAACGACCTCGTAACATTAGAAAACTCAACATATATTTGACAAGGTCAGTTTGTGCCGCGACTTTCACCGATTTAGCTACCGTGTAACACTTTAATTTCATGCACGCATAGTATAGGGATAAACACAATCTTTTGATTGGGGAATACCTTGCTTCAATATCAGTCAAAACACGAATAAGGTAACAAATTGCCCGTTCATGCCCATCCTCATCATCTTGGGCTAACATACACCCAATTGTGCTTGTAGATGCTGAAATGTACAATTTCAAAGGCTCATGTGGACGAATACTTGCCATTATTGGAGCTTTAGATAAATATGCCTTTATCGATTCAAATGCATGTTGATGCTCGTGTGTCCATTCGAACTGTGAATCATTTTTTAGTTTTACTAAAGGTGCAAACACTCGAGTTCGATCGGAGAGATTCGAAATAAACCTTCAAAGATAATTCACTTTTCCCAGGAACGATTGCACTTCTTTTTTTGACCTAGGCGAAGACAATGCTAATATCGCATCAGCCTTACTTTCATCGATTTTAATCCCTATTTTATGAACAACAAAACCTAGGAAGTTCCTGGCTGACACACCAAAGGCACATCTCAAAAGATTCATTTTTAATCCTTTCTTCCACATAGTGACGAACGCTTCCCTTAAGTGATCAATGTGTTGATTCACTGAAATCGATTTAACCATAACGTCATCGATACACACTTCCATAAATCTCCCAATATACTCATGGAATATGGCATTCATTGCTCGCTGGTAAGTTGCAACAGCATTTTTCAAACCGAAAGGCATAACGACCCACTCATAAGTGCCTAATGCCCCGGGACAACGGAAAGCCATTTTGGACACATCATCTTCTGCAATGAAGATTTGGTTATAACCTGAGTAATCATCCATAAAACTTAAAATTTCATTTTCCGCTGCAGAGTTGATCAACATATCTGCTATTGGCATGAAATATTCATCCCTATGGGTGGCATTATTCAGATCCCTAAAATCAATGCACACTCTTAATTTTCTATTTTTCTTCATTACGGGAACAATATTCGAAACCCATTCCACATAACATGCGATTCGAATAAATTTTGCTTTAATCAGCCGTTCAATTTCTTCCTTAATCTTTAGATTGATTTCTAGAGCAAAACGTCGGGGAGTTTGCTTCACAGGTCGAGCATTTGGTTTCAATGCTAATCGATGCTCTACGAGAGAACGATTGAGAACAGGCATCTCATGATAATCCCAAGCAAAATAATCTTTAATTCATGTAAAAAATGGAAAAGTTCAGTTTGAAAAGGATCCGTAAGATGCTTACAGATATAAGTGATTCGAACATCATCAACATATCCCAAATTAATTTCTTCTAAGGGATCTTGAGATTCAAACCCCGTTAAGTGATCCTCATCTTTTACTGAATATTTTTCAAAACCCAGAGGTTCTAAATCATAGATGCAATCGAAAGAGAAATCAACAGATTCATTATAAACAGAATGAACTTGAACATTTGCTGGATTAACAATAGCTTCATTTTCAATACAATGGACTTCTGCTTTTATATCAGCAGTTTGACTAACAATATCATTTGCAATACATAATGAAAAAAACTTAAACCATGACTAAATTCGATTGAAGACATTGAATTGTTACTACTAAAAGCAGACATTACATTCCTAAATGATTCAACTTCATCAAAAGAATCAACTTTATTTTCTACTGAAGGAAAATTGCTTATATAATTATTTAAAATTACCAAGTAATTCGAGACATCTTGAGCATGTTTCATCGAATACCTTCTTGAATCCACTCTAAGATGAAAAATCCCAACCAGTTGAGGATATATCAAGGTGTAGATAACGCAGCTTCACCTTCAGGCCTTCCGAAGACAAATAGCAGCCCTCACAATTATAAGAATTTAACATCCTGTCAACATTTAAAGGCTTTAATTTTGGATTATATACCCTAAAATCGACATGCAGCTGCTCGACATATAAACTCGAATCAGCCTTAACAATTTCAGGCTTTTCATCCTTTGTCCAAAGGAGGACACTTTGATGCACAGTAGATGGTACAGCTCCAACTCCGTGAATCTAGTATCGGCCCAGTAAAGCATTATAACTTGCTTTCGATGGCACTACCACAAAAACAGTATTTCGCTCAGAATATCCCACTTTCACCCCCAAAGTAACCAGACCTTTCGTAGGAGTAGAAGTACCACTGAATTCTATCACAACAATGTTGGTGGGAACCAAATTATCATGATGCTTACCAACTTTCATTAGCATCCTTTCTGGCAAGAGACTTATTGCTGCTCCACCATCAATTAAAACTCTATTTACTTAAATTCCACTTGAAGTAGTAGTAATATGAAGTGGGTGAAGATGAGATTTTTATTTTTCAGAAGGCCTCAGAAAATACCCTGGTTCATCCTCATATCGAATGAAAGAAAAAGCTTCTTCAGCGTCCATGTCATAATCTTCTTCAGGGTCGCCTTCATACTCACCCAAATACTCATTTGGAATAATCTAAATAGTTCCAACCATTTCATCATCTCCTTCCTCGAAGTATTCTTTATCCAAGTCGGCTTCTTTGCCTTTGTCAGCCTCTAGAATATGAGCTATTGCCTTGCCTTTATCCAACTTCACAGGAGAAGGAATACCCTTTGGGCATGTTTCTCCATCAGAAGGAAAGACTATTCGGAAGTGCACGGAAGGCGTTGCCCCCTTGCCTTTGCCAGACTAAGGCTTCTTACTTTGAGGTAGACTCCTTCTTCCTCTTCCCCTCGGGTATCCTCTGGCCCGACCACGTTGATAGGGATATTGGTTTCGAGGAGGCCCTCGATGTCCTCACTGTGGGTTTCGTCGATATTGAGTATCTCGATTCTGAAATTCTTGACAATTCCAAATCCACTGAACTCCTGTAGCCTGAGAACGGCTCGTCGGCGCAACAGCATTCTGCTGAGGAGTCCTGGAACTTTGTCCCTCCACTCGTCTAACTGGTTGCCTTTCACGAGTCTGCTCCTCTTTGTGGGCCAATTCCTTTTTCATCCTTTCTTTCTCAAAGACTGCTACAGCCTCAGCATCAAATACATCATTACATCGAGGATACAGAGATACGTCCCGATCTTTGATCTTTTACTGCACCAAGAAATCCAACAGGCCATCCCTTGCTCGAGGATATACTGATCGAACTTGTGACTCAAAATCACCTAGAGCCACATCGAAATCATAAGACATTCCAACCATATTTACTCCAAAATATGGTTCAACAAAACCAGCTTCAGCATCAAAAGGATCAGAATCAACTTTCATTTCTTTCTTCCCATCATCAAACTTCAATCGTCCTTCCATAATGGCTTCCTAAATCAAGTCCCTGAAACGAACACAACTGTTAGTCAAATGACTGGTTGCTTGGTGAAATTTACAATAAGGTTTTTCTTTTAAATATTTCACCAAAAGTAAAGTTCTACCCTCAGGAAGAATTAATTGTTTATCTTTAAGCAACACATCGAAAATCTGATCAGATTTCGAGATATCAAAACTATATTTCTTTCCACTCTTTAGTTTTGAATCATTCGACTTTTCATTACTAGGGAGCTTTTTAAGTAGAGAACAGACATATGGAGGACCTTTCGTAAGTTCAGCCAAATCAACCTCCGTTTCAAAATCAAACTCCTCTTCCAAGGAATCCATGGCAACATAAGCAACATTCTTCTTTCGAGTAAAAGGCTTACTCCTTAACTTCTGTTCATTCTTATAGTTCTCCTTTTCCTTTTTCATAAGTTCGAGGTGACGAACCCTTTCAGCCAAATGGGCTAAGTCAGGTATATGCACATTAAGCAATTTTTGACGCATATAGAATCCTAACCCCATAACTGCTATTTTCACCACTTCACTCTCAGGTAAGAACATGTAACATCTACTTCTAGCATTTTTAAAATGTATCATATAATCCCTTTTCATTACTAGATCAGTAACTGCTACATTCAACTCCCCTCAATAAAATTGAGCATGAAAAAGCAGTTTCTAACTGATTCCATGTCGTTATCGAATTTAGTCTAAGATTCGAAAATCAAGTAAACGCATTCTTTGTTAAAGAAGAAGGAAAAAACTTCATTTTCAAATTCTCATCATTGGCTAGATTTCCAATCTCGACCAAATATCGAGCGACGTGTTCAGTAGTTGACTCTCTGACTTCCCCTATAAATTTTATGATTATCTTCAGATGTTTCACCCCTCTAGGCACTTTGGCCATTTGAACAACTTGAGGGAAAGCAGACACAAAATGAGATCGGTTCATAAAACTAATGTTCAAACCAACTCGATTGAGCACTTCTTCTACAATTCTTGTGACTTGATAATGTTCACCACCATGATTAGCACGTAATCGGGCTAGAACATCATCTGCACTCCGACCACGGGGAACTATCTGAGGATTCTCTCTATTTAAAATATTTTTTTTATTATGAAATATATTTTCGAATCCCTCATTATTCCCCCTAACATCATGCATTTCACCTTCATCATAATCAAAGATTCGAGCAATCCGTTCAACTTGCCTTGCAAGACGTTCGAATTTCGATTCATGATCAGCCATCATGGGATTTAAAATTCTGGTCATTTGTTGAGTCAATAAGTTGACTAAATCATGATGACTTTTCTCTATATGTTGTCGAAATACCACCATGGAATTAGAGGCATTCAATGTAGAGCCCCACATTATGATCACGAGAAAACTCGAAATACTGTTATGGGTTTTGAGAATTATTTACCCTATTTACACTCCCAAAACGAACAGGAGGAATATAACTATTCACTGGAAGAGTATAACCAGGAGGAAGGCCATAAGGAGGCCAACCAGCGGTTACTGGAGGTTGGACTGGTGGTATGTTACCACGTGGACGAATATTACGTCCAACATTTTCAGTTTGTACACTATTAACCATTGTACTTTCACTTACAACCAAACCTTCCGAACGTGAAGTAACATCCGAAGATTGCACATTTACTGGTATGCTATCATTGGTGGACGAACAACCATTCACATTCGACACTTCATCAGCCATGTGAATAATTCTTCCACTTCTCAATTGCATACACCAATTGACACCAAAAATATTTGACACACTTCACTTTGAAACTATGCCATCGGGTGTGCTAATTTGTTTTATCGATTTTTAGCAAATCGATGGTGGTTCGATTCTAATGGTCTGGGAGCAAAACCAACTCCTCTTTTGTAGGTACCAGTTTTCTATAAGTGTATCAAAGGTTCTCGAATTAGACGAGTACAAAAATAGGAAATAAGTTCAAAAAATGTAAAAAGGCTAAAAAAAGTGTAACATAAAGGATTCAAAAAGTAAAATTGACTGAAATAAAAAATGTGTGCATTGAATTTTAAAGAAAGCGATAAAAATGCCTTCGATTAGATCAAAGGACTTTAGACATGGAAATTAAAGGTACTGAAATGTAAATTGGACATGAAAATTAAAAATTGCTTGAAAGATAAATTTGCTTGAAAGATAAAGTTTTGCAGGAATTATAAATGAAAGTTAAAGACAGTGGAAGGAGCCCTACAGAAATCGAACTCGAATGCAGACTCAGAAATTCGCTGAGATATGAGTGTGCTTGAGTGTATTTCTAAAAAGAAGTTCCAACCCTTATTTCCTAAAACTTACTAATATTTATAACCCACGTCCATAACTGACCATTAATTACAAGACGCTGCCTTGTATGCGAATTCCTAAGTAACTGATGTTCCCGCTCCTTTGCCCATGAACGTTACCAGTAAATTCCTAAATCAGAAAAAGCCTTCAACTTCTCTACTCGTGTAACTGCTCGATTCTCCATTTGAAAGATCATTCGATTTTTCGTTCGAGTAACTGTTCGATTTGTCAGGGTATCGAAATTGAATCCGTGTCAAATCATTTTCACTCGACACTCGCACGTGCCTTTTTTCAGCCTCTACTTCCTTCCTGACCCTTCACCAGTATTTTGAATCAGTTTAATCTTTCAAAAATAACTATTTCGACTAACAGTTATATCAAGCAAAATATATCTAAATCTTCAAGACAACATTATCTATACTAAATCTCATTCAATTCTTGTTGAACACAACATAAAGTCATGGACTATTATTGATGATCTGATCTTATGCAGACATGCATGATTTTGAATAGAGAGAAACATAGTTAACGATAGATAAAGATGATGATAAATACGCCAATTATTTTATCTCGATTCTTTATGTTCCAAGCATGAATGTGATCGTAAGGAGACCCAGGTGGGCGTTTACCCACTTTATTGTATAACTATGTATCTATAGTTGGTGTAATAATAATATGATTTAATTTGATAGTAATTTACAACTTCAGTGTTTTCGAATAAAAATCATATTAACTGTTTGTTATATACTACATACAATGATACAAATATATTACGCCATCAGTATTCTCTTTTATTTCCCCTTTAGATTTGATATGTTTGATAATCATAATGATACCATGTTATCGGATGGTTGCATTAATTGATACAATCCTCTATATATATATATGGTTATTGAATTTAATAGGTTTCATTATTCGGTTGATTCCTAGATTTTTACAAAATTTTTAATAAAATTTTTATATTTTTTTTAATTTGGATTTTATACGAAATTTTTTTTTAATTAAGTCTTTCTTGACAATAATTAGTTTAATTGTA
>NC_029791.2:98665826-98759701 GCF_000816755.2 Arachis ipaensis
TCTAATTAAAAAAATAGTGCAAAGACCTAAATTAAAAAAAGATATAGGAACCCAATTAAAAAAAATTTGGTGCAAGAACTCAATTAAAAAAAATATATAAAAACTTAATTAAAAATTTCACAAAATTATAAAGAGCAATATAGTAGTTAAACAAATTTAATAATATAAGCACAAGCACAAAATTAAACTTACTCTGTCCATTATATGATATGATGATTAAGGTAATCTTTATCTTCATCAATAAGAAAAAAGAAATCATCTTTATTTATGTTTGGCAAAATTAAAGCCAAGGGAACAAAAGCGATGACAAGAAAGTTTTGTAAGGAAAATAAAGAAAGTCCCAAAGTTACTTTTGCAAAAGGTGCCATAACAAACATATTTATGCGACTACATATATATACAAGGCTCAACTATACCTGCTATGGATTATATATATGGTGCGCGTACCATAAATTAAAGCCCTAATATAAAGCTTTTGTTTTCTTTTAATTATTTGGTAGATTCCTTGACCCTTCTTGCATTGATGATTGTTCATTAATAGAAATGTATCTGGCCACTAGCAGTTTTATGCAATGAAAGCTTATGTTGGCCCCAAGTTTAATAAAGAAGTCATTTCAATAAAGACGAGTTTATGCCCCTTTTTTTTAGCATTACTGATTAAAAATTATATTAAAAGTTTTGTACTACTGAAACTATATTATTAGTAATAAATATTATATGTGCAAGGTAGCTTTACATTATAAAATGAATTAATACTCAAAATAATTCTTGAAATTTGACTTCTGACTTAATTTAGCCCTTAAATTCTAATTGACCCAAATTATACTCCTAAAATTTTAAGACGTGACTCAAGTTGGCTTTCCATTTATTTCCGTCACCAAAAAATTGATGTGACACTTGTAGTTAACACCTAACATTAGCAATAACCAAACGATAATGTTTTGCTTATTCATGCCTAAAATGATATAAAACAAAATTATGCCGCATTACACTAGAAGGGTTAAACGAAATCCCAACTCACTGTTCCCACATTTCGTTACCCTCAATTGACCTTTCTTCTTCTTTTTCCTCCTCCTCTCATCGACGCTGTGCATACATGGTGTTGTTATAGGCCAAATTGAAAGCTTTTTCACACTTGTTTACCTAGCACTACATAAATCAAGGTCACCCAAAGCTTCCTAGCACGAGCAACAAAAGATTCAGAGGATCAGAGGAGTGGAGGCAGACGGCCAACCTGAGCACCGCGACTATGAAGAAGAATCAGAATATGCAGAGCTAGAGCAAAGGCAGATGCTAACCGACAATTGTGATGATGATGATGACTCAAAGGCCGAACGAGAGAATGACGAAGGCTAATGGAATAAGGAAGCACGAGAAGAAGTAGAAGACAATGGCACACGAACAAGGGCGGAAAGATCCAGACGACACGATAGAAGGTCAGAAACAAGGACCAAAAGTCACGATGAGACGTTGGCTACGGAATTATTGGCTTGTGTGTGGTAGTCAGTATGTGAGTGTGTTGGCTGTTGTGACCGAGGTGTGTAAGTGCGAGACAAGAGAGTTGAGAGACTGAGGTGAGATTGTGGAGAACCTTAGGCTTAGCTGCTAGAGCTACCTGAGGCTTAGTTGTTGCTCTCCAACTCACCAGAAATGACTATGATTTGGAAGAAATGGGGGGTTGCCATTTTTTTTTTCAAACTATTAGGGGATAAATTGATGCATACAAGAATTTTGCCACGTCAAACAACCATTGAGGCTACCAGGTGTCAACTACATGTGCCACATCAGCTTTTCGGTGACAGAAATAGGCGAAAAGACCAACTTGAGTCACATCTTAAAATTTCAGGGTACAATTTGGGTCCATTGGTAATTCAAGGGCTAAATTAAGTTGGAGTCAAATTTCAAGGGTCATTTTGAGTATTAACTCATTATAAAATCGAAACGATAATAACAACTTGACAAGAATTCTAAATACCTGCATAAGTGCATTTTTGTCGACGATAAAATTATTCAGGTGTACTTTTGGTAATTTATCTTAAATTAATAAACAACTTATTAGGAACCGTCAGGGGGTTCTATAGCCAAATAACAATTTTTTTCAAAAAATTTTTTGAAAAAATTTAATTTCAAACTATCATAAAAAAATATTCAAAATTTAATGAAAAATATTTAAAAATATTTTAAAAATGCTAAAATTTATTTTAAAAGTTTAAAATCATTTTAAAAATTTCAAAATCATTTTAAAAATTTTTAACAACAAAAAATATTTGAAACGTAACAAAAAGAAACATCCAACACCAAATAAAAAAATATAAAAAAAACGAGACATTGAAAATTATTGAAAAAATTTTGAAAACTAAGAAAAGAAATATCTAAAACTTTTTAAAAAAAATTCAAAATCTAGAAAGAAGTTATATATAAAAACATCTAAAACATATAAAAAAGACACATATAAAATCTACGAGAAAGAAACATTTAAAACAAGTACAAAGAATCATCCAAAACCTACAAGAAAAAGAAGGAGCGGAGGACACGGAGAACTGCAAAAGTACAGGATGCGAGCGATGGAAATGAGAATCGCGAGTGAAGAGAATGCGACAGGCGAGAGGCAAGGATTCAATAGGCGAGCGGCAAGCATGTGATAGACACGGATCAGAAGGTGCGGCGATGAGACAGGTGACATGGATAGAACTACAGAAACAGAGGATGGGAGCGATAGGAATGAGAGTCACGAGCGGCAATGACGTGACAGGTGGACGGCAAGGATGTGAATGGCGTGGATCATACAATGATGCAACTAGGGAGTGGCGATGATGCGAGCGACGAAGAGTAAACAATGAGTGGAGATGAACGCAGAACGATGATGAACTAAAAGTGAGTGAGTGAGGCTGCGTGGCGAGAGGGGCGTGATTATGAGATGGAAGGGGAGGACACAGCAACAAGAGTTGTAAGTTTTTTTAATTTTTTGGTGCATAAGTAGTTTTTTTTAATTTAAAATTAGATTTTCTGATATTTATTAATAAACTTTTTTATTCTAGTTAGCTGCAGTTAGCTACATTTCTAGTTGGTTACTTATCTATTATAGATTACTAATTTTAAGATTAAAATGTGCCACATGTCACTTCTTTATTGCAATTGAAATCAAATCCTTCCCTCCAAAATTAAAAAACTCTCCCCTCTTCTCTCTTCTTTTCTCTATCTCTTATATATCATTATCAATGACTAATTATGAATTTGACAATCAAAATATATAATATAACATTCTCTGTATTTAAATTAAATTAAAATACTAAAATTGAAATATAGCTATATTATATATTATATTTATATATTACTAACTAATTTAATAACTAAAATGTGTCACATGACACTCTCTTATTAAAATTTAGAGAAAATATTTTCTTCTAAAATTAGTAAACATCCTTCTTATATTTTCTAAGGGTAAAGTACTAAATTGGTCCCCTAGGTTTGGGCGTAATTCTGTTTTGGTCCTTAAGGTTTAAAGTGTTTTATTTGAATCCAAAAAAGTTTCATTTAGCATCAATTTAGTCCCACAGTGAGGTCAAAATTAAATAATTAACAAAATGTCCTACATAACAATAGTTCAAGAATAAAATCGATAATCTGGAGAACAAGTACAAGCTCCAAAGGCACAAAATCAAACATTGATGCATCAATACATTTATTTATCATTTTCTTTAGTTTTATAGAAAATATTTTATTTATATTATAAAAAAATAATAAATAACAGATAGAATAGAATAAGGGGGATATTGAATTAGAAAGCTAAAGCAACTTATTAATTAGAATTTATCAGTCTAGCAACATATAAATAAGATATTGTCATACTCTGAAGTCACATAGAAATAAGTCATTAACAGTAACAGCAATCGGTGGAAAGCAGACATCATTTAGACAAACACCTTTATACAAAAACATTCTTGGAACATGAAATTCCGATATCTACCTTTTCACTCTCAAGCTCTTTGCTTAATCTTCTTGTTTCCTCTTCAAGTTCTTCTATTTTCTGCTCCATGAATTTACATTTTCGTTCAGCGAAATAGTAAACAAATCCAAAATATGAAAAGGGGACATAATACACACACAAAACCATATGATTACCTTTGTTTGATTTGCAGTGGTCAGCTTCTCCTCATGCAATTCAGTTTCCAACTGGCGAACCTTATTATCAGACACAACCATCTTTATTTATGAAATACACAAGTTGTCGCCCATTGTAGGCTAAACATAAGCAGAACCATACCAGTTTGGACCTCAAGGTTTCAACTAGCAAACACCTTTCTCTCTCTGACTCCTACAACATACAGAAAGAATGACAGCTTATAAGCTTCAAAAGTAAAGGGAGTACAGTTTCTTACTACTTTAGCGACAAAACCTTCAAACCTGAAGCTTATTTATTGTTTCATGTAGTTCTCTTTCTCTTCTTAAGGCAGCATCAGTGTGTCGTCTTAATTCCTCTTGAGCCTCAGACTGGGCTCTAAAAACAGCAGCCTTTAGATCAGTTGTGGCCTTTTCCCGCTCATCTTTTCGCTGAGTCTGCTCGTCATCTAATTGTTCCTTGAGTTCAGCTATATTTACTTTCTGACTGCATGCAGAGGAGCAAGTGAGAGGGACTCAATTATCAAACATACAGCTAGCGTAACTAGGGTGGGGACAAAATGTTTAATAACAAAAATTCAATTCTTGTAAAAGTTTCCCTGATTCAAAGCAATTGACCTCCTAACTTATTATTGATGTTCAAATTTTGAACAACTTCACTCCTATGACACTTGCATCAACATTAAACACTAAAGAAGTGAAGAACTCAACAATCAAGAATTATTATATAGATCATACCTACTTATTATAGCATATGCTTCAGCATATATAGAAGCACTCAGCCTTTCATTGAGGTCTTCGATGGCATGTTTCTGTTGAGCAGTTACTCTATTAACATCGCCTAGTTCCTTGTTGTAATTATTTTAATTGATCAAGTAATATTTTCGATTAGCAGCTGCATTATCTGGCATGGGGGAGGACAAAAGATACAAAATATTTTTTGAGGGAACCAAAAAACCTGAAATCCCATTTATTAAAGAAAAATGAAAATTCTGATTTCTGATAACTGGAAAGCATTCATACCGTGCTGAGGAGGAGCAGCAAACGATATAATATCACCATGGCAGATTTTGACAGCAGGACCATTCTTTTTTATAGAATCAACCATTCAATCAAATCAAATCAAAATAAAGAGGAGTAATCAATAGTTACAAAAAAATGCAGTCTCATTATACGACCTTAGGACAATGTATAATAGAATTTGAATGAAAGAAAGAAAATAGTAGAATTAAAATAGTAGAATAGGACATCTCTTAAGAAAGTAACATACCTAGGATACCATATACATAAATATCTTTGGAGCGATGATTAACAGACAAGCTTCTTAACATGGAAAGTAACCCAAGCTTAACACCCTAGACCATATCTCACAACTCAAAATACAAAGAAAGGAAAACAGATACAACCATAAAAGTGACAAAAACAGTGAAACAGAAATTAGTTATATATTAAACCTATTGTGAAATAAGCATATTCAGTTACAAACCTTTATCAGTGGGACAAGGGGAATTTGAATGGATGTTGGATAGCAACCAGGATTAGCAACTAAGCGTGCATTCCTTATTTCCTCCCTTAAAATCTCTGTTAATCCATATATAGCTTCTTTCTGGATACAGAAAATTAGATAAATTCAGTATTAAGAACAAAACAATGGCAACGGGTGACTGTAAGGAAATTCATTTTAAGTTTTGACACTATAGTACTAAAACAAATAATAAAAACATAATTCCCAAAATTCAACAGAAATCAAGATCGAAAAGTTAAATTCCTAATGACTAAATGCCACTAAATGCAACGGATATAAGCATCATTAGTGGTTCCACAGTTTGAAATGAAAGGCAATTTAACAGTTTCAAAATGAGAATTTTTCCATTGAAATGTACTATCTGCAACTCCAGTGCCCTGTGTGGTTGGCCATACCACTCTTCATACTCAGATATATCACGTAAATGAAAATCCTACACAATCTCAGTTACAGTTCTGATATATGCTAAACTTCATTTATATTCTAAAGAACAAGAAATTATAGTTTGGTTGGGGGAAGAAAACTGTTATTTAGAACATACTGCTGAAAGGTCAACAATCTTCAAATGATTGGGAATGCCTCTAATTATTTCCTGCAAGAAAAAGCAAGAGAAAAAACAGGGATATGGACAGGGCTAGGGCTAGGGATAATGAAATCAGAATAGAATCACAATGGAAGGGGTTAGGGATATGGACGAGAAGGAGGCGGAGGCCTACCTGAACTAACGGCGACGAGAAGAGATGATGACAAACCTCTGGCGACGAGAGAAGAAGCAGCGATGAGAGCGGCGCGGAAGGAGCTCATAAGACAAGAGCACGGCGGAGAGAGCTCGTACGACGATGGCATCGAAGGGAGAAAACGCGATGAGGGCGACGGAGGGAGCTCGTGCGACGCGAGCCGCGGCGGCGGCGACAGCGGAAAACGTCACATCTTCAAGGGAGAGAGAAGGCAGGGAGTAATTCAAGGAAAACGTGAAAAAGTGAAATGAAGCATTGGGAGTTTCGAGAACCTAACTCCTTATTCTAATATTTCAGATGGAAAAGTTTAAATTACAGACAGATTTTCCGTCTGTAATAATTTAATAAAATGTAGCATTTTATCTATTTAATTACAGACGGATTTTCCGTCTGTAACTATTTTCCACGAAAAAAAATTAATTTTACCGACAAAATTATCGACGGATTTTGTTTTCCGTCTGTAATTTATGCTAATCTATTTTTTTGATTTTCCGACAAAAAATCCCTCTGAAATTCCCTCTGTATTTCCGTAGGATAAAATCTAAAAATATACATGTTAAATTATTTTAAATTTTAGATAGTCACCAAAAAAAATTTTAAATTTTAGATAACGAATATTAAAATTAAGTAAAAAATTAAACTCTTTTATTTGAAAATAATAACTAAAAAAATGTATTATTTCATTTTGTTTAAGACTCTGGTCTTTTTAACCGACGAAAACTTTTATCCCTTACGGCCATTTTATAAAAGTAGTTTAATGCTATACATTTTTCGTGTCATAATCTATAATACTAGGACCTATGTAATTTTAAAAGATTTATATTTCTGTAATAGTATTACAGATAAAAATACTAGTATATTTTCTAAATTAAAGCCCTAATATAAAAGCTTTTGTTTTCTTTTAATTATTTGGTAGATTCCTTGAGCCTTCTAGCATTCATAATTGTTCATGAATAAAAATGTATCTGGCCACTAGTTTTATGCAATGAAAGCTTATGTTGTCCCCAAGTTAAATAAAGTCATTCCAATAAAGAAATATCAACTTTTCAAGTGACATACCTACTTAGAAACAAGTCAAACGACTATAGGAGCAAACAAAGTCAGATATGTGAGCTGTGACCCTTGAAGAAAATTGTTAAGAGCTTACATATTGCGTTGTCGCTTAATGTATGTTGCACATATATATGTCCTGAGCTTACGTTTTAAATGAACTTATTAACAGTTCAAAAGAAAAATTAATTTTTGGCATTTTTGATAAAAGAAAAAATGGCATGTAATGTATGACTTTCATAGTAATTGTCATGAGAGGCGTTTCCATAATATATAAATGATTATAAAACTGTTAAGGATTTTGTTCTACAAGAGGACGTTTCGATTACCAAAGATTTCGACTACAAAAGCAGAGATGAGTAAGCTGAAATCGAAAAAAGATGGTACAAAGAGCATCGAAATCGAAAGGTAGTTATTGTCTTTTCTTGAACATCAAGACTTGCTATTCGACCATCAAAATTGAGTGGAGAACATGTGTGCGAAATTTGATGAGCAAGTTAAAAAAACGTGGGACTTAAAGACCAAGGAAGACGTGGGTGTCAAAACCTGGAGATCAGGATTCTTCATGGTCAAAGTAAGGTCATGGCTGAGAAAAAGGAGGAGCTAAGATAGTGATAAAAAGGTTCCATGACAAGTCTATCCCCATGCTCTATAAATAGGAGAATTATAGATCATCACATAACCTCATAAAATTTTCAGTGTCCGCGATGCAACGGAAGAATATGGAGTATAAGTGCATGTGAGTGTTAAAAGTCATTTTTTTTATCTTGTTTTCTTTTGTTTATTTTATTATTTTTCATTTATTTTCTTTGAATTTTGTTATTATTTTTTTTATCAATATTTTACATTTTTATTATCTTCTTTATTTAATTACTTATTCCTTTTTTGTTTTTTTCATAATTCTGTCATTAGTAATTTTGACATAAAATTGCTTTGACACCATAATTAAGTAATTTTCGAGTCGAATTCACTCTTTTTCAGAAGAGTCATATCTGCTCCTTGATACTTGAGATATTGATACAAGCGAGTGTTAGCATCGGTCAGAAGAGGCATGTAGCTTACCTAGGAAAATAATGGAGTGTTACATAAGAAATTGTAATACAAATAAAGCATATAACAATAGAAAAAGTATGACTACCATTGGAGAATCAGTAGAAGCCTGGGAAGCTACAGTCGATGATATAGGCTGAATTGGACTTAAGAAAGGCAAAGATACAATAACCTTTAGGGGTTGAGTAACTTCGACCTCGACACCAGATAGATCGACACCTGATTCGGAGTAACTTTGTGTTTTAGCTTGAGACTTCGAGCTACATGTGACAGGTTTCGACTAAAAGAAGAAGCCGATCATTACAGTATGAAAAAATTTAAGTCTATTATCAAAGGTGAAAGGTGCGAAAAATACCTTGATGAGAGGAACTGGATCAGATTTTTGTATTTTCTTAGATTTAGCTTCCATGAGAATATCGACAGTTCCCCTTTTTTCGAAGGTATAGTAGCCTCACTCGACCGTCCTCTACCTCGACCCCTTTTGGACTTTGTTTTCTTAGAGGTGGTTTCTTCATCCGATTCCCAGTTCTCCTCGACCAGTTTCTTCATCCGATTCAGTTCTCCTTGACCAATTTATGGTCAGGAGCAATGCCCACTAAGGTTGTTGGTCGAGCAGCTAGAACATAAAAAAGTTATAAGAGAAGTGAGGGCTAAAAAAGATTGAACATTTTGGAAAAAACATGGTACCTGGAGGATATCTAGCAATCTTCGTTCGACCATGAATTTTATCCCTGGTGCTTGAGTAATAGATGGCACCGGTTGTGTACTTATGTTTATACCTAAGGTACTGGATCTTTCTTTCGGAGTCAATAATCTACTCCCAAAGCTCCTTTAGGAGGGTCAGGTAGTTGATCAGTGAGACCAAAAGGGGCATTGGAAAAAGGAGAACAATGTTTTCATAAAATAATTTTTCTACACAAAAGGATCTTTAGATAAAGCTTTGAAGTAACGATCAAGACATCTATAAAAATGTGCCTCTTTTTTCTTTTTTCACACCTCTGAGACCCCGATAAAAACGTACCTTACATTCCTAAAGTGTCATTTTACCCTATAATATTTTCAAAGACAATGATTTCGTCGATATGCACTCCTTTAGTTTTCTTCGATGCAGCAACAGTCTGTGCAGAAGGAAGAACCAGGTTAGAAAGTGCTTGCTCAGTTGAGGGGTAATGAGATTCATAATAGTTTGACCACCATTTGTGAAAGTCAAGAGTCGAGAAGAAACAGAATTTGAGGTCATATCGTTGGTATTGGGTAGTTATTCTTTGATGGTTCAAGTCCAAAATTTGGTCGAATTCTTCCAAATCTGACACTCCGTAGTGAACCATTTGGGCTCCAATTTCAAGAGAAAGCGGAAAAGGTAATGCTTGTGCAAAACCAAATTACCTCGACACATATTGTGGGGAATAAATGAAGAGTTTCTTTTTCATAGCCATGTTCAACTCATGAGGTAGTCTGATAGGAAGGACTTGAAGAGTTAGAGTTTTTGACCATAGCTCATCAAGGGCTTCTTGGTTTTTCAGTTTGAGGCTGGTGAGAGAATGAAAAATGTAACCCACGTTACTCTTTCGACATGATAATGGGTTAGGATGATATGAAGAATCATTGTTGTCTTTTATATTGAGGAGTTGCTTAATAAAATGACAAAAGACATCAACAGAAGACATACTCTTTGGCTTCGACCACGAAAGAGTGGATAGACGAACACCTTCAACAGGAGTTTTTGGAAACTCAAAAGGGACAGTGAATTGAGGTTCAAACACCGATTTAAGCCATAGATTGACAATCCAAAGAGGACCGAATGGATTAATTGAAGATCCCCTCATCGAATCTCACTAACTAGTAGAAAAAGTGTTCCATATAATTGACCTAGAATAAGAGAGAAAAAGTTAATGTATTTTTTGTGGTGAAGCATAATGGCTAAAGAAAGGTAGTTACAATTTGGATTAATTTTGGATAAAAGACAAAGCATTGAGCCACAAGAGGAGTAATGCTACATGTTCTCTATCTGTAATAGGGTCACTTTCAGAACCCATGTTATTTTGAATGAAGCCTGACATAGAGGTTGAGTCAAAATTAATGGCATAGACATCTTCAAGACATGAGGTTGTCCAACAAACATCTTCTCTGTTGGGAGATAAATCAGTCAGAACTGAGATTCCATTAGGGTCAGACCCATCATCCCATAAGAAAAATAAAAATTATTTCTGGCTAGAAACTAAAAGTATAAACTAGCTCCAAGCAAAGGGGCAGTGTAGGAGAGGTCATGAGTAGAAAGTCAAAGAGCAGATACTATACTTAGAGACTTCCATAAAAATTTGTAAGTGGGAGAAAGTCTCTACATTCAGGTCGAAAAAGATGAGCTCGACTATTTTGGGGGAGCAGACTCGAGTGGCAAAGTTAGTAGCTCTAGTGTTCTTACAAAAAATTAAAGGAGGGTGTTCCGGAGGAGAAGGAAAGAAAGAAAAAATTAACTCGAGTTGTCCTACAGTGGAGATTGGATCTAAGAATGAGTATGTGACAGTGGAGACTTGAAATGGAAGTAGTACCTGGCTATGCCATAAGGCGGTAGTCTTGACATCAGGATTGGGAGCTCTTAGAGTCCCATCATCATTATAAAATTGTGACACGCTGGTCACCAGAGGTGGAGGACCTACGACATGAACGTCATCATCACCCTCTTGGGATGAAGAAGTGGGAGTAGTAGAGGCTCCATCTAGAGTAGTAGTAGTAGTAGCTCTAGCGGCAGAGATAGAAGCAGATGCCATGGTCGTCCCTGCAGTAGAGGTAGTAATGGGAATGTTGGTGGTAGTGATTGCAGCTATAGTAGTGGATGAAAATGAGGCAGCCGTAACAGTTGGAATGCTACTAGAATGAAGGCTAGATTGAGTAGCCATGGAATGAAATTTTCAAATAAAGAAGGGTTTGCAAGAAATTAAGAAAGTTTTAAGAAAGATGAATTTTCTGGGAAATGTTTGATGAAAGTAATGAGTAATGATGAAGACTTAGGAATATAAAAAAAGTTTGAATCAATGAAAGGCCGTTAAAGCCCATTGGAAACGTCAATATTCCCAGAAACGTACGAACAGTTTTATCTCTTTATAACCATTTTTAAAATTTTGAAAATTCAAAAGAAACATGTGAGGAGCACGTGATTTGGTAAAATTAATTTGAAACAATGTTTCAAAGGGAAATATTGGGACTCTTTGAAGTCAAAAAAGTTTTCGATGTCTTTTGAAGTCAGGAAAATTGTTGATAGCAATACGTACAGAATAAGAGATATAAAATAGTAGTCGAATCATGCAAATAAAAGGTAAGTGTCTCAAAAGATATAATTGTCACTAAAACAAAGGTGAAAAGGCTAAACAAAATAAGTACAAACAAGAAGGATAAAGTAAGCTCCTAAACATAAGTATCAGATCTTGTTGACGTTGGCCAAGGTTCAAGGACTCTTGCGCTGCTTCTTGGACATCGATGGCTTGAGTGACTGCTTCGACTAGAGAATCTCGACCTGAAAGTTTAGAAGCCCGAGCCTTTTCAATCATTTCCAACAGAAGAGAAAGGGCGGCATTGGTAGATGCAATCTTATCTTTTCCTAATTTTAGACCAGCCAAGTCTTTCTCTAAGGATGCGATCTTCGATGTCATGTGTTGTTCCTTTCCCCAATCTTCTGACAAAACCTCAGCAACCTAAGATTTAGCCGTATCGTATTTTGTTAGCTGAATATCATAGTCAGCTAAAGTTTCAAATGACCTGTTCAGTTTTTGGTCGGCCTCATGAATTTTGGAAAAATGGGAGGAAATGTCCTTAATAAATGAACCAAGAGCAGAACATATGTCGGAGGAAATGTATTGATCAAGAAAGGCAAGTGCGTCAATAAGTCGAGCTTTTAGGGCAATATGGTCATTAATATCCTCAATAGAATGGTTCAGGCAATCGAGAATGATGTTGATTCTATAAACAACTTGAAGATCTGGAACTATGAGTTCAGGAGAGGCAAGTTTTTCAATAACTTCTTCTCCTTTGGTTGATGATATCTGAGTCAATTTCTCAGCTTGAGGGGCAACGGTACTCAAATCTAGACCAAAAGACTTCGCCATAGTTCCTTCAGAGGAATAAATTTGTCAAGCTTTAGATAGGAGATTTTCCAGGTTAAAACTGACGTCATCAAAATTCAAATATCCCGCTTTTGGAGAATGAACATTAAATGGTGTTTCTATATCTTGATCGACGATTTTCTATGTCGACAGTATGGGAGTAGTGTCTTTATTGATGAATTTCTATGTCGAATGTCCAGTGACAGTGGCAGCAGTCGACCCTGATTCATATACAGGCCCAAATTCTTGGTAAGCTTCCGCGTCACAAGGAAGATACATATAGTGGATCTGAACAAAAGAGGTACCAGTGGAGAAAAGGTCGAAATATGAGATGTTGTAGTCGATGACGGATTTTGAGTCAGAATAGGATGAGTAGGCTGAAGGAATTGTTTCAGCAGAAACTGGTTGATCCATCTCTCGATCAGAAGGGTTATCAATGTTAGCAACTCGAAAGGAGGTCCTTTTCTGAGATTGCTTCAACTGCAATATGTTAGAAAAATTGAAGGTGCGAGTCGAAACTTTTGAAGAGTAACAAATGTCATTAAGTACATACCTTTGAGGTGGCAGGATGAACTTTTTGAGGCTTTAGTGTGTCAGCTCTTATCAGAACATCAATCGATCCACGCTTCTTGAAGGTAAGGGTTGCACCACTCGATCGTCCACTGCTCTGACTTCTACCTTGTGCATCCCAATTTTTCTCAACTGGTTGTGGGCCAGCAGCAACTTGAATAATAGGCATCTATCGAGTAACTGAAGGAATTAAAAAGATAAAGTAAGTTGAGTATCGAAATTATGCCTATGAAAGTACGTAGTACTTAGGAAAAAGATTTTTTTTATTTACCTCTAGTTTTCTTAGACGCCATCAGTGCAGGAGAGAAGACCAGATTCGAGAAGGCTTGATCGACAGATGTACAATGGGTAGAAAAATACTTTGACCACCAAGCATGAAAATCAAGAGTTGATAAAAAAATAACTACTGATATTCAGACGTTGGCATTGAGTCGACATCCATTGGTGGTTCATTTCTAACATCTCGTCAAATTCTTTTGTATCCGACAGTAAATCTTTTGAGCCTCAGGGTCGAGAGACAAAGGAGAAGATAAAGCTTGAGCAAATCCAAATTGTTGAGCTACATATGGAGGTGAATAAACAACTAGTTTCTTTTTGAGAGCCCATATCGACTCATGAGGTAAGCCGACAGGGAGAATTTGAGGAGTTAAGATCCTAACCACATATCATCGACTGTTACTTGGTTTTTTGACTGGGAGCTACTAAAAGAGTTAAGGCATGAAATAAAATTATGTCAAAATGTGAATGGATTTGAAAAATAAGAAATATTGTTATCTTCATTGATGTCAAATAGAACCCTAACAAAGTGTCGAAAAGCACTAATGTGAGACATGATTTTTGGTTTCATCCAAGAAAGTTAGGAAAGACGAATACCGTCAATTAAAGTGTTGGGAACTTTCGAGTCAGAGGTTGTGAGACGAGGTTCAAGAACAGCTTTGAGCCACAAATTTACAATCCAAAGGGGACCAAAGGGATTGATTGAAGGATCCCCTTGACGAATTTCACCAACAATCAAAGAAAGAGTTTTGTAAAGTTGACTCAAGATCAAGGCAGGAAGGTCGATGAGTTTTTTGTGATGGATCATAATAGCCAGGGGCAAGTAGTTGTTCTTTTCAATTTTGACTAATTTAGAGCAGAAGACAAAAGAATTAAGCTAAAGTAAGAGAAAACTACATACTCACTATTAGAAATAGGATTTCTATCACAACCCATATTGTTTTGAATGAAGCTCGATATGGAATTCGAGTCGACGTTAATATCAAAATCATCTTTAGGCAATCGGTCGACCATGACATGAATTCACCATCAACTGGTAAACTGGTTAGGGTCAAAATGTCCATCAGAGTCGGACCCATCATTCCATAAGGAAAATGAAAGTTTAGCTCGTAGTAAAGGAGCAATATAAGAGAGATCAAAGGTGGCTAATTCTAAGGCATGCGCAATATTTAGAGATTCCCAAATTGGCTTATATGTAGGTGCGAGTCGAGACATCCAGGTTAAAAAAAGAGGACTCAAATCCTCAGAGGGAGTAGTTCTAAAAACTCGACCAGCAAAGTTTGAAGCCTTGATATTTTTGCAGAAAATCAATGGTAAATGTCTGGTGGTGATAGAAAGAAAGAAGAAACAGAATCAATTTGTTCTTGGATTGCCAAAGGACCTAAGAAGGAATACAATACTCCATTAACTGAGAATGGCAGAAATACCTAACGACACCAGAGATTAGAGGTTTCAACATTTGGGTTAGGAGATCTCAAAGCTCCATCTTTATCATAGAACTACGCTGTTTCAGCCACTAATGGAGGAAGAGGAAGAGGAAGAGCTTTATCTCCTTCTTTGTGAGAATGAGAAGTGGAGGCCATGAGTGCTGAAGAAGAGAATGCGATGATGATGGTTGGCGTAGAGGTTGAATGAAAGAGCAATTGAGAAACTGAGGAAGGCATGTCGCTTGGAGAAAAAATGATTATGGTTTTCAAGAAGCAAGTTTCTTAGAAATTAGAGATGATTTAATTTAATTTGAGAAGCAATGGTGGAATCCTCTATTTAAGGAACGACTCATTAAAATAATCCAGGGGACATTATGTGTTCTTAGAAAAGTGCGCGTCATTTTAAATGATGCGTAACTGTCCTTTCAAATTTTGAGAATTTGAAAAGGCTCCATGTGTCTGACACGAGAAATATTAAAAACTTGTATCTTTGAATAAAATAACAAGTTTTAAAGGACAAATTGTTGGTACAAAAAAAAGGATTTTGCTCGACAAGAGGGCGTTTTGACTACCAAAGGTTTCGACTACAAAAACAGAGATGGGTAAGCTGAAATCGAAGAAAGATGGTACAAAGAGCTTTGAAGTCAAAAGATAGTTATTGCATTTTCTTGAGTATCAAGGCTTGCTACTCGACCATCAAGACTGAGTGGAGAACATGGATATGAAATTTGAGGAGCAAGTTAAAGAAACGTAGGACTTGAAGACCAAGAAAGACGCGAAGGTCAAAACCTGGAGATCAGGATTCTTCATGGTCAAGGTAAGGTCATGGCTGAGAAAAAGAAGGAGGTAAGATAGTGGACAATAGGCTCCATGACAAGTCTATCCCTATGGTCTATAAATAGGAGAAACTCAAAAGAGTTAGGAGACTTCAATCAAAAACACTAGATCATCACATAAATTTATAAAATTCCCAGTTGCGTCTCCGCAACGCAACGGAAGAATATGGAGTGCAAGTACATGTGAGCGTTAGAAGTCAATTTTTAACTTGTTTTCTTTTGTTTATTTGATTCGTTTTCGTTTATTTTCTTTGCATTTTGTTATTATTTTACTTTGATCAATATTTACATTTTTATTGTTTCTTTATTTAATTACTTATTCCTTTGTTGATTTTTTTATAATTCTGCTACTAGTAATTTCGACATAAAATTGTTTTGACACCATAATTAAATAATTTTTTGATTGAACTCGTTCTTTTTCAGAAGGGTCATATCTGCTCTCCAATACTTGAGATCTTTATACAAGCTCGTTTTGATACTACTTGTCGAAGTCGACCAAAAAATGAGTAAAACAAAAATATTTTAACATTTTGTACTACAGACACTATATTATTAGTAATAAATATTATGTGTGCAACGTAGCCTTTTTCATTCTAAAATCGAAATGGTAATGACAACCTGACAAGAATTCCAGATACCTGCATGTATTTGCATGGAAATTTCGATCTATATACATGGTGTATATTTTATACTTATAAACACATGTCCACTACTATCTCAACAATAAAAGTAGCGGTGGGGGAAAAAAACACATGCATGCAAGAGCATAGAAATTTCGGTCTATATGGTGGCTATTTTAATTCTAAACTCAAATAATAAAGGGTAAGAAATATCTTTGGTACTCTTGAATAAATTTGGGGATATTAATTAAATATTAAGGGCTATTTTTTTCCAACAATAATCGACTGAATTTTTTCCCCTTAAATATCTTTCTTTTTTTTTTTTATGTATAATAGCAACCACCTTTAGCCATTGTCATTGGTCGTTCCACTATTTTCAGTATTTTATAATAAGTTTTAGAACATGTCCCATGCTTTATTTCAATTTAATTTTATTTTAGGTTTTACAAAATATTATATTAGTATTTGTGAAACACATGTCATAAAAAATTATTTGAAAATAAATACAAGATTTATCACTTTAATATTTAGTTTTAATTTATTTTAAATTTATATAAGCTGACAAAATTTAATTAGTTCTTCATTAAAGTAAAATCATCTTTCCAAAGTAAGATCGATCTTATTTCATCTATCAAGTTTAAGGCAAAAAAAAATTTAAAATAATTTCACTTCATGGACATATATTTGAAACTCCATAAATGCTCTCCTTGAGTTGCTCTTATGGACTTCAAAAGAAGGCGCACCCACTTTATGCCTTCATCAACCTTAGTGGAATTGTCAAAGATTTATTCAACATGCTCAACAACCAAAGAAAGACTTATGTTATATGAGTAGTAGTCATGAGAAGATGGAATGAAAAGAATATGCGACATGCATGGGACACTTGATCCCTTTACTTGAACTATATATATACATGTAGGAGAGTAAGCCAACACAAATAATACTCCAACAACCAGTAAAAAAAATTGGCAATCATTAACCACTATATATATGGAGGAGGAAGTTGTTGAAGTGATGAAGAAAAGTAGCAGAGCCTCTCCGGCCATGTCTTCTACTACTCATGTGCATTCTCCATCCATGGTGGATTCGGCACCCAAAACTCCTAAAAGCCCGTTTGCAACTCGTTTTATGAACACTCCCTTGGCCAGCCCCATGAAGAAGGCCTTTGAAAACATACACGGTTACTTGGAAGAAGTTGGGCGCTTCACTAAGCTTGACCGTCAAGATGCCTGGCTTCCTATCACCGAGTCGAGAAAGGGAAACGCATACTATGCTGCGTTTCACATTCTCAGCTCGGGAATTGGATTCCAGGCCCTTGTTCTTCCCTTGGCCTTCACTAATCTAGGATGGTGGGTTTTCATGTTACCTTATAAATTTCTGCTGTGGTTATTTATATTGTAAATACCGTTTAAAAAAAAAAGGAAAAAAGCTACATAGCCAATAAAACTCAACCTTTATTCAGTTAATGATTAAGACCCATTTAAATGAATGTAAGAAAAACATTTGTTGCATATTTCCGTGACATAATAGTACTGTGAACAACAATTTAAGACTGTGTCGTATATGTTGATGCAGGATTTGGGGAATCATATGTTTGTGTGGGGCTTTCATGTGGCAGCTCTACACGCTATGGTTACTAATTCAGCTCCACGAATCGGAGAGTGGGGTGCGCCATAGCAGGTACCTCAAGCTTGCAATGGCAGCATTTGGTAAGCACTAAGCACAGTTATATTAGCTTTTTAGCGCACTAAATGTTATGAGCAGTGCTAGGCCAGCCAAATTTGTGATATTTAGCTATCAATTAGCCATCATCAAAAAGTGCTAGCTCTAAATTTTCTCAAATTTTATTTAATTTAATATTTAGAGAAAATATTATTCTCCTCCTTTACGAGATGCTAAAATGACATTTCTCTCTTCTCTATTTATAAAATGTATATAATTTTTGCTAAAAGATATTTTTATAAAAAATAATTTATTTTTTCTTGAATTAACACAAAAAATTTAAAACGGATTAAAGAGAAAATATTTTAAAAGTTATAAGGGAGGAGAATATACATTTTATAAATAGAGGGGATGAGAATATCATTTTAGTATCTCACAGGAGAGGAGAATGGTATTTTCTCTAATATTTATTCTCGAGTTGTAGTCTTGTAGATCTTTGTTAAGTACCTATATTATACTTGAAACTATAAACTTTTATTTTATTTTTTTATCAGTCATATATAGTTGAACCCTTTTTTTTTTTTTTGAAGAAAAAAGAGTTTTGTTGTAATATTTAATTATCCGTACATCTATTTAAAACTCTGCAAGTAAGGGGTACTTTAGCATCCACCAAAGTTCATTATAAGAAGTATTATTTTGAATAAAATTTCAGGAGTAATAATGCAATGTTTAATGGCTTGTACTCAATCATATAAACTGTTCAGATTAAATGACACACATGATGTTATGAACGAAATTGCAGGAGAGAAGCTAGGAAAATTGCTGGCACTGTTCCCAATCATGTACCTATCGGGTGGGACGTGTGTGACCCTCATCATGATCGGAGGTGGCACCATGAAGATATTCTTTCAGATTGTGTGTGGAGAGGGATGCACCCTAAGCCCACTCAGCACCACAGAGTGGTATTTGGTGTTTACTTGCACAGCCATTTTGCTTGCTCAACTTCCCAACCTCAATTCAATTGCAGGGGTTTCACTTATTGGAGCCATCACTGCTGTGGCTTATTGTGCTCTCATATGGATTGTATCTATGGTCAAAGGCACCCTCCCTCATGTATCCTATGATCCACCAAAGGGTCCATCAAAGTTCACTAGCACTTTTTGTGTGTGCAATGCTCTTGGCATTATAGCATTTGCTTTCAGGGGTCACAATCTTGTGTTAGAAATACAGGTAATGTTTAAAAGAATATACCTTCTACGTTTGTTAAATATCAAGATCGCTACTGACATGTACATGTTTTCTTGTTAAGATAATAACTAAAATATTGTTATGTTAAATAGTTTAGTCAAATATGTCAAGCCATCTAATAATTCTCACTATCATCTTCACATTAAGACATTTTCATGCGATTCAGAGTACAATTAAGTGTCATTGTTGCAGGGGACAATGCCTTCGGATGCTCAACAACCTTCCCGTTTGGCCATGTGGAGAGGTTGCATGTTTGCCTATCTAATAATTGCCTTATGTTTGTTTCCCCTTGCCATCGGAGGTTATTGGGCTTATGGAAATTCAGTAAGTGCATCCTACTATCTCATTCAATAATAATAGCTCATGTTTCCAATGACTGGCTTAACAATAGACCAATAGCTAAAATAAATAAATAATGGCGTGATCTTTGAAATCAGATACCTCCCGACCAAGGGATGTTGAGTGCCTTGTACAAGTTCCACCAACATGATACATCAAAGTTGATCATCGCTTTGACAAGCATGCTGGTTGTCATCAACAGCCTCAGTTCCTTCCAAATCTATGCAATGCCAGTGTTTGACAATTTGGAATCAAGGTACACAATCAAAAAGAACAGGCCTTGCCCCAGGTGGCTAAGAGTGGCCTTGAGGGGATTCTTTGGATGCCTCGCCTTTTTCATCGCCGTAGCTTTACCCTTTCTGCGAAGTTTGGCAGGTCTTATCGGAGGCATTGCCCTGCCTATAACTCTAGCTTACCCCTGTTTCATGTGGGTAGAGATTAAGAAACCAAAGATTTATAGCATAAATTGGTGTCTAAATTGGACGCTAGGAATACTTGGTATGGTTCTTAGTTTAATGGTTGTCACAGGAGCCATTTGGAGCATAGTGGCTCAGGGAATAAAATTCCACTTCTTCAATCCACAGTAAGAACATGAAATGTACCACCTCCCAGGATGCATGGCCAAGCATGCAGAGCTAACATTTGGGATGTTCCCAATGGCCGTTACAGATAAATTTCGAGAATCATTATACAATCATGGGAAAACTTCATTCTAGATGTTGGAAGTAGAATAAACTTAATATTTGGCATCGCCCTACAAATATTACATTTCGAAATCACAATCTGAGACAGGTCATGAAACAGACAAGGATAATTTCACTTCTATTCTTCATATATGGCCAACAAACCAGAAATCAACCTAGCAAAGCTCCAACCTAGTTACCTTACTGAAAAATAATACACCTCTAAAACTCAACTGTCTAGCACACATGTTGTCATTACACAAGAAATCATCTGATGGTATTTTAACTTCCAAATGTAAGACTTACAAGGGGTCAAAAGCTCAATAGTAACTTGCATTAGTAGCACTTTGTATACAGAAACGTGAAAAGAAAAATGAAATGCAAATATATAGATACTTGATGATACCCTAGCACTACTAAGTTACACCATCTCCCATAGTGATCTACATCAGCAAGTTGGATAAGCACATGTTGACACAAGATCGTCAATTATGTACTTGTTTGACTTGCTATAGGTTGAATCAGGAGTTACACAAATCCAATTATGAATATGAAGCTGAATCAATGGAAATGGTCAAGAATGGCCATGATCCCTACTCCAGGAAAAGGAGAGAAGGGACAAAAGGAAACATGCCAAAGATCAAGACTTGACACCATTTTACATTGACAACGGGAGAAGCATTCTTCGTTTCTTTTTCCTTGCTAGTCTTACTTGCTTTGTAATTTTCATGCATAAAAGCAACAACACCGTGATACAAACTAATATAAAAGCAAGCCGGATGTGCTTAAAGTACAACGAGACTACTGAGAAAACCAGGAAAGCTAAAATAACAAGTTCCCATATTACAAAGACCACGACATCCACCCTGTGTCACAATAAAGAAGAAACGAAAGGCATCATTATCATCATATAATGCTATGTGGGAAAAAGAATTGCATTGGTAAACAAACAGCAATTATCCGGCTAAAAATCTCTAAAAACGCAGATATTATATGTTTTCACTTTTCAACCCACATCCTCCACACTACAACGTTTCTTAAGTGCAAAAGGTAAAACATGATTGTAGGTTTACAATTTGCAAATTGCAATAGGCTGAACAATCATAATAAGCATTTTCGTTAGATAACTCAAGCCTGCAGCTTCCTAAAAAACTGGGCAAAACTAATCTTAACTCTAGAGTCTCCTTTAGAGAACCCATATATAATCTTTCCATATAAAGTTCACCAAAAAAAGGCAGTCCAATGCACAAGCATCCCGCATTAACACATGGTCTGGGAAGAACCGCACCCAAAGGATATATAATAGACAACCTATCCTAATAATTACATCCGTAGCAACCTACCTGGAGACAACTCAAGCGTTGCTCCAAGACTCCCCTTCATAAAGTTTACTAATCCGTACCATATTTTAGAGAAAGCCCATTTTTCAATAGCAGGCACAACCAAAACGATCCCCAAATCAAGATGTTAAATTGAACAGAAGATGGGCACGTGCCCTGTGAACAATTTGAATAAAGATTCAAATAAAAAGCCCAACTGAATTTCCCTGCATCTGCCTAATGATTTATTTTGTTATAACTTAATAATAAATTCTCCCTATCCAAATCATATTAGGAACAGTCTCCGGCGTAATCGCAACCAATTTTTTTAATTTAAAAAACATGAAGTAAGGGAAAAGCAGCAAAACGCATTGTAGCTAAAGAGGAAATCAGAAGATATTCAAGTAAGCGGTTGAAATAAGAAAATGACAATTGGTGTTTTGATTGCGAGTTACACCATATGTGCAATTATTGCGAGGCACAAACAACAAACAGGGAAAAAGAAAGGAGATTTGATTATAAAAGGCAAAATATTCATAATTTACAAATATATTTATTTTGAAAATTTAGAAAAGAAAAAAAAAATGTTGGGTGTTGGCATACCTGGAAGAGGCGAGATTAGAAGAAGTGGAAGAGAAGAACGAGACAGAGGCCCAGTCATGCTTGGATCGAATCTGATACTCCCTTAGCTGCTCCGCCAGATTCGATCGTGTAATCATGGTACCTTCTCTCCTTCTCTCTTTCTCCTCTCTCAAAGCTCTGATTCTCTCTCTCTCTCTCTCTCTCAAACGAGAACGATGACTATGGCGACCTCCCCTTCTTTTGGTCTCCTTTTTCTCTGCAGAGCCAAAAAACTGATGGAGTTTGATTTCATTTGAGTTTAGTCGAGGGCGAACCAACCAGGCAACCACCAAGCAATCTATTTTTATTTTTTTTATACTTCTCTCTCAAACGGGCCTTAGGCCCAATTATAACATATATTAGCCCAAAGAGATACCCAACCAAAAGGCCCAATGAGTTTGCATATTGGTATCCTCCGTGTAAGGAAGTGGCAGAGTGTAGTAGAGTGAGTTTACCAAAAAATAAAAAACAAAAACTTGTGTCGTAGAGTGAGCTGGTTGTAGATGGCTTCCTCAGGCGGCGGCGACGGCGTGAGGCCAACAAAGAGGCCGTTAGGGTTTATGAAGCACGCGATGGCAAGAAAGGACAGCTTCATTCAGTGGTTTGCGATGACTGGGATTCTGCTTCTGAGCATGAGGTCTTTGGGTCAGAAATACCGAATCCATAGCCTTCAGGAGGAAAACTATACTCTTCAGGAGGAGCACGATTTACTCGCAGAGCGCATCAACAACATCAAGCGTGATCTCCTTCATGAAGCTTCTGAAGACTCCACTGGCGCCTTTGCTTCTCGCCTTCGTCTTCTCTTCTCCGATCACCACTGATCGCTCTTAGGTTTTCTTCTTTCTTTCCCTTTTAATTCCTTTTAGTCTCGTCATTCTTATGAACTATCTGTTACTACCTCTTATTAGCGATAATGAATGGATTGTGTTGTGCTATTGGTTCATGTGTAATTTCAATTAAGAATGAACGGAATTGCACTGTTGAAAGCGCTTCCCAATCTTGCTGTAGAGGTGTTTGTCACTTTGTCTTTAGCTGAGTATTTGTATCTTTGTGAATTGGACTGAAGTATGATTTCGACTAAATTATGACTAGAGACCTGAGCGGAAATTTTTGTTCACGTCTAGCGATTTACTATTGCTTTAGAAATCAGAACCTTATTATTGTAAACTAACTTCTATAGGGTATTCTCCCAAGATCAGCATCTGCTTCATGGTTTGAGTTGAATGATAATGGTGGTGGTAAGGGCTAGCAAAGGTTGATCAACATCATGGTGCAGAGAATTAGAACGCATACCATAAGTTGATTTGTTGATTATGAACCTTTCTGGGGACTTTTGAAATTTCATACGGGATGGAGCTATCTATGTGTAATCGGTACTAAGGCTTACAACTGGGCAATTAGGACTATGATGATGATGATTTTTGCAATTTATGTCCAAAGTTGGATGTTGGACGTTGAATTTGGACATCTATTTGGAAAATAGGAAGAGATAGAATACTGAAACAGACAACATTCTCTTTTGAGTCTAATTGTTAAAATAATGCAAGAAAAAAATAATGATAAATAAATTTTTGTAGAAACAGTAAAATGAAGACAATAACCAATCTTAGATCCCACCATTTCGAGTCTAATGTAGGGAGAAAAAATAGACCCATATAATGCATCACCCGACACTCATAATGATAAAAGGGATGCCCGGAAGTTATAATGAAAAATATTTACTTATAGCGACGAAACACTAGCAAGTTGCACCCTGCCGCTGTAGTTTGATAAGCAATTTATTTCGAATAAAATAATTCTTTTTCATCTATATTTTCTGTCTCTGTCATCTATTATTTTTCTTAATCTGGATTTTAATTTTAATTTTGATCTATATCTTATTTTACCTTCTAGCCCGCAATGTTACTTTAGCATTCTATGATATGAACGGTGTTTGTGGTTTGTTTGATTTTGTTCAGTTGTAGCTTGCTCCGTAAAATGTAAACCACAATTGTAGGAACTTTATTTGGCATACCTTAAAAGTTTGCATCCACTCCTCACCCACATCTGTGAACAATTGACTTTGAGTGATAATGGAAACATTTAGTGGATCTGACTTTTGAGTGTAAAATGAAAAATCACAAAGTAGTTGAATGTGTGATATTGTGTTAACTATGAGCGCGATTGCTGGCCTGTGAATTTCTCTCGTGAAGCTATAGGAAACCTGCATTACCATATAGTTGGAATATGGAAAGGTATATTTTGTTAAAGAACAAATGGACGACGGACATGTTCTGACTTATGTTGGTGGAGAATTAGATTGAAAGCGAGTATCAAGAATGCGCCAACCAATGCATCTTAAAAATTGAAAAGTGAGTGGGAGATGCTGCTATGGCCATCGTTATTACTATAAGATAAATTGTTGGGTCTAGCAACTTTTTGTATTTTTGGCCATCATTTGGCCAACACAAACTAAATTGTTATTTTACTAATTCATGTGTGCAAATTTAACGTAGGTGCAAATTGTTTTGATTTATGGGTATAAAATATATTGATTTATGTGTGTAAAATTTTAATAAATATAAGTATAAATTATATATTTTTTGTGTGTAAAATATCTGTAAATATAGATACAAATTATTGTTGGTTAAGTGTTGGCAAAAAATGATAATATTTGCTAGTCATGTATCATTGCTTTTACTCTAAAACCCTATTATAGTCTATGGTTTACCCGTTTATATATTGGCCAAAAATGATAATATTGCTCTTACTCTTCGGTATGATCCTGTGGTAGATTTAACTCCTGAAACATGAGTAAATGGCCAATGACGCATATTAGTTAGTTATTTAGTTGACAGCAGCGATGTTTGATTAAATAACATTTAAAGATCATCATTTAGGCTATCTAGATTGGTCTATCTCTTACCCCCACTCTATTTTCAGATAAAAACAAAGCTCTTTTAATAAAGTTAAAAGACATAAATCTCTAGTCTGTATAATAAATTTGAGTAAATTTATGTAGTTGCAATATGAGGAGATTAATGATGTCTGAGTGCGCCTTGTAGCATGTCTTTTTTTCATGTCCAAAAGCTGTAGTTGTGTAACTAAATTAGTTAAAGCTAAATTAATTTTCAAAATAATAATTGGACATTGTTTCATTTATAGATTCTTTTTTGCAATAAAGTGATAATTTACCTTGCAAAAGGAGGATTCTCATTGTCAATACAACGAATTGATAATAATCATTGTGGGATTTGGTTAGCACTAATCTCTGCACATTTATATGATCGGTTTCCGACATGAAAAAACCAGCAGCGTGTGAATCACATTTTAACTTTTTTTTTTTTAATAACTGCTAAGATCACGTGAACCTTTACTAGCTGGGACACTTGTTTTATTTTACCATAGCACGACTGACTCCAAAAAGCAACACCTTTAGAGTTCGTTTGGATGCAAAATAGAAATTGGGAGGAAAGAAAATGGGAGGAAAGAAAATGAAAGGAAAAGTTGATTTTTTATATGTTGTTTGGATGGAGAGAAAATGAATGGAAAGAAAGTAGGAGAAATTTTTTTTTTGTTTGGATGAAAAAAAAATAATAAATATGTAATTGTATATTTTTTATTCTTTTTTTTTATTCTTTTTTTATTCTTTTTTTCCCGTTGTTTTCTTTTTCTCCAAATTCCCTTGAAACAAACACTGCGTTAACTATTGAAAAATTTCTGATTTCTGATGCCGTATGACAGTTGTTTGTAATTTTAGGCTCACACGACCCAGACAATGGATTGGCTCAAATTTTAACATTTTAATTTAGGTGCATTCCTACTAAACATAAATATTACCAATTTTATTTAAAATGTACTTGTTCACTTTTAGGAATAGAGTAAGAAATCTAATGCAGGAAAATTATTGTTTCTATTCTTTCTCTTATGGGGCCCTGAGTAGTCCATGACTCTTGAATCAACCTTGTCGGCTCTGTCTGAACTCTGGATGATAGTAACCCATCTTAGGAGGAAAAATGCTAACTAACCACTTGCGAGGTTAATGGAATGAGCAAGGAGATGTCACAAATCACGTAGTGGGGGCATTTGGTCTTTATTTGTGTGAGAATACATGCTATCTAGTTATTTAAAATTCACATTTTAAACATATAGTATATTTTATACTTATTCAAACTCATTAACACACCAAATTGATCGTATAAGTTCAAACAAAGATTTCCCTTTCAAGGTGTCTTCACCATATTAGACAACGTAAGCATTAAATGATGCATAAGATGATAAGAATATCTTATATCCTTAACTACTTGACCAACCTCTTCCGTTGGAACTTTTGGAAGTATCGCTTGCTAAATTTTTATGGCTACGCATTCATATTATGCTCGTATTAGTTAAATACCACTTGAAACAGCATGGCAGCCCATTATTAGATATCTATGTTTCTGTCTATAGCTATAAGTAACAATTATGTTGGATTTGGATGACAATAAGATGCATAGACCGAGTCCGAGACTGAGATGAGGGAGGGAAACAAAAGTCCAGTTTAGAAGTTTAGGCTTGAATATACGGGCGCAATTAAAGTTAACGAAGTGAAATGGAGTCCAATTGATTCTTAAATCAAACAACCATATGTGATTATTTTCCTTAAAAATGTGTAATTCAAAAAGCATACAGTGATCACATACGTTATTTAATTCAAAATTGACGAATCAAATTGTTTTTCTGCACTTCCATGAAGGGCGGCAATTAGAATCGGTAAGTGCGCAGTGTGTGATTCATCCAAGCCGCTGTACTGAATTCTGAATATGAACCGACTTTAGAATAATTCAAGAAGCAAAGCAACAAAGAGGGCCCTCTGCTCCTCCTCCTCACATGTGAGGGTCCTGGAAGCTGTAAACAACAAAACAAGGTACTTCACTCCTCCCCACCCACATCCACATTAGTAAGCGCAACAAAAACTAACCCATGTGGGAGACAACAGTACTAATCCTGATCCTATTTACTTAATTAACCTCCCTCTCAGTCTCAGGACCCCACGACCGACACTTATTTTCCATTCCTATTTTATTTTCGGTTCTAAGTCCCCCTAGATTTTCCCTCCTTTTTTTATTTTAACATTTTAAAGTTAAACACGGCTACTATGGTAGCATTACACATGCTAACATCACTCCTTCCCTCTGTACCGCACTAATGTGTCCCCATTCCTAATCATTTTATGACATCTCCCCTCTCTCACTCACTCACTCTCTCACTCTCCTCCCTTTTAAAGTCTCTCCCTCTCAGAAAATGCCGCTCAAGTTAGGAGGAGGAGCTGCTGCTTTTGGCGCCTTCTTAGTCCTATGTGTTGGTTTTTCTCTCTTTGCAGTTACCTTGGCTGAAGACCCGTACAGGTTCTTCAACTGGAACGTCACTTATGGCGATATTTACCCCCTTGGAGTTCGCCAAAGGGTACGTACTTGTCAACATTTTTGTTCTCTTAATTACGTTACATCAATTACATTATGGATCTGATTCAATGTGATTAATTCATGAGATCAACACGTGAACAGGGAATACTTATCAATGGGCAATTTCCCGGTCCAGACATTCATTCAGTTACCAATGACAATCTCATCATCAATGTCTTCAACAGCTTGGATGAGCCTTTTCTCCTTTCCTGGTACATTTCCATTTCTCTCTGTTGAAGCATTTGCCACTTTCCGCACCACCTTCCGATCTGCTCCTTCTTTTTCTTTTTTTCCGGGATCACAATACATAAAATCAAGCATAATGACGAAAGTGAAAAGGAACTACAAGCATGTGATTAGAGTGCTTTGTTAAAACAATTAATTAATTAATTCAGCTTTGTGTTGTGATCCTCTGGCCACTAATAAGGAGTATGTCTTTATTCTCTTGTCGCTTGCACAATTCTTAGTACACTTCTCTAACACTATGAGAAGCCACCGCATTTCACACGGTGCTGGACCATTTGTTTGGACACGGATCTAGATCTGGCTCATTCACTATTGGTATTATATTATAATATTATAATAATATTCTGAAAGAGAAAGAAAAAGAAAAAAGCAAGATTTATTTAGCTATTACTTCTGGAAAGAGCAAACTAAAGTTACATGGATGATTATTGATATTAGGTGGCGCATCATCTACGACATAGACATAGACATGGAAGCCTGTTGTTATCAGCAAGCTCAAAGCTAAGTCATAATTTGGGGTAATAAGAAAGCGACCAACGTTAGTAGTAATAAAAGGAAGAATTAAGAAAGGGAAAGTTTCTAGAATTAATGTTTGAATTTCTGTTATGCAAAAGTAAGGTGAACAATAATTAAATATTATTAGGGTCCATTTCATTTCATTTCTCTTTCTCGCTTTACTGTCTTCAAGCAAGTATGGCCTATCAACTAATAAGAGTAGATCAATGTCATATAACATAAATCACATGCTTAATTTTTTTTTTTTTTCAAGATAAAAGAATGAGAAATGATGGCTGTATCACTTTTTATGTACACATTTCTTTTACGGCATAATTTTTTTTTCTCACTTCTAATACCAAAAGTGAATTAGTGAAAGGTGTACAGAGAGAAAAGTGATGTATATAACATTATTCTAAGAATATAATCAAGATGGAAGAAGGAAAAAAAAATAATTGAATGAGTTGCATGAGAATTTCATTCCAGATTTGTATGAATTGAAAATACAGGAATGGGATCCAGCAGAGAAGGAACTCATTTGAAGATGGAGTGTTAGGAACAACATGCCCAATCCCACCAGGGAGGAACTTCACATACATTCTACAAGTGAAGGATCAGATTGGAAGCTTCTATTACTTCCCATCTCTTAATTTTCATAAAGCAGCTGGTGGTTTTGGAGGAATTAGGATCCTAAGCAGGCCTAGAATTCCAGTTCCATTCCCTGATCCAGCTGGTGATTACACTGTTCTCATTGGAGATTGGTACAAATCCAACCACACTGTAAGTGTTACACTAACACTACCTGTTAATACTTCATTTCATTTTCCATCCAAGTTTAATTGAATATAGTACAATAGTATTACAGTGGGATGAATAACAAACATTTGACTTTTCTTGTGGGGCTTTCGTGGTTGGCAAGTGATTGATGATTGATGATTGATATCTCCAACTAATTTCGCTCACAGATAGTAGCGCAAAAGCAAGAAATAAATGACACCATCGCCCCACCCTAAAATAAAAGACACACTAGCTCACTCTTTTCCTTTATCTGATGTGGCCTAATCGCCACCTCGCGTATTTTTAGGTGAATAGAAGTATAGAACATTCAATTCAATATTCCAAAAAAAAAGAAGAAAGAAAACGTTACTATGTCATCACTCATCAGGGTTTACAAGTGGGCATTGCAGCTAGTACCAGCTGACTCAGCATCATAAAGAGAGACAAGGGAGTAAGAAAAGAGTATAATGAAGAAGAAAAATTGCAATTTACTACTCCTACTTTAAAAGAATGCTGCTACAAGTCTGCTATCTCCTGTAATGTTAAACTGACTAGGTAGAATCTTTAGTTTTGTTTGTATTAGTAAGTCAAGAGTGTTGAATTGCGACAACCGCCAATAGGTCCAATGAGATGGGTTTGGATCCTTGTAGTCATTAATTGCATTTGTGACTTTTAAATGCATATTGATCCTCGTGCCAAAGAGATAACCTTCATTGAGGAATGAGGATCAACCCCACCTATCCAATTACTCGCATCTTCTCAGCCACGGGGTGATCTCGCTTTTGCGGCGGTGTCCACGTTTCGTGCAAATTATTATCATAATCATAATAATAATACTACAATAATGAAGACATTATTTCTTCAATGTTAGATCAAATTTTTCTAGTAAATGCATACTAATATTTCTAGATCAACAGATACCGGTCTTCCACCAATTCAATACTTGAATAGTAGTACTACATATGATACTTCTTTTAAAACAAATAAATGATGCAATTAGATCTTTTTGTCCTTTTGAAGGGAGCACTTAAATAGTTAAAACTTTTGCTATTACTATATAATGACATTGAGATTTAACTTTAATAATCCTATTTGTCAGTGAATTTTAACAAAATCATTTCCTCTAATGTATTATGCAGACGTTGAAAGCTCATCTTGATAGAGGTAAGAAGTTGCCTTTGCCTGATGGCATTCTCATCAATGGTCGTGGGCCTAATGGAGCATATCTCAACGTCGAACAAGGTATGCACTTGTTCTAATAATAATAATATTGCATAGATAGAAATGAGGAGTAATTTTGATGAGGTCGATCAATTTGAATGGTCTTGTACAAACAGGAAAGACTTACAGGCTTAGAATATCAAACGTGGGGTTGCAACATTCGCTTAACTTTCGCATACAGAACCACAAATTGAAGCTGGTAGAAGTGGAAGGAACACACAGCCTACAAACCACATACTCCTCCCTTGACGTTCATGTGGGACAATCTTATTCGGTTCTAGTTACTGCAGACCAACCAGCACATGACTATTACATTGTTGTTTCCACTCGATTCAACTACAAGATCCTCACCACCACTGGAGTTCTTCACTATAGCAATTCTGGGGGCCAAGTTTCCGGTCCAATCCCTGGTGGACCTACCATCCAAATTGATTGGTCTTTGAACCAGGCCCGCTCCATAAGGTATTACAGAAGTGTTCGAATGACAATAAAAATCAATTCCTTAATTATATTTATTTTATTTTATTTTATATTTTTTAATTAGTGTCGGAATAATCGAGTAAAAATTTAGATGTGTAATTATAAATATTACGTATAAATATTAAGTTCACTTTGGGTTATTTGTTTCCCTAGCATAACTTAAGGTATTACTATTCATTCTTCCATAATCTTATTCTATTAGTTTATCATTCTCTAAATTCTAGTAGATATTGCTGATTGCTCACCTTGTAATAAATGCATATGATGAACTGAATCTCAGGACTAACCTTACGGCAAGTGGACCAAGGCCGAACCCTCAAGGATCATACCATTACGGTTTGATAAACACAACCAAGACCATAATTCTGGCAAGTTCAGCTGGTCAAGTGAACCGCAAGCAGAGATATGCAATCAACAGCGTGTCCTATGTTGCCCCAGACACTCCTCTTAAACTCGCCGACTACTTCAAGATCTCGGGTGTTTTCCGTGCTGGAAGCATCTCTGACAGACCCTATGGTGGTGGCATATACCTTGATACCTCTGTATTGCAAGCTGATTATAGATCCTTCGTTGAGATTGTCTTCCAAAACAACGAGAATATTGTTCAGAGCTATCATCTTGATGGCTACTCTTTCTTTGTAGTTGGGTGAGTCATCACATTCACATATGTCTATACATATATGTTTTTCTTTAGTCTTCTTATATTGGTCAATAATTTGTTGGCCTGAAGTTATTTCAACTATAAAATGTAGTATGGATGGAGGACAGTGGACAACTGCTAGCAGGAACAGTTACAATCTTAGGGATGCAATTGCACGTTGCACAACACAGGTGAGCCAATAATTTTAACAATTGTTAATGTTAAATTCAGAAACATTCAAGTGGTGGTTATGATTTATGAATGTTTATGCAACATGAATTAAATATACTCTAATGCAGTGTTATATTCATATTTGATTGTGAGCAGGTATATCCTTATTCATGGACGGCTATATATGTTGCACTTGACAATGTGGGAATGTGGAACTTGAGGTCTGAGTTTTGGGCACGACAATATCTTGGTCAACAGTTTTACTTGCGGGTTTACACAGATTCAAACTCAATTAGGGACGAATTTCCAGTTCCAAAGAATGCACTTCTTTGTGGTAAGGCAAGTGGAAGACACACACGTCCCCTTTGAGCTAGAAAGGATTATTTGATGGATCCATCCAGGTGTCCAAGGCATTCTAGCTTTAGAATATAAAGAGTAGCTAAATTATGTGCTGCTAATTTTATTGTTTGAGTGCTTTCACTTTTTTATGATATGCTCTGCTGGAATGTTTGAACATGTGTAATTTTATCTTTGTATGACCCCAGCTCGAGGTCACATTCTTTCCCAGGAAAAAGAAAGAGACAGAGAAAGAGAGAGAGAGAAGAGAGAGAGAGAAGCAATATATTATATATTTTTATTCCCTTTGTATTATCTCGATTTTTACTAGCATTAAAAAGTAAGGTTATGCAGATTGCAGCAAGTTACCATTTGCATTTTGACATTGATTGTGTATGATTCAACTATTCAAGTCATTTTTCTGGATTTTAGAAGAGAAACCAGATTTGCTATAAAATATCCAGATTAAGATTGTCCGAAGAAAAGACGAACTCTCAAATCTTGTGTTCAGAAGTTGTATTAAAAAGATCTTTCGAATTTAAACATCAATATTAAGATTTTTAGGCAATCTTTTCAAATAAAAGGTTGACTATCCTTTATGTCATATTTAATGGTTCTTGGAGGTAAAATTAACCATCTTCTTAACTTGAGTTTTGAATATCAAATAAATCAACTATGATATAATTATATTTGTAAATTACAAGAGATTTTAAAGAACCATCAATTTGTAATTTTCCCCCCCTTTTTTTCAAAAGTAAAATCAAAAGGCAAAACAGGGAACAAGAGAATTAGGCATTTTATCGATGGTTGCAATATATTCCATGTTCTATTGAAGCAGAATTATAGAAGTTATGATCACTTGCTATAGTTAAACATTTCACATGCACTATGATACACACTAATTTTGTTAAGCTACAATATGTTGCAACCTATGAAGCACGGATACTTCGCTGGGTTATCGTGTCCGCGTGTCAAACACATTTCGGACACGACATTCACCGACACTCGTCCGACACGCATGTTTGCTATGTCCAACTGTGTCTTAATAAAAAATAAAAAATTCTTCTCCGGACACGCCTAGACACACCTAAATATCATCACGTGTCTGCGTGTCCAGTCTTATTCTTAACATATATTCTTAAAATAAATTTAAATATAGTATATATTATTATTTATTAAAACAAAAAATATTTTAAATACTTGATATAATTAAAATAAGACATTAAAAAATAATTAAAAATTTTATTTATATTTTAATATCAATAAAATATCAAAATATCATTACAATTTATCTAAAAAATACTTTATATTTTATATATATGCGTGTCTCCGTGTCATATAAAATTTTAAAATTCGCGTATCGCCGTGTCCCGTGTCGTGTCGTATTCCGTATCCGTGTCAGTGTCTGTGCATCATAGATTGCAACCATATTTTCAATAAATGTCTAATTCCCTATTCTACGATTTGGTTTTTCTTTTAATAGGTTCTTTTTTGCTTTTGACGGTTTTTATGGGTAAAAGGAAAACATTATAAATTGAAACTTCTATCAACATTTTGGATATAAACAGAAATTGGTTAAGAAAATATATATTTTGTATTTTTTAATTGATCAATGATTGTAATTATAGACTATATTCAAGAAAAAAAAATGTACATCTCATCATATCTTTTCAAATCTATCAAAACTTATAAAAGGTTCATAATATTAACGGAATGATATTTGTGTGGTGAGTTAGCACCTCTAAAAGAAAGTAAGAAAAGCGTGAAGAATAAGTGAAAAAAAAAAAAAAAAAAGAGAAAATTGATTATTCCTTTTGAACTTTTGTATGATCTAAATATTGCTTGTCTTGGGACAAAGATGGTGACTGGTCCATATGCTCTAACTTGGATAAATTGGGATGAAAAAATTGGTTGGTAGGAGATTTAGTGAAGATGTCCGTCATTTGTTGTAGAAGGAGCAGAGAGCAATTTTATTATCCAATTTGAATTTTTTTTTGGTAGACAAAATGGCAATCAATTTTAGTGTGTTTGTAAAAAAATAAGATTTGTAATAATACGAAGAGCACTCTAATAAAAAAATAAGACAGATGGATAAGCATAAGAGATATTTAGGGCGTGTGTGGTTGAGGAAATTATAAATAATTTTTAAGAATTTTAAAATGAAAATATCATATGTTCATGTTTGGTTTAAAGTTTGAAAAATTATTCTCAAGCAAATTTGATTTCAGGGAATTAAAATACCATCATTTCAATTCTCACATTTTTCTTGGGTATATATGATTGCCATGGAAATAAAATTTTTATAACAAAATAATACTTGAACCACATACATCCTTAGGTAGGGGTGTCCGCAGATCGGATCGGATCGGATATGGCCGAAAATTCGATCCGATCCGCACAATTTCCATCAGATCGGATCGGATATGATATCCGCACTTTTTAGTGCCGAATCCGATCGGATCCGATCCGCACATTTGCGGATCGGATCGGATATCGGATATATCCGTATAATTAAACCTTCTCTTTTTAATCATATTTCTATGTAAAAGAATTCGATAAAAATATTTCTTTCATACTTTTAAACTTATTTATTCCTAAAATATTTTTAATCAAACTCTCTCTAAATAACAAAAATAAAATAATACAATATATGAATAATAATTACTAACTAAAACATACAAGCAAGTAAATATAATACCAAACATATATTTATTTATTTATTTTTTAATTATTATAGTGCGAATCTGCGGATCCGCGGATCGGATACGCGGATGTAGAGCAGATATCCGCGATCCGATCCGCAAAGGGTGCGGATCCTATCCGCAAAAGGTGCGGATCCGATCCGATCCAATCCGATCAATTTGCGGATCAGATCGTATTCGCAATTTTTGGATCGGATGCGGATATTTACCGCAGATCTGTGGATACGATCCGATCCATGAACACCCCTATCCTTAGGAACCTTAACAAGTTCAGAATCCAAAGTAGCTCACAAGTGATATTGGCAAGTGTACAATTTCTGTTTTAGTGGAGGAGCGAGCAACAATTGTATGCTTCTTGGACTTTTAAGAAATCAATGAGTTCCCCAAGAAGAAACGGTAATTGGTCAAAGAACGACGAATATCTAGACATCCTACTCAATTGGAGCCACTGAAGCTATATATTTGAAGAGCAAAATTTTTGGAAAAAATTAGATCACTTCCTAGACTATTTTGCAAATACCTAAGAACTTGAATGGCTACCTTGTATAGTAACTAAGTGGCAAATGTTATGAATTGACTGAGGTGTTGAGTGGCACAAGTGATATTAGGTTGGATGCTGATGAGGTAAATAAGGCATCCAATCAAGTAACGATAAACAAAAGGATCAGACACAAGAGAACTAAAATCCTAATAAAGATTGGTGGTGCTATCCACAGTGGCAGATTTGACTCCTAAAAATCTTAGAGAGATGCCTTAAGTTGAGTGAGCTTCTTCAGTTTTTAGAAAATATCTCAAAGTACCAAGATTCTTAATTTTAAAATGGGCATCTAAAGTTCTTTATATAGTTGCTATTTTAGAAATAGAATTTTGAATAATTCCAATATCATCAACATACACCAACAAAATAGCGATTTCATTATCCAAAATTTTAATTAAAAGACAGTAAAAAATAATCTACTAATACCCACATGAAAGAAGAAGAATAAAAATCTATTCATACCATATCCTACTAGATTATCTCAATTCATATAAGAATTTAAGATGATAGCAGTATCGATTTGTACGGGTTATAATGAGATAAGGGAGAAGATCCATGTAAACAGTCTCTATTAAATCACCATATAAAAAATATTGTTGACATCTAACTGATAGATTAGTCATTTTTTGATTGAGGCTAATGCTAAAACTATTCTAATGGTTACTGGCTTGACTATTTGGGAGAAAATTCCAAGAATTCACCCCTTCTATCTAGTCCCCTTCACCACCACACAGACTTTGTACGATTCAATTGAACCATTCGAGTGGCACTTGATTTTATAGATCCATTTACAACCAATATGTTTTATCTTTGGGGAGATATTTGATGTGAGGATTATCGTCGGTTAGGAATTTCACACAAATAATTCCATTGCAAATATAGTCAAAACCATGGTTGTCAAACTCGCGAGTTAACTCGTAAACTCGTACGAGTTTACGAGTTTAGGTAGTGGAATCGAGTTGACTCGGACATAAACTCGTTTCTGGGTAGACTCGGGTTGACTCGGCTAGACTCGGATAAAATCGTGCAAACTCACGAGTTTGCTAGCGAGTCAGCGAGTTTAATTTCGTTGTCCATTTTCGCCAAAACGGCGTCGTTTTGGCCCAGAAAAAAAAAGCCTTACAGAAGCGGCTAACCCAAACCCGCAACCTAAACCCACACCCACTAATGAAGGAGTGAACTAAAGTTCGAAACCCTAGTGACTCCCTCAACCAAACCCTCACGGCCAGCCTCACTCGTCACACCCTCCACCATCTAACGGCGGCGTTGTCTATGCCGCCACGCAGAGGCCAGACGCCAGAGTCCAGACGGACCCCTCGCCTTCTCACCTCCCCTCGCCTCATCCCTCGTCCCCCACCGCTCACCCACGCAGCGTCGCAGAGCCCAGTGAAGGACTACCATGCAGAGTCGCATAGCGCCAGAGCCCACCACCAGTCCACCACGCCATTTGCCTCCCCTCCCCTGTTCTGCCCTCGTCGGCCTTGTTCTGTTTTTCTTCACTGAAGCACTGCCAATCTGCTTCAAGTGATAAAGTCTATCCATCTCCAAGGTAATTTTGTTAAACTAATTCAAATGCTAACAATTTTGGTTGCAATTATTCAATTCTGCAAATTTATTAAGGCCCTGATCTGCGTTTGATCTGTTGAAAATAAATTAATGTGTGAAAAAAAACTGATGCTGCTTGCTTGCTTCTGTAATATGTACTTCATGCTTCATGCTTCAATCATGGTTAAAATGTGTGGATAGTGCTTCTGCTATATATTTTTTTTTCTTTTGTTTTCTGCTTCTGTTATGTAGTTATGTTTAGTCTTTAGTTTATTGAAATTCTGAAGTCTGAATTAGTGAATTGAAACTCTCAAGTCTGAATTGTTAGTTAGTGTTACTGACTTACTGTGTTAGTTTAATTGAAAGTCTGAAGTCTGAATTGTTAGTTTAAATGAAAATGTATCTGTTGTGTGATAAAGTGAGTATTGGAGTATTGGTGGTTGACTCTGGTTGCCATTGTTTTAATTTGTTTGTGCTTGATCATATTGATGACCTCAAAGGGGGTTCATATGACAATGAGAATGGACTTTTGGGTTAACTCATAACTGGGTGGTATATTATTCCGAATCACAAAAGTATTGCTTGCTGTACTGCATTTGGAGTGATGATTATTGATTAAGTCTTATGATGCTGAAAATTTTTCATCTTTTAAACATTATTGTTGTAAGTGTAGCTGAAACTAGTGTTAGTTATGAATTTAGTTAGTGGATAATCTGAATCTAAATTTAGTTAGTGGATAATCTGAATCTGAATTTGTTGTTTGGGTTGTTGATTTTTAGGGATAAAAATACAAAATGTCTGAGAATGTTGGTTCAGGGACAGGGTCTTCGCTTCCTAGTATTCCTAGACCTACACCTACTGTTTCTAGGAGAAAAAATGCAACTGGAAATAGAAGTGATATAGGATGGAAACATGGGATTGATGTTCAAGGCAATGGTAAAAAAGTGAAGTGTAATTATTGCTCAAAGACTATAAGCAGAGGGATTTATAGATTCAAGCATCATCTTGCCGGTACTAAAGAGGATTCAGAGCCTTGTGCTTCAGTACCTGAAGAAGTGAAGGCTGTGATGTTGAAAGTCTGTGTGGAGGCTAAAGAAGCATCATTGAAGAAGAGAAGATTCGGTGATGATGAGGATTATCCTGAACAAACAGAAAAGGAGAAGGACAATTCTCAACAAAAGGGGAAAGATATTCGCAACTTTGTTACAAAAGGAAAAGGGGCTCAAGTTCAATCAACAATAAATCAAATGATGAAGAAGGATCTAAAGGAACAATGTGATCAACAATGTGCCATATTTTTCTATACAAGTGCTATTCCTTTCAATGTTATTAAGAATCCTGAATTTTTAAAGTTTTGTGAGATGGTTGGGAGATATGGAATTGGCTACAAACCCCCTTCTTACCATGAGTTAAGAGAAACCCAATTAAAGAAAGCAGTGAACAATGTTGATGAAATGCTTACTGAATTTAAAGCAGAGTGGAAGAGAACTGGTTGTTCAATCATGTCGGATGGATGGACTGATAAAAAAAGGCGTAGTATTTGTAATTTCTTGGTGAACAGCCCTAAAGGAACAGTTTTTCTTTATTCATTGGACACTTCTGACATCTCGAAAACAACGGATAAAGTTGTCAAAATGCTAGAAGATGCCGTAGAATTTGTTGGTGAAGAGAATGTAGTCCAAATTGTTACAAATAATGCTGCTAATTATAAGGCTGCTGGAGAAAGAATGATGGAGACTAGAAAAAGTTTGTATTGGACACCATGTGCTGCACACTGCATAGATTTGATATTGGAGGATTTTGAAAAGAAGCTAAAGGTGCATGAAACAACCATAAAAAAGGGAAGAAAAATCACCACTTTTATCTACTCTCGGAGTATGCTCATTAGCATGTTGAGAAATTTTACAAAGGGAAAGGACTTGGTTCGGCCAGGTGCCACAAGATTTGCCACTGACTCTCACTTGTCTTCATGATAATAAAGGACCGTTGATGACTATGTTTACTTCTGCTGATTGGAAGACAACTAAGGTTGCATCAATGCCTGAAGGAATAAGAGTCCAAAACATGGCCTTGGATAGTAGGCTATGGAAGAATATTGTCATATGCCTCAAGGCTGCTGCTCCTCTCATTACAGTCCTTCGCTTGGTTGATTCAGATGAAAAACCAGCCATGGGTTTCATCTTTGAAGGCATGAAAAACGCCAAAGAAACAATCAGGACTAACTTCGGTTGTGTTAAAAAGAGGTAATCTTGAGTCTTGACTAATTGAAAGCTTTAATATTTGATTATCAATGTATCATGTTACCATGTTTTCTTTTTATATTCAGTTATTTATTTAATTTTCTTATTTTTATTCATTTGCATTGTTATTTTTAGTTACGAACCTATATGGGAAATTATTGATGGAAGGTGGGAAAGTCAATTGCATAGACCATTGCATGCAACTGCGTATTATCTTAATCCTCATTATCACTATGAACCAAATTTCATGGTTGATGATGCTGACATTAAGATTGGTCTATATAGTTGCTTGAAAAAACTGGTTCCTAACCAGGAAGAAAGGAAAAAGGTTGGTCTACAGCTTCCTGACTTTCATTATGCTAGAGGCCTCTTTGGTAATGAAACTGCAAAGAGTAGTAGGAAGACCATGCTACCTGCTGAGTGGTGGGACTTCTATGGAGATAGTTGTCCAGAACTAAAGAAGTTTGCTATCTGAGTTCTAAGCTTAACTTGTAGTTCATCTGGTTGTGAGCGTAATTGGAGTGCATTTGAAATGGTAATTCCTTATTCCTTACTTCCTTAGAACTATTCATTATTTATTTTAATTTTAATTTTTGTATTTTTATTAACTATTGGCACTATATGTTTGTAGGTTCATACAAAGAGAAGAAATCGGTTGCATCAAAAGAAAATGAATGATTTAGTGTATGTGATGTATAATTTAAAGTTAAAGGACAAGCAAATTAGAAAAACTCCAGAACTTGAATTTGATGCAGTGCATTCTGATGATGAGTGGATAACTGAGGATGTTAATGAAAATATTGCTGAAAGTGTTGAGCATTCTCACTTGCCAACGAATGACAATACTAATGATGATCCAAATAGTAATGAATTTGCTATTCCAGATATGAATAGTAATGAATTCAACATGGGTGAGGGAGGTGAGAATGAGTTTATTGGGGGATCCATAACAAAATTTAATAGAGGAAGAAGATGAACATGTGAATGATGATGAAGATTTTGTTGGTCGTGTTGAACCTGAGGTTGAAAGAAATGATGTTTCTGATGAAGATGGTGAAGATGATGATGTTGATGCCATGGAAGATGAAGATATTGGAGGATTTGAGTTTTAGAGTTTATTAGAAATTTAATTGTTGCTTTGTTGTTTTCTTTTGTGTTTTGGTTATGTCTTATGAACCTTTGATTGTGTAATTGTGTGTTTTATGTTGAACTAGATAAATACTTGTGAAGGATTTAAATGTGTGATCCAAAGTACTTGTTGTAACTTGTAATTTTAGTATTAGGTTAATTTATTATGTGTTTTGATGTTGAAATTGTTAGGTTTGAATGTCTATATCTGAGTAAATATATATATTATACATGATATATATATATATTTTTAAAAATGTATAACAGGTAAACTCGTACGAGTCTACGAGTCGAGTCTAGATCAGCTCCACGAGTTTACCTAGACTCGCGAGTTTGACAACCTTGGTCAAAACTAACAAACAATTCTCAATTAAAGTTTAATTTTTTGTTGTCACAAGTTTAACCTAATAAAAATAACCGAGAGTATTATTCCCGAATCGTTCTACCTAAGAATTACAATCGAGTGCTCAATTATTGGTTGAGTTTCACAGGTTGAGTTGATAAAGAAGCGAAAATTTAAATGACAATAAAATAAAGAAAATAACTAAGGAAATCAATTACTAAAAAGAGGCATTCATGGCAAGGATTGAGAATTAAGGCTTTTTATTCTAGTCATTAATTATCATATAATAGTTGTCAAGAGCTAATTCTATTAAGTTATCTCCAACATTGGAAGAAGGTATAATGTTATCTTCACATTGAGAGAAAGTCAAATAGGACTAGTTAATCCCAATCCATAAGTAATGTTAATGGACACAAGACTAACTAATCACTCTAGATTGCTAACATAAGTTGGGTATTAATGACTCAAGATCACCAACTTTCTCTTTTCAAGTCAAGAATGCACAAAATCTACTTTAAAGTCCAACCAAGTATTTTGTCAAACACTTGGAAGGCATAAAAGGAAAATCATATTAAATTGCAAGAAATATAAAATCTACTACTACCAAATGTAAGAAATTAATAATAACAACTCAAATAAACAACAATAACATGAAAACATAAAATTGCATTGAAGGAAATGAAAATTAATAAAAGTGTTCATAAACTAAAAAGAGGCATAAAAGAGAAATTATCAAGAGAGCTAAGAAGATTGAAGCAAATCAACAAGGAAAAGTAAATGAAACTAAATCAAAACAAGTAATTAAACCTAAATCTAAAAGAAAATTAAACTAAGAACCCTAATTTCTAGAGAGAAGAGGGAGCTTCTCTCTCTAGAACTAACCTAAGGCATGTTTCCTACACTACACTAATTGCTCTCCCTTGATCCTTCTTGATTTCTATATCAAATAACCTCATAAATGAGTTGGATTTGGTCTCGAATGGTTCAGAAATCGCCCCAGCATATTCACTTTAACGAGGTCACGTGACTAGCGTCACGCATATACGTAGGGCGGGGTGGGTACTCGCGGGTTCGGGTAGTGTTGCCACCCCTACGCGTGGGTGACGCGTGAACGTGGCCATGAATCCTCCAAATGTTCATTTCTTCATGAATTCTCCACTTTGCATGCTTTTCTCTTCATTTCTTCCGTCCAATCTTTGCTTTATAAGGCTGAAATCACTCAACAAATATATTAAGGTATCGAATAAAATTAAAGTGAATTAAATTTAGCAATTTAAAGGTCTAAAAAGCATGTTTTTCACTCTTAAACATAATTTAGAGAGAATTACAAAAGAATGCTATTTCATTGAATAAATGTAAGATAAATTGATAAAATTTCTTAAATTCAATACAAGATAAACCATAAAATTGGGGTTTATTAATATTCCACCGTAGGTTAGATTTTGTTCAAATTTAAAGCAGCAAGCTCTTCTTCATGGAACAACGCTAATGAAAAACCTGATTAGCTTCTAAAATGATTTTGGTTCATGCTAAAATTAAAGGAATGAGACGAAAGTTGTGTGATTATGAGAAAGAAGAAAGAGATAACGGAAGAAAATGAATTCCAACACAATGAGGTAAAGGTTGGTGAGGAAAGAGAAGACTTGTAGATATAATCTTTGAAAGTGGATAGGAGGCTTGGTGGTGCGTTGGCTCTAGCAAGGATGAGAGATGTGAGAGATCTCAACAGTAAAAGGAATAAGGGAGGTAGGTGGTGTATCTTGGCCAGAAGAATGAGAAGGTAGTGAAGGCTGGTGTGAGTAAAGAGGCGAGGAGGCAGTAGGTGACGCAATGCCGGTGAAAGGCGTTGAAGAGGAGATCAAAGAAGAGATAAGGATGGTCCATGGTAACACAGGGACATGGGATTGTCGAGTTAAAAGGGGTTGGTTGAATGAGAGATAAATTGGGTGATGGGGAGGTTTCAGGTGGGTCAGCAAGGGGTGGAGGTCCAATAAGAATAGAAAGTTCATGTTGTGTAGCACGATTGTTTATTAGTTGTGGACTTGCAGTGTGTGGACAAATTATTTGGGTTTGGAGAAGGTAAGATGGAATTTTTTTTTGCCAAAAAAATATTGTTCATAAAATATTATATTTCTAGATACCATGATTTTTTTTCTTCTAAAATATAAATAATATACCCTTTAAAATCATATTAATAACAAAAGAAAATGACATTTTGTACTCTAAAATCAAATTTTAGAATGATAAATTATGAGAGTAAAAACATAACATAAACAACCAAAAATTTTAATGTCATAATAATTAATCAAATTTGTAAATAAAGTTTTTCAAAGGAGTTTTAAAATTAAGAACGAAGATGGAACTTTATTTATGAAATAAATAGCATGATGAATGGCATAAGGCTAAAAAAGTGAGAAATATTTTATTAAAACATAAGGTACAAATAACAATTAAAATATGTTGATGTTTGTATTGGACTCTCCTATTTTGTTGTTGGAAAATTTTAACATAATTATGTTGATGAATAATTCTCTTTAAAATATTGATGAAAAATTCAGCTCCATTATTTGAAGGAATGATTTTAACTTTAGAATTAAATTAAGCTTCAGACTAAAGTAATAAAATTCTTAATATATTGTGAGACTTCACTTTTTTATTTTAATAAAATAATAACCTAAGTGAAAAGACTAAAATCATTAATAATGGTTAAGAAATATTTACTATTATGAATTGAATTTTGATGAAAAAAATCTTATATATTTAAATGAAATAATTAAAAATGGCATTAGCTTTATTTAAATAGCTAGAGAATGAAAGTTTTTTTTACTTTAAAAAATGACATACATCACAAGCCTCCTCATGATTTAAGAAAATAAAAAGATATTGCTTATGCAAAATATTGAGTCTTTGTCTAAAAATGTGTTATAATATGAAATGTCACAAAGTTGAGGGAAAGATGAAGATAAGGTGTATATAATTTATTGAGTCTTTTGATAACAGTTTATTGTTGTGAAAGACTTTGTCTAGGATGTTCAACCTTGCTGTTAGCCAACCCAAACCAATCACCCTCAAGCTCTTAGATTCATGTAAAGTACATGAAAATTGAGAAAAAGTGCATTAACAAAAGAGTGTGAAAGTAAGCTTAGAAATAGAAATCGAAATCAAATTAAAATAAAATTGAGGCAAATATAAGATATAAATAAAATTAAAGATGAAAAAATTTGTCAATGCCCTTATAATGTGCAACAACTTGAGACCAATTAGGCATACGAACAATCACGAGTTTAATTTTAGAGTAAGAAATAAAAAAAAGTTTGAAATAATATGATTAGTTGCACTCGAATCAATAATTCAAACATCATTAAAAATTAAATGTAAAGAAATTTTATTTAAGATTGAAAAAGTATGAGTGGAACAAAAGAAATGAGTATCCAAATTGGACTTGGAAATAGTCCAATTTGAGAAGAACTATTGGCCTTTTCATCCTTATTTTCTAAGGTGGATACTATAATGAAGATGGCAAAAATATTTTCTTATGAAGATGCTTTGGTTAAAAGTGTGGTTTATTTATTTAGTCACACTTTAAACAAAAATAACACTTCTATAAATATCAAAATCTAACCATACAATCTATCATCTAAGGGTAAAAAAAAAATATATTCACATAAAGACAATTATACCATCTTCATTGTAGTATCCACCATTTTCTAAAGCATGTGTTTCAGTCCATTTTCAAAAACATAAAAAGGTGTTATGCTGTTGTGGAGTCAAGCCCATAAGAGCTTATGATGAATACCCTTGTGCAGCCATTTCTTTTTACACTAGGGTATGTGAAGGTTAAAAAAGTGCAAATGATGTGATTGCGCTGTTGGTAGAAGAGGGGACGTGATCATGGAAGCGGAGGCAGCTTGGGTATCTTGGGTCGTCCTGTGGATAACTGTGTTTGCCATAGCAAACATCTACCGTGTGGCCCGCATGAGCACAATAGGTGCACCACTTGACAAAACTGCCATGTGTCCAGTATTGAAAGAAGGAGCAGCATGGCCCCGTTAATAGGAAGAGCATCAAGTCTTCATGGTGCGATCAAAATATGCTGGTCATCAAGGATTGCTAAGGTGAGTTGCAACTATCGTTCATGTTTAATAACTAGAGCAAAAAATTTGTTTATTGAAGGAAAAGGGTCGAGCAACAAGTGTTGACAGCAGACGACAGCAAATCTTTCATCGAGTCCCTTTAGAAAGTGGGTGATAAAGTCTTGATTTTGGTATCTCTTAGTTGGACAAGCACAAACAAAAAGAGGGCATAAATTATCCAAATGCTCTCACAAAGTTTTTAGAGAAATATAAAATTCTGTAACAGAAAAAATGCCTTGTTTCAAAGCATACATCTCCTCTTGTAATTCTACAATGCATGAGAGATCGGATTGTGAGAACCGTTTTCAAATATTAACAAAGATAGATGAAGCAGTTGTTAGGCATATGACACTCTGAGTTATGGATTAAAAAAGAGAATGAAAAAATCATGAGAGGTCCAAATTTTTGTATCTCCCAAGTTTAGAAAAGAGGATCATTAAGGGAAGGAGATGTAATAGTGTTTGTGAGGAAGTCATATTTATTGTTAGAAATTATAGCCATGGAGAATGAACGACTCCAAAAATGATAATTATTCCTAGTGAGAACATGTGTTACTAGGACAAAGGTAGGACTCTTAATGAGTGGATATCTTATACGCTTTTTGGCATTATTTTCATATAGTTTTTGTTATGTTTTATTTAAGTTTTATTCTATTTTCATATGTTTTAGTGAAAAATTGATATTTTTAGATTCTACTTTGAGTTTGTGTGTTATATAATGATTTCAGGTATTTTCTGGCTGAAATTAAGGAGTTTTGGCAAAGTCTGATGCAGAGACAGAGAAAGAACTGCAGATGCTGTCAGATTCTGACCTCCGTAGACTCAAAGGAGCATTTCTGGAGTTATATAAGTCCAAATGGTGCGCTCTCAACGGCTATGGAAATCTAACATTCAGGGCTTTTCAGAAATATATAATAGTCATACTTTTCTCTAGAAATAAAGGTCCAAAACTGGCGTTCAACGCCAGCCACCAACCCTATTCCTAGCGTTGGACGCCCAAAAGGGAGAAGCTGACGTCAAACGCCCAAAAGGGAGTCCCAAGCCAGCATTTAATGCCCCTAAGGAGTACTAGCTCGTGGAGACACCCTAAGCTTAGCCTAAACACTCACCAAGTGGGCCCAAAAAGTAGATTTTCGCACCTCTAAGTCTAGTTTATCATATTTCTGTAATTCTTAGTTATTAGATTAGTATATATAGGAGAAGATCACCCATGTTTAAGATCTTCTTCCTCCCCCATTCGAATACTTTACTATTTTTGTAAGCTATGAGTCACTAACCTCCTAGGTTAAGGTTAGGAGCTCTGCGGATTCTTATGGATTAATAATATCATTGTTCTACTTCAATCTATACTTGACTCTATTCTAAGATGTATCTTCGCTCTTCATCCTAATGAATTGGGAGTGTAACTTGAGTACCTGACCGTCATCCCTATTCTGCATGGGTTCTTTTGAGTCCTTGACGGGATAGTATTGAACCACAAGCTTGATTATACATCTCTTAGATGGCTGACCCACGACTTCGTTGGGGACTTCTCGAGACATCAGTTCAGCTGAAGTACAGGACGATTAGGGCCTTTGGCCCTTTGTGGTATAGGCTAGAATCATTGGAGTAGCGTTCTCTGATCCGGTAGATCCGACCTTGTATGTGGCACTTTGAGTAGGATCACCAAGGGAATGGACTGCTAGAGCTTCACCCTCGTTCAGATTGGATGACCGCTGACCCGGCATTTGATCTGAAGTAGAGGAGATTAATGACCACTGACCTGGCGTTAGTCACTTACAGCCTTTCATGGAATGAATCAATTAGAAGTTGGAGTAGACATTGAGAAAAGTTGATCCAGAAGGAGGAAGCATCTCCAAAGTCTAAACCGTTCTCCCATCATTGATTCCAGACCAATTAAGTAATTCTGTTTTATTCTATTTTTATGCGTTTTTCGTGAATTTTCTATCCACCTGACTAAGATCTTTAAGATAGCCATTGCTTGTTCAAACCAATAATCTCCGTGGAATCGACCCTCACTCACTTAAGGTATTACTTGAATGACCTGGTACACTTGCCGGTCTATCTCTGCGAAAGTTATGGAGTCAATTTCGTGCACCAACTCTCACTATAGTGTATATATAAATGACTGCTAGAATTTTAGGAGAGATTGACAGTGGATTCCTTCATTGTAGATAAGAAGGAAAGGACTAATTATTTGGATTAGAAATTATGGTCATATATGGGTATTACCAGAGCTTACTAAGCTCTGCTACCATATCAACTTTCTGGGCAGAGACAAAAATTGATTAAGAAAATGTATATTGTGTATTTCTCATTATATCAATGATTGTTATTACAGATTATATACAAGAAAAAAGAATACAACTCATCGTATCTTTACAAATCTTTCAAATTTTATATAGGATAATTCTATGGTGATGAAAGAGAAATTCATCCGCACCCAAAGAAAAGCAGTGTCAAGACCTTAGACCGAAGCGTGTCCCAAGATAGCAATTTCTGTTAGACTCCTGTTATACTAGAAGTAGAAGGGGAAATCACATTTCAAAGTTTTTTTTAACATATTAATTATTCTTTAAGTTAGGCACTATAATCTCATAATAACATATTTGAAAAATCAATTTAATAAAACTCACGGTTGGCCTGTTATGCGAAGTTTTGTCCTGTTATGAATCATAAAAAATTACTAACAACACACTAGAATTCAGTTTTCATAATACATCGCATTTATAACCAATTTTACAACACTCTTAGAACATGAATCATTGTGTCTTTATCGCTCCCAACCAATAACCTAAGTGTAAATCTTGAAATATTTTACTTCAATAAGTTTTAAATGATAATTATGAGGTAAACTATGTCTATTATGAGTTTCTATTTTAATTACATCATTGCTATTTGACAATAACACATAGCACAAGTATCCAATGTATCATGAAGTTCAGTTCTTTTTATTTTTGGACAGGATAAACTATTAAAACCATCTCCATTTTTTGAAATGTTGACAAAAATATTCCTCACTTTTATTTATGACAAAAATGTTTTTAAAATATTTTAAAACATGACAAAAATACATAATATTAAATATATTATCAAAAAGTGCTTTAAAAATTAGATTTTGATGTACCTTTTACAAATATTATTAAAAAATGAGATATTTTTATCGTAAAAATTTGGTGATTTTATACTAAGTAGATTTTTTTCAATACTATTAAATGATAACAAGTATTCTGGAGATTAAATTTTCGTTTGGTTCTTTGTATATACTTTCTAAATAGTTATCCAAACATTCCTACAAAATTTTGTATCAAGAACATAAGCAGTTTATCAAATACCAAAGTTGTGTACCACTTATAAAATTTTTTGTTATTTTTGTCGCATTTTAAAATATTTTGAAAAAATTTTTGTCGTTATCGAAAATGTCAATTATTTTTGTCAATGTAAAATCGGGGGCGATTTTAACAATTTAACATTTTTGAACATATTAAATTTCTCACTTTCTCTCTTTTTTTTTTCTTCATTTTCTTAAGACTTGTTTGGAACTCCGCTTGTGTTATACTTGCAGTACATAGTCGATCCCAAGTCCGGATAAAGGAGGAGGATTGTGTTAGGTCTTCGACAACCAACCTAAAAAAACTTAGTTGAATCTTCATGACATGAATCAAAGACATTATTGCACTAAAGTTAGGTCGTTACCCGGAAGCAACGCGCTGTATGGCTCGAGTACAATGTCAAATGAGCAAGCGCCACTGCATCAGTGCCCGGATGTAGTGTTAAATGAGTAAGATTTCCCGCATTTTCGTGAATGGACGACGGTAAATAAGCTAGTTCACAAAGTAAAAGGTAAAGGTCGGAGCGACAGAAAATTGAGATTTGGGACATGAAACATAGGCACTCTAACAGGAAAATTCATGGAGGTGGTGGACACCATGACAAGGAAGAAGATTAACATTATGTGCCTACAAGAAACAAAATGGGTTGGTGCAAAGGCTAGGGAGTTGGATACTTCCGGATTCAAACTTTAGTATATATAGAAAATAGGAATGGGATTGGTATTATTGTGGATAAGCAGTGGAAGAAGGACATAGTGGATGTCATGAGGGTGGGAGATCGGATCATCTCTATCAAACTTGTGGTGGAGGAAGGTGCTTTTCATGTGATTAGCGCCTATGCACCGCAAGTGGATTCGAACGAACAACACAAGATAAGGTTTTGGGAAGATATAGAGAGTTTGGTCCAAGACATACCTTCGGGATATAAGATTTTCTTAGGAGGAGATTTAAATGGTCATGTTGAAAGAGAAGTGACTGGGTGTGGAAGTATTCACGGAGGCTATGGTTTTGGGATGATCAATGCCGAGGGTAAAACTATTTTGGACTTTTCATCAACCTTTGACCTTCTCATCGCAAATACATGTTTTAAAAAAAGAGATGAACATCTTATAACCTATAAGAGTGGCATGAGAAGCTCTCAAATCGTGTTCTTCTTGTTAAGGAGAGTCGACCGAAAATTTTGCATTAATTGTAAAATTATTCCGGGAGAGAGTTTAACAACACAACATAGGATGCTCATCATGGATTTTTGCATTGAGCAAAAATCGAGAAAAAGACATCATACGAATAACCCAAGGATGAGGTGATGGTAGATGAAAGGTGAGGAACAAAGAAGCTTCCTAAGATGGGTAGGAGAAGAGACAAAGTGGAATGGGAATGGAAGCACAGAAGAGATGTGGAGAGAGATGGCAGAAGTTACTGGAAGAACAGTAAAAGAAAGTTTTGGTGAATCTAAAGGGATAGGACCAAGAGATAAAGAGCCTTGGTGGTGGAATGCAAGTGTACAAGAAAAGATAAAGATAAAAAAGGAGTGCTTTAAAGAGTGATCTTTGTGCCGTAATACAGATAATTGAGAAAAATATAAGGCGGCTAAAAAAGAGACAAAAGTGGCTCTAAGTGAAGCAAGAACAAGAGCATATGAGGGTCTCTACCAGTCTTTGGGAACGAAAGAAGGAGAAAAAGGTATTTATAGAATCGCAAAGACTTGTGAAAGAAGAACGAGAGATGTGGATCAGGTTAAGTGCATAAAGGATAAGGATGGAGAGATGTTGGCTCAAGAGGAGAAGATTAATGAAAGGTGGAAGAGCTACTTCTACGAGTTATTTAATGAAGGACATAAGACTCTTCCGAGCCTTGATCGGTTATGCACAAGGGAAGAAGATCAAAACTTTGACTACTATCGAAGGATTTGAGACTTCGAGGTAAAAGAGGCTTTAAAGTAGATGAAAAATGGCAGGGTAGTAGGACTTGATAATATCCCGATTGAGGTTTGGAAAGGCTTTGGAGGAAAAGGCATCAATTGGTTAACCATGCTTTTTAATGAGATTTTAAGGTTAAAGAAGATGCCTGAGGAGTGGAGAAAGAGCACCTTGGTACCTATTTACAAGAATAAGGGAGATATACAAAGTTGCGGAAACTATAGAGGGATTAAGCTTATGAGTCATACTATGAAGTTATGGGAAAGAGTGATAGAACGGAGGTTGAGAAAAGAGACACAAGTAATAAAGAACCATTTTGGATTTAAGCTAGGCAGATCCACTACCGAAGCGATATACCTGTTAAGAAGGATGATGGAGAGGTATCGCAGTAATAAAAGGGATCTACATATGGTGTTTATTGATTTGGAAAAAAGCATATGATAAGGTGCCAAGGGAGGTCTTATGGAAGGTTTTAGAAAAGAAGAGAGTAAGGATCGCATATATTTGTGCAATTAAAGACATGTATGATGGGGCCACAACTAGTGTGAAGACTCAAGGTGGTGTGACAGAGGAATTTTCTATTGGTATAGGATTACACCAAGGATCAACCTTAAGTCCATACCTTTTCACATTAGTCTTGGAAGTACTCATAGAGCACATCCAAGAGCCTGTGCCATGGTGCATGCTTTTTGCCGATGATATCGTCCTTATAGGAGAGTCAAAGGAAGACCTAAATAAGAAGTTGGACTTATGGAGAGAAGCTCTCAAATTATATTGTCTGTGCAGAAGCCATAGCAAGACAAAATATATGGAATATAGGTTCGGTCTGAGAAGGAAAACTATAATATAGATGTGAAGATTGGAGAAAACATCCTACAAAAAGTTAAAAGTTTTAAGTATCTTGGGTGCATCATACAGGATAATGGAAAGATTGAACAGGATGTAAATATAGGATTCAAGCAGGTTGGTCAAAATGGCGGAGTGCATCTGGTTTTATATGTGACAAAAAAGTGCCTTTAAAACTTAAAGGTAAATTCTATCGCACTGCTATAAGACCGGCTATGCTTTATGGTACGGAGTGTTGGACAGCCAAAGGAGAGCACGAACATAAGCTAAGTGTGGCAGAGATGAAGATGTTGTGATGGATAAGTGGTCATACGTGATTGGATAAAATAAGGAACGAAGATATAAGGGAGAGTGTTGGAGTAGCACCCATTGTGGAAAAGAGGGTAGAATCGCGTTTCAGGTGGTTTGGACCTGTGAGAAGAAGACTAACAGAACACCCAGTCAGGAGGGTGGATGAGATGGAAGATGGACAAGGGGTTAAAAGCAGAGGAAGAGCTAAGAAGACCATCCATGAGGTGGTCAAACAAGATCTATATGTAAACAGTCTCTTTGTAGATATGATATATGATAGAGCTCAATGGCTTCATTTGATTCATGTAGCCAACCCCACATAGTGGGACAAGACTTTGTTGTTGTTGTTGTTGTTGTTTTCTTAAGACTTGATTGGATGAGCTTCTACAAAAATATCTTTTTAAAAGTAATTTTTTTAGAAGATCTTTAAAAAAAGTAAAAATAATTTTACGTTTAGATATTTCATATAAAAATATCCTTTTATCTAACAATTATGCTTGGGTATAATAATATAAAAGTAATTTTTAATTTATTATATTAAAAATATTTTTTAATAAAAAATATAAATTATAACTTCTAAAAAAATATATTTTTTTATTTTTTTAGTATTTTTATTTTTACTATTAAACTTTGGCCAAACACACTAAAAAAATTTTTCATTAAAAAAAATTCTTTCTTCCAACTTAATGGCATCCAAAAAGTACTTATTCCTGAAGTTTTCTGGTGGAGATCAAATTATTTTTCAATAGCATATCTTCTTGAAGGCCCAAAACTAAAATCAACCTTAAATGCCCATCGACCTTTTTTTGGTAACTTTGTTGGCCTAAATACTTATTTATTTCTTCATCATATGCATGACACTGCCATAAATTTTTTTTTTAAAAATTACAAAATACATTTTCACCAAGAAATTAAATTGACCCAGTTATGTGAAAGTGTCGCTATAGTCATTTTTAAAGAAAAATCCTAATCTTTTGAAGAATGGACAAAAGTACACATAAATTTTCACATGGTGGACAAATGTATACTCTAATTTTTTAGTAAGTCATGTGTACACATCAATATCAAGCTCCGTTGGTCATTTCTATCCTTCCTTCACCTGAGTAACATTTTCGACAGTAGTGGCTGCCAAGTGGCACCTTCTTTGCCATGATGGCTTTGTACATTATGTGACGTGGCCCTTTTGATGACACAGTAAAAAATAAGTGTTAAATGTTTGAATTTGTCAAATTAGAATGAAAAGAAAAAACTTTACAAGTTATAATGTCTCTTCATTCTTTCCATTCTCATAAGTTACTTCGAATATAACAAAGCCCTAGTAGAGAGTGAATGATGAGAGTGAATTGCTGAAGTCTTTGCATTTGAGTTTATTGATTATAGTTTGTGATTTTTGTTCTATGAGATTAAAATAAAACCCTCTTTCTAAACCTTCTTCATGTCTCTTATAATAGGAATTTGTAAACCCTAAGATACCAAAATATCATAATCTCAACGAAGGAAGAACATTGAAGAAAATCTCATGCCCTAAGCTGTTCACACTGTGATGTTGATGGTTTGATGAACCAGAAGGGATTAAGAGAGGGAGAGAAATAAGTTCTTCTCATTTTTGAAGAGAATGAAAAATCCCCTTAGAAAATATTTGATGAGTTATTACACCTTATATACTATGTACTCTAACTAAAAAAATAATTACAATGGTAAGCCTATTATTGATAAAGAAATAATTTAGGTAACACTCTCCCGCAAGCTAGAATTGTGTAAATCTAGCAATCCTAGCTTGGAAACATTAGCAAGAAAAGGACCCGGTGGCAGAGCTTTGGTAAGAAAATCAGCAAGTTGATCCTTGGAACGAACTGGCATAAGATGAATGAGACCAGACAAATACTTTTCACGAACAATGTGGCAGTCCACTTCAATGTGTTTAGTTCTTTCATGAAAGATGAGATTATTGGCAATGTGAATGACTGACTGGTTGTCACAGAATAGAGTGATATACTTTTGAAGCGGCAAACCAATAAAATCCATTAAGAAAGATAACTAACTAGCTTCACAAGTGGCAACAGCAAGAGACTTATATTCAGCTTCTGCAGAGGACTTGGCAACTATGGTTTGCTTCTTACTCTTCCAGCTAATGAGAGAGTTCCCAAGCATGAAGCAATAACCGGAAATAGAGCGACGAGTATCGGCACAGGTAGTCCAGTCAGCGTCGGCAAATCCAGTGAGATGCATATTAGAAGTAGAGGAGAAGAAGAGACCAGTTGCAGGTCGGCCTTTTAAATATCGGAGGATGCGAAAAGCAGCCTGTAGGTGAGAAGTGGTTGCACAGTCCAAAAATTGGCTCAAACGTCCCACATCATAAAAGATATCGGGTCTAGTGTTTGTGAGGTAAAGGAGTCGACCAATGAGCTGTCTATAAACAGTGTTGTCTATTAAAATGGTACCTGATTCCTTTGAGAGTTTCTGACTATAATCAAATGGGGTAGAGAGAGGCTTGCAATCTAGATAACCAAAATCCCTGAGAAGGTCCATGGTGTATGAAGAACGGATGCTTGACGGTTTAGAATTCAGAATAAATTCCCGTTGCAAGTATAGTTTCTAAACCAAGCAATCATCCTTTCTTACAAACGTTTTGGTTGTCACAAGTAACAAACCCAATAAAATTTATAAACCGAAGTATTCAAACCTCGGGTCGTCTTCTCAAGGAATTTCAGGGAGGTGTTCTTATTATTAGTTATGAAAAATAGTATTTTTGGATTTTGAAAGGTTTGAATAAGGAAAATAAGTTGTAGGGATTAATAAATTAATATCTAATAAAACTCTTGGCAAGGTATGAAAATTCGAAAGTTCTATCCTAGTTACTCTTATGAGAATTGAGTTTAATACCACTTAGTTAACCTTTACGAAAGCAAGGGAAAGTCAAGTGAACTAATTAGTTAGATCCCCAAGTCCTAGCCAACTTCTAAGGAAAGACTAGAGTTAGTGGGATTCAATTCAATTAGAGAAATTAATTAACAATCACGATAAGTTTGATAACTCAAGAACCTCTAGTTAATCAATTAAAGCCAAGAATATAAAAAAGCTAAATAAGAATCATAAATCTGAAATACCTCAATTTGTATCAAATAAAGAAAATCCTAACATGAATGGTTCATAAGCCAATTTGGCAACATAAGTAATTAAATAAAAGCATTAAAGTATCTGAAAGTAAAAGAGAAACATAAAGTAAAAAGAATATTGAACTTGAGAGGAAGTTGAAATAATAAAGTTGAAATAATAAGAAATCCTAATTCCTTTAAGAGGAATCCTAATCCTAAAACCTAAGAGAGAGGAGAGAACCTCTCTCTCTAAAAACTACATCTAAATTATGAAAAGTGAATGATGATCGACTCTCTATGAATGGATGCATTCCCCCACTTTATAACCTCTAATCTGTGTTTTCTGGTATTGGATCTGGGCCAAAAGGGCTTCAGAAGTCGCTGGGGGCATTTTCTGTAGTTTCTGGTACGTGGCGTCTGTCACGCGTTCGCGTGGTTCACGCGGTTGCGTCATCTGGGGGTTTTCCTTATCACGCGTTCGCTTCGCTTACGAGTACGCGTCATTTGCGTTCTGCTCAAGGCACACATCCGCGTCAGTCACGCGTTCGTGTCGCTGCCTTTTCGTACTAGGCACGTGGCCGCTTCGTCCATGCTTTCGCGTCGCTGCCCTTTTCTTCAAAACTCCATTTTTGTGCTTTCCTTCTATTTTTGTATGTTTTTTTTCCATCCTTTTAGTCATTTCTGCCCTATAAAGCCTGAAAGCACTCAACACACAAATCACGGCATCGAATGGTAATAAAGGATGATTAATTTTAATATTTCTAAAGCATAGGAAACATGTTTTTCACATATATCACTCAATAAGGAAGGAAAAGTAAAACCATGCAAATTACATGAATAAGTGGGTGAAGGATTGAATAAATCACTTAAATTGAGCACAAAATACATCATAAAATATGGGTTTATCAGTGTACTTCTGTTGATAAATGTGAATTCCAGAGTTAGAGCGTGCTACTTCCATTCCCAAGAAGTATTTAAGATCACCAAGATCCTTTATTTTGAATTTGTCATCCAAATTTTGCTTGAGGGAATTGATTTCACCAATGTCATTCCCGATTAAAACCAAGTCATCAACATATACAAGAATGGCAGTGAAGCTTTCAGATTGTTTCTTGATGAAGAGTGAATGATCATAAAAAACTGCTTATAACCAGCATCCACAAGAGTTTGAGTGAGCTTAATGTTCCATTGCCTGCTTGCTTGCTTAAGCCCATATAGAGATTTTTTCAATTTACAAACCAAACCTGGTTGTGACAGCCAAACCGGGTGGTATCTTCATATAAACTTTCTTGTCCAAATCTCCATGAAGGAAGGCAGTGTTGACGTCCAGCTGTTTCAAATGCCATTTCTTCGCTGTTGCTAATGCTAACATTACTCGTAGGGTAGTCATTTTGACAACTGGACTAAGTATCACCATAATCTACACCTTTTACTTGAGTGAATCCTTTTGCAACTAGCCTCGCTTTGTGCCTCTCTATGGTGCCATCGGGATTGAATTTTACCCGAAAAACCCATTTGCAACCTATAACCTTCTTGTCTTTTGGGAGTTCAGTGAGACACCAAGTTCTGTTCTGATCTAGAGCTGTCAATTCATCTTGTATTGCCTTTCTCCAACATTCATGTGCAGCCACTTCCTCATAAGTGCTAGGTTCTTGATTTGAGGTGATGGCTAGAGAAAGTGACTTATATTTTGGGGTTAGTTTATCATATGACAAGTGTTGTGAGATAGGATATAAAGAGTTAGAATTGGCAAAGTTACTAGAGTGAGCTGTGTGGGTTGTCATACAATGATAGTCCTTCAAATAAGCAGGCGGTTTCTTGACTCTTTCAGACATTCTAGTAATGTTGTCATGTGTGATGTCAGAGTGTTGTGATGCAGGTGCATTAGTAGTGTGTGGTGTGGTAATGGGTGCAATGGTGTATGAGAAAATTGGTGAGTGCATTGAGCTTGAGAAATATTCATTTGAATCTGTGAGTGTGGTATGTGTGGGTGATTGTAAATGATGTGTGGATGGTGTATCATATTGAAAAAGATCAATGCATTGTGGAGTACGAATGGGTACCACAGAAATGTCAGTGCTAGTGGAATGTAAAAATGGACATAAAAAGTTACATTTCTGAAAATGAAAATTTCCTTTGATTTTAAATCAATAAGTCGAAAACCCTTTGTTCCTAATTTAAAACCAAGAAAAGCTGTTTTTCTGGCTCTTGGGTCTAATTTTGTTCTTGAATTTGTTAATGTGGAGGCATATTCAAGAGAACCAAATACTCTTAAATATGAAAGGTCAGGTAAGTTACCATACAAAAGCTTGTAAGGACAAGCATTATCCAGGTTAGTGTTGGGCAGCCTATTAATTAGGTGAATGGTGTGAGCAACTGCGTATTGCCAAAAACAATGTGAAATTTCTGATTGAAATAGCAGTGCTCTAGCAACACCTAAAATATGCTGGTGTTTTCTCTCTACAATCCCGTTTTGCTCCAGTGTTTCTACACAAGAAGTTTGGTGTAAAATTCCAGTTGATGCAAAAAAGGATTTTAGAGTGAACTCTGGCCCATTGTTAGTCCTTATACACTTAACTTGTTTTTCAAATTGTATTCTGACAAAATTCACAAAATTAATAACCAATTGTGATGCTTCAGATTTGGTTTTTATAAAAAAAAATTCAAGTGAATCTGCTCTTGCCATCCACCACAGTACCTATGTCCTTCATTGGAAGGGACAGAAATAGAACCCTAGATATCCATATGAACTAAGTCAAAACAATCTTTTATTTTAGTTGTACTAAGATTAAAAGATAATTTCTTTTGTTTTGCAAAATGACATGAATCACAAGGAAGTTTTGAAGCAATACAATCTATAAAAGGATAATACTTCTTCAGAAAAATCAATTTATGCATGGGTATGTGTCCTAATCTAAGATGCCAAATGTTGTTGTGCTCACTGTGTGAAGGTGTGGTGGGATGAGTAGTAGTTGTAGTTGCCGCCAATGAAGCTTGCTTTGTTGGAAAAGGGGAAAAGTGAGAGAATTCTGGTTCTCTACTCATTGTATATAACCCTTCTATACACTCAGCAATGTCAATCATCTTTGATGTGGATCTATCTTGTATCTCACAACACTTATCATTGATTAATAGTTGACAATGTAAGTTTGAGGTTAACTTTGACACAGATATCAGTTTAAAATCAAAAGAAGGAATGTATAAAACATTTTTGAGAAAAAATTTTTAGAGAATGTGATTGTGCCAATGATGGTGCTAACAGTTTTGGTCCCATTTGGCAATATCACATTGATTAGAGCAATATTTTGAAAACTTGCAAAATCTTTTAAGTCAAAAGTCACATGATCTGTTGCACCAGAATCAATGATCCATAGTGTAGATTTTGGAGTGATAATACTCATAATTCTCGCATTAAAATATAATGCAATGGTTTTACCTGGAGTTGAAGTCTGAATGGAATTAGTCAAAATTTGATTTGCATTATGAGGTTGTTGCTGCACACTTTTGTCTTTCATCAACTCTAACAAGGCAAATCTTTGCTCTGGAGTGAACCCAGATCTTGATATTCCAGTGTTCTCTTGGGAACAATTGAGCTGGGATTGTTTGTCATTGAGTATATCATCATGCCCCTCAGTGATCATGTGATTGATGGTGGTGTTATATTGCTGCCGTTGATAGAAATGGGAGGAGTACCCATGCTTGTTATAGCATACATCTTCTGTGTGGCCTTGTTTGTTGCAATGAGAGCAAGCCAATGTAGCTCCACGACCTCTACAATGGGAGGATTTGTTTACCATGTTTGCCATTTTGAGAAATCAATGAATCATAGAGTAATAAAGATTCAGATCTTCTTCCTTCTAACTCATTGATCGGAACAGCTATGTTCACCAAGAAAGAATCTTGCGAAATAGCCTCTCATCAAACTCTATTGGATGAGTTTGAAGGAAGGGGTAAGAATGGGGGAAAGAAAATGTCGAAAGAAAAATTAGGGATAAAAAGAAAATGGCAAAATTGGATTGATCTTAATTCACAACTTTTTTTAAATTTGATTCACAGCTTGGTTGCTCTCCACGCTCACCGCACCATGAAGAAAATCTCATGCCCTAAGCTGTTCAAGCTGTGATGTTGATGGTTTGATGAACCAGAAAGGATTAAGAGAGAGAGAAATAAGTTCTTCTCATTGTTGAAGAGAATGAAAAATCTCCTTAGAAAATATTTGATGAGTTATTACACCTTATATACTATGTACTCTTTATGTACTCTAACTAAAAAAATAATTACAATGGTAAGCCTATTATTGATAAAGAAATAATCTAGGTAACAAACATACCTCATACTTGTGCGAGTGGTTGTGGTGGCTCCTCTTTTGCCCCAACGAATACAAAGAAGAAGAAGTTCGATTACAACAACGGCAAGTGTCTGCATAGACTTGATGCAGTGGTGCTTCAGTCTGTGACAGAGTGGAATCTAGGGAGATTGTTTCTTCGTTGTCCAGTTTGGGAGGTGACGAGCGCTAAACACCAGTTTAGAATATTCACAAGTTTAAACCTCAAGATTCGTTGTAGCTCTAAACCAAAAATCAGCACTCTTCAAAGTTTAGTGAAATTGTCACAAATTTAAACCAAATACCGGGAGTTTAATCCCGTCATTCTCCCTATGAATTGTAATCGATACACTATCATTGGCTATGAAAAAATTGGGGGCTTAGATCATAATTAACGAGAATTTAAGTAACAAAAAATTAAAGAGCAAGCAATATCTAAATGGACTAAAGAAATTAAACTAAGAACACTTAATAATTAACTAAAAAGTAAAAGTAAATTTAAATGCTAAAAAGATTTTGGCAAGGGTTGAGGGTTAAGCATCACTATCCTTGTCACTAACCACAACATGATAATTACAAAGAGCAACTCTAATTCTTCAATCTTTTCAAATAAAAAAAGTCAATTAAACTTAATTAATCTGAATCCATAAGTCCTAACTAACTTACTAATTAAATTAGTAAAAGATTAGCGTCAATGGAAATAAGATTAATTAACATCTATAAATTATTAATAAACTTAGACATTAATGACTCAAGGTCACCCAATTTCTCACCCAAGCCAAGAAAGGAAAATTCTACTCTATAATTAAGTGAATCATTTTATCAAACACTTAATGCAAGAAATTGATAATAATAATTCAAGTAAGTAAGAATAAAGTATAAAAGATCAAATTCATTAAAGGAAAGTAAGGATTCAACAAGAGTTCATAAAACTAAAATAGCGTAATAGAGGAAATAACAAGAACTTCTAAGAAACTAGAGTAGCAAAACAAAATATTATAAACTAAAACTACATTTAAACAAAACTAAAACCTAAAGCTAGAAAGAAAATCCTAAGAAATCCTTGAATTCTAGAGAAAAGTCAGGACTTCTCTTTCTAGAATTCAAGGTTTCAACCTAAAAAAAAAAGAAAGAAAAATGAATGTATGATATTGTGTGTCTTTGTCCCCTCCATGAACGGCCTTTAATATGGCTTCTAGTGATCTAAAATGGGCCAAAAAGGCACCCAAATTGCGAGTCACATGTTATTTTAAATGGCACGTGACCAGACTTGTGCGTGTTCACACATGCAAAAATCTTTAACTGTGTGTGCATACACGTCTGAATTCGTTTCTCCTTCGTTTCTTCAGGAAATTTCCACTTCCACATGCTTTTTTTCTATTTTTTTAAGTCATCCTTGCCTCCTAAACCTTAAACAACTTAAACAAATATATCAAATCATTGAATAGAATAAAAGTGGAATTAATTTGACACTTTTGTAGAATAAAAAGCATGTTTCAATCAATTAAGCACAATTAAGAGAAAATTCCCAAAAGCATGCATTTACAAGGAATATGTGCAAGTTAAGTTGATAAATCCCACTCATTTCAATCCAAAATCATTATAAAATATGGATTTATCGACTCTCTCATACTTAAACAAAAGCATGTCCTCATGCTATACATTAATGAAAGAGGAAGTAAGGGGTACCAACACTCATTAAATGCAAACTGCCTAATACTCATTCAACTATTCTATCTAATTCTACCTACTATGACCTACTTGGTTAAAAATAAATCAATTTCCAAGAATAGATATGAGCATATAGGACCAAAAGCAAAATATCAATTAATTCCATCCCATTTATAAATTTGAGTTCTAAAAGAAAAACAAACAAACATGCAAGATAAGATTTTTATGAGGAGGGAGAAAATAGATTGAGCTCTTGAACCCTCATTGGACGTGTTTACTCTCTTATCGCTTTAGTGTTTGGAATTCAATATATCATTTCTCTTCTAATCTTACATTCTTAATTTTTAAGACTTGTTCTCCTTCTAACAATCAACAAATATTTAATGTATGCATATAAATATCAAGAGGATTTTAGAGGGTTGTAATGGGGTTAGGGACAAGGTGATGATGCATTTAGTTAAGTGGACTGGAAATTTGAACCTTTGATTAATTTAAACTTTCACTTAATTTACAACAACCTATTCAACTTTAATGTAAAACTTTACAACCCATTATACTTTTCTTTTAACTTGTCACATATTCATTTATTCTTAATTAATTCACATCACATAAGCACTTACTACTCCTAGAAATGCCATATGGAACAATATTTATTGCTTTCAAACAAATTTTTTTCTTTTTTTCATACACAATTTTTTTCTTTTGTTTTTTTTTATATAAATGCATATGCTTTTACAATGTAATGCATGTATGTGTTTATCCAATTCCCAAAATTTTCAGTAAACCCAAAACACTTTTTTTTCTCTACCACAGTTTTTTAAATTCTCCTTTCCCATATTTACATGATGCATTCACCACTAGCCTAAGCTAATCAAAGATCAAATTAGGAGCATTTATGATTTTCGCTTAAGGCTAGTGTTCGGTATAATTAAGAAGAAAGGGGATAAAAAAGACTCAAATTTGGCTAACAATGGTAGACTAAGAGGTGAAGTTATTCGGGTAAGTGAGCTAATGTGAAGCAATAGCCTTAATTATATAAATGCATGCAAACATAAAATATCGAACATCAAGAATCAAACAAGTATAATATTACAATTATAAAGGGAATGACACACATAAAAATAAAATAGTGGTTAAAGATATGTAACCACAAATTAAAGGCTCAAATATCACTAGGTTATGTGCTCTAACTCTAATCTATGTTCCACAAATCCTTATTCAAGCAAGTTTCAATGAAAAGCATTAACTCAAACTAATGGGGTGCCTTAAAAAAATTTTTCTTTCTTGTAGACTTACTATTTTAACCAAATTGCTTAAAAAGAAATTTTTTTCAAAAAAAATTAGATGAGGATATAATTCTAAGTTTTTTTCTATCTCAACTATGATTCTTAGTTCTCAACATGCATAAGGAAAAAATCTAAATCCTATTATATTCATTCATCCAACAACTAGAAATAAGAAAAAGAAAAACAAAATATGTACAAACCCAGATAAAGTGAAAGTAAACTAAAATAAAAGAAAAGAAATTCTAAGTTATATACACACCAAAATAAAAAATACAACTAAAACAAATTCAAGATAGTCAAATAACACTCAAAAGTCTAAGAAGCATAATAACAAAAATAAATAGTGTTTGAAAAAAGAAATATTTACAACCAAAAACTGTTTTAAGCCTCCCCTACACTTGAATGTTGCACAGTCCACTATACACTTACTACGAACCAGGATTGGAAGCTTCACCAACAATTACTCATCACGAGTGTCCTCCGCACTTGCATCCATGGCCTGACTGTCATCCTCGATGTCCTCTTCAATGGCCTCTCAGGAGTTAATTGGGACGGGTCTGCGATCTCCACCCTTGAGCTTCGCTGCAATCCACTAGAATCGTCACAAATTGCGGCGCTCCTTCCGGAAAACCTCCTGAAGCAGCTCCTGGACCATGTAATATAATGGTTGGGCAGGAGGTGCTTCTACTGGTGGTGGTACTGATGAAGAAGTCTCACCGACCTTCTTCCTTTTCGAACCTCCCAATTCTGGCTTTACCCATTTGTCATGTGGAATAAATTTCTTTTCGACTGAAACATGAATCAGGACATCATTTGACCTCCTAGGGACTCTAACTGCATTTGCTAACTTCATGATGAAGGATGGGAAGGAAAGATTATATTTTTGTATCTGATTCACCTTCCACATGAGCACTCGCATCAGTCGTAGAATGTAGACTTTCTGATCTTCTCCTCCAAGATTGCCTAAACTAGAATAACCACTTTCACCCAGATATGTGTCTCATGGGTGCTTGGCAACATATAGTTACACACTATCTATTGCCACACCCATAACTTAGGAATCAAGTCTCCCAACGCTATGCTTATTGGCACAAGTATGTCCCCGACACTAAGGACCCATCTTCAATACATTGTTTAGATGGGGTTTTCCTTTTCTGTAGTATGTTATTATCTTCTTGTAGGCATTTTGACCCAGGCGGCAAATGTGGAATATCCAAAAAATCTTGGCAAGGGTTGAAGGTTAAGGATCACTATCCTTGTAACTAATCACGACACGATAATTACAAATGGCAAATTTAATTCTCAACCTCTTCAAATCGAGAAAAGTTAATTAGGCTTAATTAATTCTAATCTATAAGTCTAAAATAACTTACTAATTGAATTAATATTAGTATCAATGAAAATAAGATTAATTAATATCTCTAAATTATCAATCAACTTGGACATTAATGACTTAAGGTCACCCAATTTCTCAACCCAAGGCAAGAAAGGAAAATTCTACTCCATAATTAAGTGAATCATTTTATCAAACACTTGGAAGACATATAAACAAAACTTTATAAATTACAACAATAATCAAATATATAACTACTCAATGCAAGAAATTGATAATAAGAATTCAAGTAAGTAAGAATATTAAATTCATTAAAGGAAAGTAAGGATTCAACAAGAGTTCATAAAACTAAAATAGCATAATAGAGGAAATAACAAGAACTTCTAAGAAACTAGAGTAGCAAAATAAGACATTATAAACTTAAACTACAATTAAACAAAACTAAAACCTAAAGACAGAAAGAAAATCCTAAGAAACTCTTGAATTCTAGAGAGAAGTTGGAGCTTTTTTCTCTAGAATTTAAGGTCTCAAAACCTTAAAAAAGAGAAAAATTGATTTTATGATGTTGTGTGTCTATGTCCCCTCCATGAATGGCCTCTAATACGGTTTATAGTGATCTAAAATGGGCAAAAAATCCCCCCAAATCACGAGTCACATGCTATTTTAAATAAGGCACGTGACCAGACTTGTGTGTGCGTACACGTATGAATTCCTTCCTCTTTCGTTTCTTCGTGAAATCTCCACTTCCACATACTTTTCTTGCATTTTTCTAAGTTATCCTTACTTTCTAAACCTTAAAAAACTTAAACAAATATATCAAGGCATCAAATGAAATAAAAGTGGAATTAATTTGACACTTTTTGTAGCATAAAAAGCATGTTTCAATCAATTATGCACAATTAGGAGAAAATTCACGAAAGGATACATTTAAAAGGAATATGTGCAAGGTAAATCTCACTCTTTTTAATTCAAAATTCATCATAAAATATTAATTTATCAGAAGATATATGATTTCTTGTTGTTCTATTTATGATTATAAATGCTATGCATCTGATGTGAAAAGGCTGAAATTGTCCTCATATTCATGAATGTAGAAGGTTGAATTAAGCTGTAATTATTTCGTTTGGGCTGATGAAGTTGTTGATGTTGGAAAATACTGGAAAATTTAGGAGTAGGGTGAAAAAAGCCAATGAGAGTTTATAGAAGAAAGCAAATGGAAGGTTGAAGAAGAGATGAAGAAGATGCTGCAGACAATTGATGAGATTAATCAAGAATTAAGAGCATTAGAAAATGGGTGCAGTGTATATGCTTAAGAATAAGTATTTGTATTTTGTGGTTGTTTATTAACACTTTTATTAATGATTGTAATGCCATGTAAATAGAAGAAGTGAAAATATGTGATAAGGTTGTTTTGTAGCTTTCATTTGCATCAAATTTTAACAGAAATGTTAGTTTCTCTTTCTAGAATAAGTCCAGTTCAATAAACAGGGAATTGCTAATGCATAATAATCAACACTTGATTCACAATTGGGTGCGCAATAAGTAAGCATAACTAGAAATTGTCATTAAAAATCAACTAAAACACAAGTCATGAGGATAAAAGCCTAAACACTAAACTACAATTCATATTACAAAATAGCAAGCAACAAGTCTATGCTTATCATCATCAAAACAGAGGACTAAATCAAAACAACAATTACCTAAGTCCAAACCACACAGGTGCATGTCTAAATTATAACACCAAAATCATAGGCCTAAATCACTACAACAAAGCTGCAAGTCTAAATCATAACACCAATTATCCTTTTCCAATACAAACAGCAACACCAAAGCTACTATTTCTAAGTTGTAGCCCTTGGTCCACCTCCACTTGCTGATTTTGTTCTACCTCTTATTTTTGCACTTGATCCACTTTTTGCACTTGTTCTGACTTTTGTAGTTGAGTCATGCTTTATCATTGGATCAATTTTTATACTTGAACCAGTCTTATCACTTGAACCTTTTTTGAGACAGGATCACTTTTTACAGTTGGATCATCTTTTACACTTGGACCACCTTTTGAGCTTCTACCACCTTTTGTACTTGGACCACCGTTTGCACTTGAACCATTTTCAACTAGGCCACCCATACTAGGTGCTAGTGGTGAAGGTCTTGGGACATTGATGGTTTGTTGGGTTAGGTTTGGGGTGAACATAAATTTTATGAACCTTTCTCTCATTGAAGGGCTTGTAGCATTAATTGTCTCAACACTAACAATTGGCTAAACCCTAATACTTGAACCTAAATTGTAGATGGAGGTGGGATTTCATTGACCTGTTGTGCTGCCTCTATAGTGTTATGAAAAAATAACATATTTAAGTGGTGAGATAACAGGTGATTTAGTGCTTTTTATATGAACATTATATACCATCTCACCTGAGGTTGTTGGTTCTGTGGATTTGCTGCTATAGGTGCTACCTCTGCTGTCATAGCTATTTCATCATCTAGAATATTATCCTTTTTTGTTGACAAGTCCTACTGTTATGACCAAACTACAAAAATAAGTTCAAGTGAGTAGATATGGTTTTAAACATATGTTTAAGAAATCAATAAGATTCAAAATAAAAGTTTTGGTTAATAGTCATACCTCTCCATAATATTTGTATATGGTTACACCATAATTTCTTCTTAGCTTGTGAGGGTTGGAATTTGATTTTGGCTCATTCTTATCTCTTCTTCTTTTTTTGGTAGGCCTACTAATTGGCTTTTTATAGTGGGGATGCAATGGAAGATAGTCATCTGTCTTGTTCCAGAATTCTCTGCTTAGCACAAGATTGATATTGAACTGATGAGTGGTGTTGTATGCCTACATTCTAAGCCAATTGTGCATCTACTCTGTAACACCCTACCACACAGAGCTTTACACCTAGGATGTAAAACAGAGGTGCCGAGGCACTACGACCTCTAAAAATAAAATTTAAATATACATAATATAATAGTTGAAGAAATGTAGTATACTAGGAGCCTTGAAGAATAGGTAAACAAATCAAAAAATTTAAAAGCGCAACTCTGATAAATAACATAACTTGCGTAAGAAGAAACTACGGTTCTTAAATATATTTATATGAACAGTAAGAGTAGAGGATCAAGATACAAAATATCAAGCTCCGAACTCAGCCTGCGAAGCTAAGGCTGGCCAGAGAATAGTTATATTTCCTCCGTTCCTCCATCTCTGCTGAAGTTGCAAAGACAAACAAGCAGACAATGGCAAACACAGGTAGGATACAAATAATACAGATATCAAATAGAACAAATAGCATATTATAATCACTTAGGCAATCCCAATTAATGCACAAGCAAGCAATTCAAGCAATATGCATATGATGCATGCCTGTCCTATGGCTGATGAGTCTCATCTATCGGTTATCAAGCTAACCCGATAATTCCGGCTACTAAACCTTGGACTATCCCCCGTCGCGCATCCCCAAGAGTCAATCATAGATTTTTCACACACATATATCAAATTGCTCAATGGGGGTACCATTCCCGGAAATTTATACATGTCCGGTCACCCTTACGACGTAAGGTCAACAGAGTATCGAGTCTCAACCTGGAACACGTGGTGGCAAGCCACGGTACTTTACCTAGGGAAACTCGTATCTCAGATAATCATTTCATATTCATTCATAAACATTTCATATAAATTAATTATGGCCATATCATCACTTATAGATCAATAATTGCAATTTTATACATACTCATCATAATCCGGAGCAAGTGGGGGCAAAACCACAACCCTTGCGTCTACCCAGGGAGCCTCTATACTAACCAACCTGGAGCAAGTGGGGCGAAACCACAACCCTTGCGTCTACCCAGGAGGTACGTTCTCATATGCCCAGGAGGAACAAAGGAGGGGATCCTAACCTCCCACCATCTCGCTGGTGGCGATTATACAATACTAGGAGGAACAAAGAAGGGGATCCTCACCTTCCACCATCTCCTGGGGTCGCACTTACGAGAAAGAGTACTCAGATACAACATTCATTCTTTTCTTTAGCCAGTTGATGAGCGGATATTTTATACACTTTTTGGTGATATTTTCATGTAATTTTTAGTATGTTTTAGTTACTTTTTATTATATTTTTATTAGTTTTTATGCAAAAATTAAATTTCTGGACTTTACTATGAGTTTGTGTGTTTTTCTATAATTTCAGGTATTTTCTGGTTAAAATTGAGGGACCTGAGCAAAAATCTGATTTAGAGAATGAGAAAGGACTGCAGATGTTGTTGGATTTTGACCTCCCTGCACTCGAAATGGCTTTTCTGGAGCTGAAGAAGTCCAATTAACGTGCTCTAAATTGCATTGGAAAGTAGACATCTTGGGCTTTCCAGCAATATATAATAGTCTATACTTGGCCCGAGATTTGGTAGCGCAAACTAGCGTTTAAACGCCAGCTCCTTACCCTTTTTCTGGCGTTAAACGCCAGAACTGGCATAAAAGTTGGAGTTAAACGCCCAAACTGGCACAAAAGCTGGAGTTCAATGCCAGGAATAGCCTATGCACGTGAAAGCTTCAGTGCTCAGCCCAAACACACACCAAGTTGGCCCCGAAAGTGGATTTCTGCACTATCTATCTTAGCTTACTCATTTTCTGTAAACCTAGGTCACTGGTTTATTATAAAAACCACTTTTAGAGATTCATTTTGTACTTCATGACATTTTACACTTTATATTGTATCTTCTACGGCATGAGTCTCTAAACCCCATAGGTGGGGGTGAGGAGCTCTGCTGTGTTTCAATGGATTAATGTAATTACTACTGTTTTCTATTCAATCACGCTTGATTCTGTTCTAAGATACTCACTCATACTTCAACATCAAGAATATGATGATCCGTGACACTCATCATTGTCCTCAACCTATGAACGCATGCCTGACAACCACTCCTGTTCTATCTGAGCTCAACGTAGTCATTGGGCGACAGCTTGAGTGCGTATCTCTTGGGTTTCTAATTCACGGACCGAGTCCGGAGGTTAGAACCTTCGTGGTATAGGCTAGAACCAATTGGCAGCATTCCTGGGATCCGAAAAGTCTAAACCTTGTCTGTGGTATTCCGAGTAGGATCCGGGAAGGGATGACTGTGACGAGCTTCAAACCTGCGAATGTTGGGCGCAGTGACAGTGTGCAAAAGGACAATGGTCTTATTCTGACGCTAGCGGGAACCGACAGATGATTAGCCGTGCAGTGACAGTGCATATGGATTTGTTTTCATTCGAGAGGATCATACAGCTTGCCATTGAAGGAAGCCATGCGTGTTTGGAGAAGAAGACAGTAGGAAAGCTGAGATTCAGACGACAGAGCATCTCCGGAACCTCAGCCTGTTCCCTATTACTGAATAACAAGTACTATTTATTTCATGTTATTTATTTTTCATAAATACAATCACTCTTATCATTAATCTCCTAACTAAGATTTACAAAATAACCATAGCTTGCTTCAAGCCTACAATCTCCGTGGGATCGACCCTTACTCACGTAAGGTATTACTTGGACGACCTAGTGTACTTGTTGGTTAGTTGTGTGGAGTTGTGAAAAGTGTAATCACAATTTCGTGCACCAAGTTTTTGGCGCCGTTGCCGGGGATTGTTCATGTTTTGAAAACTGACGGTTTATTTTGTTGCTTAGATTTGGAAAAATTTTTCTTTTTGGTTTAGAGTCTTCTATTATTGTTTTAGTTAAAATTTTAAAATCCTTATTTTATTTTTCTAAATTATTTTCGAAAGTTTTCAAAACCAATAACTTCATAATTTAGTTTTCTGTTTGAGTTTAGTTCCACATTGTAAGTTTGGTATCAATTGCATAAGTTCATTTTTCTTTCATTTTTTTTCGAATTATTAGTGCTCAGAGTATAAAAATTTTTAAGTTTGGTGTCCTTTGTGTTTCTATTTTCTTAAATTTTTTTCAAAAATTGCTCTCAGTGTTCGTCTTGATATTTAAGGTTTTTTTGTTTGTTTTCTTTGTTTTGATAAAAAAAATTCTAAGTTTGGTGTCATTTTACTGTTTTTCTCTTTCCTCATTAAATTCAAAATCCCTTTCAAAAATCATATCCAAAGTTTTTCAAATCTTCTTAATTAAGTAATTATTTTAGTTTTTAAAATTTATATTTTAATTTCTAATTATTTTATTTTATCTTATTTTTTTCGGTTTGTTTTTTAAAATAAAAAAAATTTAAAAATATATTTTATTTGCAATTCACATCAATTCCCTTTTCTCCATCATGGACCTAAGTGGAAATGAACAGTCCAGAAGGACTCTGGGTTTATATGCTAACCCCATTACGGCTGCGTATGGGAGTAGCATCTGTATACCTCCCATCAAAGCAAGCAGTTTTGAGCTAAATCCTCAACTCATTATCATGGTGCAGCAAAATTGCCAGTATTTCAGTCTTCCACAGGAAGAACCTACTGAGTTTCTGGCACAGTTCTTACTAATTACTGACATAGTACGTGATAAAGAAGTGGATCAGGATGTCTATAGATTATTACTATTTTCATTTGCTGTAAAAGATCAAGCTAAGAGGTGGTTAAATAACCAACCCACAGCAAGCATAAGAACATGGAAACAGTTATCAGATAAATTCGTGAATCAATATTACCCTCAAAAGAGGATGACACAGCTAAGGCTGGACATCCAAGGCTTTAAACAAGAGGATGATGAATCCCTTTATAATGCCTGGGAGAGGTACAGAGGGATGCTAAGGAAATGCCCCTCTGAAATATTTTCAGAGTGGGTGCAGTTAGACATCTTCTACTATGGGCTTACAGAAAAAGCTCAAATTTCTCTAGATCACTCAGCTGGTGGATCTATACATATGAGAAAGACAATTGAAGACGCTCAAGAGCTCGTTGATACAGTTGCTAGAAACCAGCACCTGTACTTGAGTAGTGAGTCCTCCCTGAAAGAAGAGGCTAAAGCAGTATCCACTGAACTTAGTCCTCAAGAACAAGTTACTGAACTCAATCAGCAATTACTTTTTATAACAAAATAGTTAGCAGAATTTAAAGAGATGCTACAAGACACTGAAAAGGCTAACAAGAATATGGAAGCACAATTGAATCAGACAAGACAACAGTTATCTAAACAGATAACAGAAGAGTGCCAAGCTATTCAATTAAGGAGTGGGAAGACATTAAATGTCTCAACTCAAGGCAACAGAAAGTCAAGGAAGGAACAACTAACAGAGGATGAGCAGACCACTATCCAAAATCCCTCTGAGGACAGTAAGAGCCAAGAGAGGAATAATTCTGGCATTCAAACGCCAGAAAAGGGTGAAAAACTGGCGTTAAACACCCAATCCATGTCCAGTTCTGGCGTTCAAACGCCAGAAAAGGGTAGGAATCTGGCGTTAGACGCCTATCCATCCCCCTATCCTGGTGTTCAAACGCCAATGAGGGATCAGACACCTGCAAGTGCTGATAATAACTCCCTCAAGAATGCTTCTCAACCTGCCTCTGTAGGAAATAAACCTGCAGCAACTAAGGTTGAAGAATATAAAGCCAAAATACCTTATCCTCAGAAACTCTGCCAAGTGGAACAGGATAAACAATTTGCCCACTTTGCAGACTATCTCAGGACTCTCGAAATAAAGATTCTGTTTGCAGAGGCACTTGAGCAAATACCCTCTTATGCTAAGTTCATGAAAGAGATCTTAAGGCATAAGAAGGATTGGAGAGAAACTGAAAAAGTTTTTCTCACTGAAGAATGCAGTGCAGTCATTCTAACAAGCTTACCAGAGAAGCTTAAAGATCTCGTAAGCTTTATGATACCATGCACATTAGAGGGTACTTGTACCAAGACAACTCTATGTGATCTTGGGGTAAGCATCAACCTAATACCTGCATCCACTATCAGAAAGCTTGGCTTGACTGAAGAAGTCAAACCAACCCGAATATACCTCCAACTTGCTGATGGCTCCATTAAATATCCAGCAGGCATAATTGAGGACATGATTGTCAAGGTTAGGCCATTTGCCTTCCCCACTGACTTTGTAGTGCTGGAAATGGAGGAGCACAAGAGTGCAACTCTCATTCTAGGAAGACCCTTCCTAGCAACGGGACGAACTCTCATTGATGTCCAAAAAGGGAAAGTGACCCTGAGAGTCAATGAGGATGAGTTATAGTTAAATGCTATCAAAGCTATACAGCATCCAGACACAGCAAATGACTGCATGAGCATTGATATTATTGACTCCTTGGTGGAAGAGATCAATATGACTGAAAGTCTCGAATCAGAGCTAGAGGACATCTTTAAAGATGTTCAGCCTGATCAGGAGGAACCAGAGAAAACGGAAGAACCTCTGAAAACTCCTCAGGAAGAGGAGAGGCCTCCTAAACCCGAGCTCAAACCACTACCACCATCCCTGAAATATGCATTTCTAGGAGAAGGTGACACTTTTCCTGTAATCATAAGCTCTGCCTTAGAGCAACAGGAAGAGAAAGCACTACTTCAGGTGCTAAGGACACACAAGACAGCTCTTGGGTGGTCGATAAGTGACCTTAAGGGCATTAGCCCTGCCAGATGCATGCACAAGATCCTATTGAAGGATGATGCTAAGCTAGTGGTTCAACCACAGAGGTGGTTAAATCCGGCCATGAAGGAAGTGGTGCAGAAAGAGGTTACTAAATTACTAGAGGCTGGGATTATTTATCCTATTTCTGATAGCCCCTGGGTGAGCCCTGTCCAAGTCGTCCCAAAGAAGGGAGGAATGATAGTGATTCATAATGAAAAAAATGAACTGGTTCCTACAAGAACAGTTACAGGGTGGCGTCTGTGTATTGACTATAGAAGGCTCAATACAGCCACTAGAAAGGATCATTTTCCTTTACCATTTATAGACCAGATGCTAGAGAGACTAGCAGGTCATGAATACTACTGCTTTTTGGATGGCTATTCAGGTTACAACCAAATTGCAGTAGATCCTCAAGACCAAGAGAAAATAGCATTCACATGTCCATCTGGAGTATTTGCCTACAGAAGGATGCCTTTTGGTCTGTGCAATGCACCTGCAACCTTTCAGAGATGCATGCTCTCTATTTTCTCTGATATGGTGGAAAATTTTCTGGAATTCTTTATGGATGACTTCTCAGTATTTGGAGACTCATTCAGCTCCTGTCTTGATCATCTTGCACTTGTTCTGAAAAGGTGCCAAGAGACTAACCTGGTTTTAAATTGAAAAAAATGTCACTTTATGGTGACTGAAGGAATTGTCCTTGGGCATAAAATTTCGAACAAAGGAATAGAGGTGGATCAATGTTAAGGCAATCAGAAGCTTTCTGGGACATGCATGATTCTACAGGAGGTTTATAAAGGATTTTTCAAGAATCGCAAAACCTCTGAGTAATCTGCTAGCTGCTGATACACCATTTGTCTTTGACACAGAGTGCTTGCAGGCCTTTGAGACTCTGAAGGCTAAGTTAGTCACAACACCTGTCATTTCTGCACCAGACTGGACATTACCATTCGAATTAATATGTGATGCCAGTGACCACGCTATTGGTGTAGTATTGGGACAAAGGCATAACAAGCTTCTGCACGTCATTTACTATGCCAGCGGTGTTTTAAATGATGCACAGAAGAATTACACAACCATAGAAAAAGAGCTGCTTGCAGTGGTTTATGCCATTGACAAGTTTAGATCCTATTTAGTAGGATCAAAAGTGATTGTGTACACTGACCATGCTACTCTCAAATATCTACTCACAAAGCAGGATTCAAAACCCAGGCTCATAAGATGGGTGTTGCTTCTGCAAGAGTTTGATATAGAAATAAGAGACAGAAAAGGGACAGAGAACCAAGTAGCTGATCACCTGTCCTGGATAGAACTAGTAGCAGGGGCGTCTCTTGCCCTAACTGAGATCTCTAAAACCTTTCCGGATGAGCAACTCTTTGCCATTCAGGAAATACCATGGTTTGCAGACATTACAAACTATAAGGCTGTGAGATTCATACCCAAAGAATACAGTAGACAGCAAACGAAAAAATTAATTTCTGATGCAAAGTACTACTTGTGGGATGAACCATATCTCTTTAAGAGATATGCAGATGGAATGATCCACAGATGCGTTCCTAGAGAAAAGGCACAGAAGATCCTATGGCATTGCCATGGATCACAATATGGAAGACATTTCGGAGGTGAGCGAACAGCCACAAAAGTTCTCCAATGTGGCTTCTACTGGCCTATCCTCTATAGAGACTCCCGAGAGTTTGTACGTAATTGTGACAGTTGCCAGAGAGCTGGTAATCTGCCTCATGGTTATGCCATGCCTCAGCAAGGGATTTTAGAGATTGAGTTGTTTGATGTATGGGGTATTGACTTCATGGGGCCTTTCCCACCATCATACTCAAACACTTACATTCTGGTGGCAGTAGACTATGTATCTAAATGGGTAGAGGCAATTGCCACACCCACTAATGATACTAAGATAGTGCTGAAGTTTCTCCAGAAGCATATCTTCAGTAGATTTGGTGTCCCTATAATACTAATCAGTGATGGAGGGACTCATTTCTGCAATAAACAGCTTGACTCTGCTCTAATCCGATATGGAATTAACCACAAAGTGACAACTTCATATCATCCACAGACAAATGGGCAGGCTGAAGTCTCAAATAGAGAACTAAAACAAATCCTGGAACAGACTGTAAGTACTCGTAGAAAGGATTGGGCAAGGAGTCTGGATGATGCTCTATGGGCATACAGAACTGCATTCAAAACTCCTATAGGGACCTCTCCATACCAGCTTGTGTATAGAAAAGCCTGTCACCTGCCAGTGGAACTGGAACACAAGGCCTACTGGGCAACCAGATTCCTAAACCTTGATGCCAAGTTAGCTGGAGAGAAAAGATTGCTCCAGTTGAATGAGCTAGAGGAATTCAGACTCAATGCTTTCGAAAATGCAAAAATTTACAAGGAGAAAGCAAAAAGGTGGCATGACAAGAAACTGTCATCCAGAGTCTTTGAGCCAGGACAGAAGGTTCTGCTATTTAACTCTAGGCTCAGATTATTCCCTGGGAAATTAAAATCCCGGTGGAGGGGACCATATGTGATTACATGTGTGTCACCATATGGATATGTAGAGCTTCAGGATATTGACTCTGACAAAAAGTTCATTGTTAATGGACAGAGAGTAAAGCATTATCTTGAAAGCAATGTTGAGCAAGAATGCTCAAAATTGAGACTTGATTAAAGCTCAGTAAAGTCCAGCTAAAGACAATAAAGAAGCGCTTGCTGGGAGGTAACCTAACCATTAGCAAAGTTTATTTGTTATTTAAATAATAATTATAGGAGTTTGATATAAATTATCTTCAAGGTTAATTATCAATTACAGGAGTTCACAGAGTTACAGAAGGATTCAGAGCATAAAGCAGAGAAAAGGAGCTCACTGGCACGAAAATGCCAGTAAGGGGGTATTTTGGGCGTTAAATGCTAGAATGGGTACCATTCCGGGTGTTTAACACCAGTAAAGATACCTTCCTGGGCGTTAAACGCCAGAATGGGCACCATTCGGGGTGTTTAACGCCAGAGTTTCAGCATCCTGGGTGTTTAGAAAAATGCCCAGTGATAAAAGATTTCTGGCGTTTAACGCTAGCCAGGGTACCTGGCTGGGCGTTAAACGCCCACAATGGCCAACATATGGGCGTTAAACGCCCAAAATGGTATCCATTTTGGGCGTTTAACGCCAGAAATGGCAGGGGGAGGAGATTTTGTTTCCACTTCAAATTTTTTCAAAATTTCATGTTTTAATTCATAATTTTCTTCATAAACATGTTACAAATTTTCATCACTCACACTCAATTTTCAAAAATTTAACAATCTTCTAAATCCCTTTTCAATTTTCTTTCAAATCCCTTCCAAATCTTTTTCAAAAACTCATTTATCTTTTCAATTCCTTTCCAAATCTATTCCAACTCATCATATCTTCTTTTAATTCTTAGATGCATCAACAAATTTTCAGACTTAACTTCTTTATATCTTTTTCATATCTTTTGAATTTTAAAATATCATCTTTTTCATATCATGATTCATTTTTTTACCAATCATATCTTTCTATCATATCCTTTTTCAAAATTTTCAAAACCCCACCCCTCCCTTTTAAATTCACCTTCGGCCACCCCCTCTCCTCCACAACTCGAATTTGACTCTCCTCATATTCCTCTCCTTTCCTTTCTTTTACTTGAGGACAAGCAAACCTCTAAGTTTGGTGTGTTTTTCCGTGATCACCGAGCTAAGACTTATTAAGATCATGGCCCCTAAGGGAAAACAAACCACTTTAAGAGACATGAAAGAGAATACTCCAAAGCCACTTTGGAATCAAGAGAGGTTCTTAACCAAAGAACATACAGACCATTACCACAAAATAATAGGTCTGAGGTCAGTGATCCTGGAAGTTAAATTTGATCTGAAAGAAGACGAATATCCGGAGATCCAAGAGCAGATTCGAAACAGAGGCTGGGAAATTCTAGCTAATCTTGAGACAAAGGTGGGAAGAAACATAGTTCAGGAATTCTACTCAAATTTGTGGTTAACAGATAAATAGAGAATGACGGGAATTGCCTTCCATACCTTTCGAACCATGGTCAGATGGAAGATTATTTACTTCCACCTTGACAAAATAAGAGAGGTCTTCAAACTGCCTCAACTACAAGAAGATCCAGAATCCTTTAATAGGAGAATGGTGAGAGTAGATAAGCTTTTGGACCAAGTTCTAGAGGACATATGCTTCCTTGGAACTAAGTGGATAACCAACTCAAAAGGTGTCCTAAACCAACTCAAGAGAGGAGACCTCAAACTAGTCGTTAGGGGCTGGTTGGACTTCATTGGGCATTCTATACTGCCCACTAGCAACCGCTCTGAGGTCACTGTCAAAAGAGCAGTGATGATTCATTGTATTATGCTAGGAAATGAAGTGAGATTCATCATCTGATTTCTTGTGAGATCTACACAATTGCAAATAAGAACTCCACTGAAGCCAAATTGGCCTACCCAAGCTTAATCTCTCTGCTATGTAAAGATGCTGGGGTACAGATGGGAGTGGATGAGTTCATCTCAGTCGAGCATCCAATCACTAAAAAGTCAATGGAGGGACAACAAGTACACGACAACTCCATCAAGAGAAGGGCACAGGAGTTCTTCCCAGAAATCCCTCAAATTGACTACTGGACCCGCCTAGAAGCATCTGTCACCAAGCTGTAAGAAGCTATAGATCAACTTAAGGAAGAACAGCAAAATCAAAATAGCATGCTCTGCAAATTGCTTAAGGATCAAGAAAAGCAAGGGCGTGAGCTACAGGAGCTAAAGCGCCAGAGGCTCTCCCATGAGGGACCAGACACTCCACAGATTGAAGGAGCATCCATCTCCCAAAATAAAGGTTGTTGAGTCCTAATCTTAACTCTTTGATAACTTTTATTATTAGAAACTTATCTTAAGAATTATATGAATATTAGTAATTAGGGTCTTTATTTTTAATTTTATTTTTATCTCCAAGTAAGCTATAATTTATTTTTCTCTTCATCATTAAACATGAATAAAATAGTAGATCCTTTGAGTAAAGATGCAATTATTTCGAGTTTTTAAGAGAAGAATTCAAAATTATTTATTTGTGGTGGCAATACTTTTTATTTTCTGAATGAATGCTTGAACAATGCATATTTTTTATAGTGAATTTTATGAATGTTAAAATTGTTGGCTTTTGAAAGAATGATGAAAAAAAGAGAAATATTATTGATAATCTGAAAAATCATGAAATTGATTCTTGAAGCAAGAAAAAGCAGTGAAGAACAAAGCTTGCAAAAAAAAAAAAGCAGAAAAAGTCAATAGCCCTTTAAATCAAAAGGCAAGGGTAAAAAGGATCCAAGGCTTTGAGAATTAATGGATAGGAGGGCCTAAAGGCATAAAATTCTAGCCTAAGCGGCTGAATCAAGCTGTCCTTAACCATGTGCTTGTGGCATGCAGGTCCAAGTGAAAAGCTTGAGACTGAGTGGTTAAAGTCGTGATCCAAAGCAAAAGAGTGTGCTTAAGAATTCTGGACACCTCTAACTGGGGACTTTAGCAAAGCTGAGTCACAATCTGAAAAGGTTCACCCAGTTATGTGTCTGTGGCATTTATGTATCCTGTAGTATTACTGGAAAACAAGATGCTTAGGGTCACAGCCAAGGCTCATAAAGTAGCTGTGTTCAAGAATCAACATATTAAACTAGGAGAATCAATAACACTATCTGAATTCTGAGTTCCTATAGATGCCAATCATTCTGAACATCAAAGGATAAAGTGAGATACCAAAACTGTTCAGAAGCAAAAAGCTACTAGCCCCGCTCATTTGATTATAATTTGAGCTTCACTTAAAACACTGGGATTCTATTGCAACTTGATCCATTTTTATCCTATTTTATTTGTCTAGTTGCTTGAGGACAAGCAACAGTTTAAGTTTGGAGTTGTGATGAGCGGATATTTTATACGCTTTTTGGTGATATTTTCATGTAGTTTTTAGTATTTTTAGTTACTTTTTATTATATTTTTATTAGTTTTTATGCAAAAATCACATTTCTGGACTTTAGTATGAGTTTGTGAGTTTTTCTGTAATTTCAGGTATTTTCTGGCTGAAATTGAGGGACCTGAGCAAAAATCTGATTTAGAGGCTGAGAAAGGACTGCAGATGCTGTTGGATTCTGACCACCCTGCACTCGAAATGGATTTTCTGAAGCTACAGAAGTCCAATTAACACGCTCTCAATTGCATTAGAAAGAAACATCTTGGGCTTTCCAGTAATATATAATAGTCTATACTTGGCCCGAGATTTGGTAGCGCAAACTGGCGTTTAAACGCCAGCTCCTTACCCTTTTCTGGCGTTAAACGCCAGAACTGGTATAAAAGTTGGAGTTAAACGTCCAAACTGGCACAAAAGCTGGAGTTCAATGCCAGGAATAGCCTATACACATGAAAGCTTTAGTTTCAGCCCAAACACACACCAAGTTGGCCCCGGAAGTGGATTTCTGCACTATCTATCTTAGCTTACTCATTTTCTGTAAACCTAGGTCACTGGTTTATTTATAAAAACCACTTTTAGAGATTCATTTTGTACCTCATGATATTTTACACTTCATATTGTATCTTCTATGGCATGATTCTCTAAACCCCATAGGTGGGGGTGAGGAGCTCTGTTGTGTTTCAATGGATTAATGCAATTACTACTGTTTTATATTTAATCACGCTTGATTCTGTTCTAAGATACTCACTTGTACTTCAACATCGAGAATATGATGATCCATGACACTCATCATTATCCTCAACCTATGAACGCGTGCTTGACAACCACTCCCATTCTATCTGAGCTCAACGTAGTCATTGGGCGACAGCTTGAGTGCGTATCTCTTGGGTTTCTAATTCACGGACCGAGTCCGGAGGTTAGAACCTTCGTGGTATAGGCTAGAACCAATTGGCAGCATTCCTGGGATCCGAAAAGTCTAAACCTTGTCTGTGGTATTCCGAGTAGGATCCGAGAAGGGATGACTGTGATGAGCTTCAAATCTGCAAATGTTGGGCGCATTGACAATGTGCAAAAGGACAATGGTCCTATTCTGACGCTAGCAGGAACTGACAGATGTTTAGCCGTGCGGTGAGAGCGCATATGGATTTGTTTTCATCCGAGAGGATCATACATCTTTCCATGGAAGGAAGCCATGCGTGTTTGGAGAAGAAGACAGTAGGAAAGCAGAGATTCAGACGACAGAGCATCTCTGGAACCTCAGCCTGTTCCCTATTACTGAATCACAAGTACTATTTATTTCATGTTATTTATTTTTCATAAATACAATCACTCTTATCATTAATCTCCTAACTAAGATTTATAAAATAACCATAGCTTTCTTCAAGCCGACAATCTCCGTGGGATCGACCCTTACTCACGTAAGGTATTACTTGGACAACCCAGTGCACTTGCTGGTTAGTTGTGCGGAGTTGTGAAAAGTGTAATCACAATTTCGTGCACCACCAGTTATAATTTAAGTGGTATATATATACGTATACATTTGCACCCTACTTCCTCGTGCCTGAATCATCACTTCTCAAGCTTTCTTCATCCCCAAGTTACCAACTATTCCTAGCTTCAACTCATTACTAGGTTTACTAACAAAATCTAGGACCAAAGGAATGTAAATAGAGGTTTAAAGATTTGAAATTAAGCTTTAAAACACAAAACTCCATTTTTGCTTAAACAGGGGTCATGCATACGCGTGGGAGTGCATTACTGAGAACCTTTATGAATATTTCATTATATATACATGTTCATTATTAACATTTATCAATCATCCTCAAATAATCATTTATTCTTCCACTTCCATCACCAACATCAATTACCAAACTAATAATCAACCTACTTCAACAATTGTTATCAAGGTACTAAGCATTTAACACATTCATACATTCACACCTAGCCTATGGTCATCTAGCTTAAGTTTTCATAAGACATTATATATTAAATACGTGAAACCTAAACCATACCTTGGCCAATTTCTACGTGTTACCCGAGACACCCCCAAAGGCATCAAACACAGCCCCAAGGTACCAAGATCTTCAAAACAATGATACCCAACATCCACTAAGTCTCAAGTGTCCACAAATCAAGCTCCAATTAATATATATACACCTAACTTCACATTACCACACACACACACACAAATATATATATATACAAAATTTAATACCCAACATACAAAATTAAAGAATTAACTAGAGTTCTAGGATTCCTTACCAATGGAAAATTGGGACAAGACTCGGCAAGTCCACCAAGTTAATTTGATCCTAAACACCGAAATTACGCAAAAGCTCAATACCAAAGCCCAAGAATTTTGCAATTGGAATTGGGGAAATTGAGGAATAAAACATGACTTCCTTACCTTAGATTGTTTTGGGCTTTGTAGAGCTCATCACTGCGGACAGGTGACCACAAACGGTGCGGCGATTGGAGCATGGAGCAAAAAGTTATGGAGGATTGAATTGGAACCAAGGGTTTTGTAAATTTTGTTATCTTCTTCCCCCTTGGCTGAGCATTCTGCATTCTTTGCATGCAGAAGAGAGAGAAGTGAGCTGAAGCTCACTTAAGTAAGTAAGTTGGTTGGGTCCATGGGCCCGGTTCGGATCTAGTTCGACCAGTTCGGTCTGTTCGGCCCAATCTTGAGTCGAATTCTTTGAAATTAGTGTCAAAATTCTCATTTTCATTAGCTCTATCCTATTTTAATATAAAATTCACTTTTCCATTTCTTTTATCAAAAATTAATTCATTGGTTAATTATTCGCTAATTTTGCGGGGTTTACATACTCCTCTGGCCTGTGACCTCTAAGAGCAAGTGAAGTACAAGCATGCTTAGAAGGTAAGTCTGTAAGTTGCTAGAATCTACAAGTGCACTTTTGGTTCCCTAAATCCACAGTAACTTTAGTTGGATGCTTTTCAACCTCATATATATCATCAACATTGTCTCCGAACCAGGTGGGAGTCCACTTATTGCTCTCTTCTTTCTCTCTCTCAGGCCTACTTAATTGTCTTAGTGCAACAGTTCTAATATATTAAGATAGATTCTGTTTATTCCTTGCCATAATCCTTATTATATATGTTCTTACTTCCTCTAACATTATGATGATGGGTTTACCTCTGTACTTCACAATCTTACCATTGAAGGTCTCGCTGTTGTTGCTAGTTACGTTGATAACTTTTAGTCACTCACTGAAATGAGCCTTTGTCCATGATTTTGGATCAAGCTTGTTCAAATACTCCTATGCATTAGCGTTCATCTTTTGTAGCCTCATCATCCCAGCCTCAAACTCTTGAGTTATAGTGGCTCTGCAATACTTCCATACTGCTCCTTTAAGTTGTTTGTCCTTCCATCTCTTTGTAAAATTATTCCAACTGTGCATAGCACAAAAGCGATAATGAACTTCGGGCATCACTTGCTACATTGTTGGAATAAAACCCCGTTCAATTAATGGTGCACGGAAATCGTGATTCACACTTTTCGCAACTCCGCACAACTAACCAGCAAGTGCACTGGTTCATCCAAGTAATAAACCTTACGTGAGTAAGGGTCGATTCCACGGAGATTGTCGGCTTGAAGCAAGCTATGGTCATCTTGTAAATCTCAGTCAGGCGGATTCAAATGGTTATGGGGTTTTGATAATTAAAAGATAAATAAAACATAAAATAAAATAAAAGTTACTTATGTAATTCACTGGTAGAAATTTCAGATAAGTGTCTGGAGATGCTTTGTTGCTTCTGAACCTCTGCTTTCCTATTGCCTTCTTCCAACCATGTGTTACTTCCTTCCATGGCAAGCTGTAAGATCTTCTCAGTGAAAATGGTCCTCTACGGTTTCTGCACGGCTAATCAACTGTCGGATTTCTCGTCTCGGATGAAAAAAACCAGGTACAGCTACCGCATGGCTAATCATCTGTCGGTTTTCGCTAGCGTCGGAATAGGATCCATTGATCCTTTTGCACACTATCACTTGCGCCCAACATTCGCAGGTTTGAAGCTCGTCACAGTCATTCCTTTCCGGATCCTACACGGAATACCACAGACAAGGTTTAGCCTTTCCGGATCCCAAGAATGCTGCCAATGATTCTAGCCTATACCACGAAGATACTTGATGAGCGGATAATTCATACGCTTTTTGGCATTGTTTTTAGTATGTTTTTAGTATATTTTAGTTAGTTTTTATTATGTTTTTATTAGTTTTTAAATAAAAATCACTTTTGTGGGCTTTACTATGAGTTTATGTGTTTTTCTGTGATTTCAGGTATTTTCTGGCTGAAATTGAGGGACTTGAGCAAAAATCTGATTCAGAGGCTGAAAAAGGACTGCAGATGCTGTTGGATTCTGACCTCTCTGCACTCAAAGTAGATTTTCTGGAGCTACAGAAGCCCAATTGGCACGCTCTCAATTGTGTTGGAACGTAGACATCCTGGGCTTTCCAGCAATATATAATAGTTTATACTTTGTCCGAGATTTGATGGGCCAAACAGGCGTTCCAAGTCAGCTCAAGAATTCTGGCGTTTAACTCCAGAACTGGCACAAAAGCTGGAGTTAAACGCCCAAACTGGCATAAAAACTGGCGTTTAACTCCAGGAAATGTCTCTACACATGAAAGTTTCAATGCTCAGCCCAAGCACACACCAAGTGGGCCTCAGAAGTGGAATTTTACAATAAACACCCTAGCTTACTCATTTTCTGTAACCCTAGGTCACTAGTTTACTATAAATACTACTTTCAGTGATTCATCTTGTACCTCATGACATTTTACACGTTTCTCAATGTATTTTCTATGGCATGAGTCTCTAAACCCCATTGTTGGGGTGAGGAGCTCTGCTGTTCTTCATGAATTAATGCAATTACTACTGTTTTCCATTCTACTACGCTTGCTTCTATTCTAAGATATTCATTCGCACTTCAACTTGATGAATGTGATGATCCGTGACACTCATCATCATTCTCATCTATGAACGCGTGCCTAAAAACCACCTCCGTTCTACCTTAGATTGAATGCATATCTCTTAGCCTCATGATTTAAATCAGAGTCTTCGTGGTATAAGCTAGAATCATTGGCGGTCATTCCTGAGATCCGGAATGTAAATCATTGGTGAGAATTTCAGATAAGCGTATAGAGATGCTTTCGTTCCTCTGATCTCTGCTTTCCTGCTGTCTTCATCCAATCAATCCTACTCCTTTCCATGGCAAGCTTTATGTAGGGCATCACCGTTGTCAATGGCTACATCCCATCATCCTGTGAAAATGGTCCAAATGCTCTGTCACGGCACGGCTAATCATCTGTCGGTTCTCGATCATACTGGAATAGGATCTATTGATCCTTTTGCGTCTGTCACTACGCCCAGCACTCGCGAGTTTGAAGTTCGTCACAGCCATCCCTTCCCAGATCCTACTCAGAATACCACAGACAAGGTTTAGACTTTCCGGATCTCAGGAATGGCCATCCGTGGGTTCTAACTTATACCACGAAGATTCTAATATCTCGGACTCGGTCCCCTGTATTAGATATCTAAGAGATACTCATTCTAGCTTGTTTGCATGTAGAACGGAAGTGTTTGTCAGGGTTGCGTTCATAAGTGAGAATGATGATGAGCGTCACATAATCATCACATTCATCATGTTCTTGGGTGCGAATGGATATCTTAGAAGTGGAATAAGTTGAATTGAATATAAAATAGTAGTACTTTGCATTAAATCATGAGGAACAGCAGAGCTCCACACCTTAATCTATGGAGTGCAGAAACTCTACCATTGTAAATACATAAGTAATGAAGGTTCAGGCATGGCTGAATGGCCAGCCCCCAAACATGATCTAAAGATGAAACTAAAGATGAAAACTCAATAGTAAAAAGTCCTATTTATAAAAACTAGTTACCAGGGTTTACAGAAGTAAGTAATTGATGTAGAAATACACTTCCGGGCCCACTTGGTGTGTGCTTGGACTGAGCATGAAGCTTACACGTGGAGAGGTCATTCTTGGAGTTGAACTCCAGTTTGTAACGTGTTTCTGGCGTTGAACTCCACTTTGCAACTTGTTTTTGGCGCTGAACGCCAGACTGCAACATGGAACTGGCGTTCAACGCCAGTTTGCGTCATCTAAACTCGAGCAAAGTATAGACTATTATATATTGATGGAAATCCCTGGATGTCTACTTTCCAACGCAATTGGAAGCGTACCATTTGGAGTTTCGTAGCTCCAGAAACAAGTTTTCACTTGACACCTTCACGCCACAAGCACATGGTTAGGGACAGCTTGGTTTAGCCGCTTAGACCAGGATTTTATTCCTTTAGGCCCTCCTATCCACTGATGCTCAAAGCCTTGGATCCTTTTTATTTACCCTTGCCTTTTGGTTTTAAGGGTTATTGGCTTTTTGCTCTTGCCTTTTGGTTTTAAGAGCTTTTGGCTTTTTCTGCTTGCTTTTTCTTTTTTTTCTTTTTCTCTTTTTTTTTCTACAAGCTTTTGTATTCACTGCTTTTTCTTGCTTCAAGAATCATTTTTATGATTTTTCAGATTATCAAATAACATTTCTCCTTCTCATCATTCTTTCAAGAGCCAACATATTTAACATTCTTAAACATCAACTTCAAAAAGACATATGCACTGTTCAAGCATTCATTCAGAAAACAGAAAGTATTGTCACCACATCAAAATAATTAAGCTAGTTTCAAGGATGAATTCAAAACCATTTACTTCTTGTTCTTTTGTTTTTAAAACACTTTTTATTTAAGAGAGGTGATAGATTCATATTCACTACTTTAAGGCATAGACACTTAGACACTAATGATCATGTAATAAGGACACAAACATAGATAAACATTTAACATAAGAAAATGAAAAATAGAAAATTTAAGAACAAGGAATGAGTCCACCTTAGTGATGGTGGCGTTTCCTTCTTGAGAAACCAGTGATGTCCTTGAGCTCTTCTATGTCTCTTCCTTGTCTTTGTTGCTCCTCCCTCATTGCTCTTTGATCTTCTCTAATTTCATGAAGGATGATGGAGTGCTCTTGATGTTCCACCTTTAATTGTCCCATGTTGGAGCTTAATTCTCCTAGGGAGGTGTTGATTTGTTCCCAAAAATTCTGTGGAGGAAAGTGCATCCCTTGAGGCATCTCAGGGATTTCTTGGTGATGAGCTTCTTCATGCGTCTCTTGAGATCCATGAATAGGCTCTCTTGTTTGCTCCATCCTTTTCTTAGTGATGGGCTTGTCCTCATCAATGAGGATACCTCCCTCTATGTCAATCCCAGCCGAGTTGCATAGATGGCAAATGAGGTGAGGAAAAGCTAACCTTGCCATAGTGGAGGATTTGTCAGCCACCTTGTAGAGTTCTTGAGGTATAATCTCATGAACCTCCACCTCTTCTCCAATCATGATGCTATGGATCATGATGGCCCGGTCTATAGTAACTTCAGACCGGTTACTAGTGGGAATGATTGAGCGTTGAATGAACTCCAACCATCCTCTAGCTACAGGCTTAAGGTCCAGTCTTCTCAGTTGAACCGGTTTGCCTTTTGAGTCAATCTTCCATTGAGCTCCTTCCACACATATGTCCATGAGGACTTGGTCCAACCTTTGATCAAAGTTGACTCTCCTTGTGTAGGGGCGTGCGTTCTCTTCCATCATTGGCAAGTTGAACACCAACCTCACATTTTTCGGACTAAAATCTAAGTATTTCCCCTGAACCATGGTGAGATAATTCTTTGGGTTCGGGTTCTTACTTTGATCATGGATCCTAGTGATCCATGTATTAGCATAGAACTCTTGAACCATTAGAATTCTGACTTGTTGGATGGGGTTTGTTAGAACTTCCCAACCTCTTCTATGGATCTCATGTCGTATCTCCGGATACTTATTTTTCTTGAGTTTGAAAGGGACCTCGGGGATCACCTTCTTCTTGGCCACAACATCATAGAAGTGGTCTTGATGGGCTTTGGAGATGAATCTTTCCATCTTCCATGACTCAGAGGTGGAAGCTTTTGTCTTCCTTTTCCCTTTTCTAGAGGATTCTACGGTCTTAGGTGCCATCAATAGTAATGGAAAAACAAAAAGCTTTATACTTTTACCACACCAAACTTAGAATATTGCTCACCCTCGAGCAAGAGAAGAAAGAAGAGATGAAGAAGAAGAAGAAATGGAAGAGAGGGAGAGAGGTTGTGTTTCGGCCAAGAAGAGGAAGAGAGGGTTGTGTTGTGTGAAAATGAAGAAGAATGGAGGGTTTATATAGTGGAGGGAGAGGGGTTAGGTTCGGCCATTTAGGGTGGGTTTGGGTGGGAAAGTGATTTTGAATTTTGAAGGTAGGTGGAGTTTATGAGGTAGGTTTATGGGGAAGAGTGGGTGGATGTGAGTGGTGAATAGGTAGTAGGGAAGTGAGCTTGAGGTGATTGGTGAAGGGTTTTGGGGAAGGGTGTTTATTGGGAAGAGAGGATGAATGAGAAGAGGGAAGAGTATGAGTGGAGGTAGGTGGGGATCCTGTGGGGTCCACAGATCCTGAGATGTCAAGGATTTGCATCCCTGCACCAATTAGGCATGTAAAATGCCTTTGCATACAATTCTGGCATTTAAACGCCGAATTGGTGCTTGTTCTGGGCGTTCAGCGCCCAGATGCAGCATGTTTCTGGCGTTCAGCGCCAGCTTTCCTTAGTGTGCATTCCTGGCGTCTAAACGCCAGGATGCTGCTTATTTTGGGCGTTCAACGCCAGATCCATGCTCTGTTCTGGCGTTGAACGCCCGCCAGATGCTCCTTACTGGCGTTTAAACGCCAGTAAGCCCTTCCTCCAGGTTGTGATTTTTCTTCTGCTGTTTTTGATTCTGTTTTTGATTTTTATATTTATTTTGTGACTCCACATGGTCATGAACCTAATAAAACATGAAAGAACAACAAAAATAAAAATAAAATTAGATAAATAAAGATGAGTTGTCTGCCATCTCTAATGAGATTTTAGCAGCTTGTACCTCAAAGATTCCCAATTTCTCCATTACAGAGAGTGGCATGAGGTTTATTCCTGACCCTAGGTCAGATAGAGCTTTCTCAAAGGTCATGGTGCCTATGGTACAAGGTATTAGGAACTTTCCAGGATCCTATTTCTTCTGAGGCAACCTCAGTTGATCCAATACATTTAGTTCATTGGTGAACAGGGGAGGTTCATCTCCCCAAGTTTCACTACCAAATAAATTGGCATTCAGCTTCATGATTGCACCAAGGAACTTGGCAACTTGCTCTTCAGTAACATCCTCATTCTCTTCAGAAGAAGAATACTCATCAGAGCTCATGAAGGGCGTAAGGAGGTTTAATGGATTCTCTATGGTCTCTAGATGAGCCTCAGATTCCTTTGGTTCCTCAAAGGGAAACTCCTTGTTGATCACTGGACGTCCCAGGAGATCTTCCTCCTTGGGATTCACGTCCTCCCCTTCCTTCTTGGATTCGGCCATGATGGTTATATCAATGGCCTTGCACTCTCCTTTTGGATTTTCTTCTGTATTGCTTGGGAGAGCACTAGGAGGGGTTTCAGTGATCTTCTTACTCAGCTGGCCCACTTGTGCCTCCAAATTTCTAATGGAGGACCTTGTTTCATTCATGAAACTCAGAGTAGCCTTAGATAGATCAGAGACTAAGTTTGCTAAATTAGAGGTACTTTGTTCAGAGTTCTCTGTCTGTTGCTGAGTGGATGATGGAAAAGGCTTGCTATTGCTAAACCTGTTTCTTCCACCATTATTAAAGCCTTGTTGAGGCTTTTGTTGATCCCTCCATGAGAGATTTGGATGATTTTTCCATGAGGGGTTATAGGTGTTTCCATAAGGTTCACCCATGTAATTCACTTCTGCTATTGCAGGGTTCTCAGGATCATAAGCTTCATTGCCTTGACCAGCTTATCCCAAGAGTTCAGGCTATCCTTAGGTTGAGAGTCCAACCATATTCTAGCTCTGTCTCTTACAGCAAACGGGAAAAGCATGAGCCTGTAGAATTTAGAATCTACTCCATTAGTCTTAACAGTGTCACATATCTGCAAGAATTCAGTTAAGAACTGAAAGGGATCTTCAGATGGAAGTCCAAGAAACTTGCAGTTTTGTTGCATTAGAGAAACTAATTGAGGTTTAAGCTCAAAATTGTTTGCTCCAATGGTAGGGATGGAGATGCTTTTTCCATGTAAATTGGAATTAGGTGCAGTAAAGTCACCAAGCATCCTCCTTGCATTATTATTATTTTCGGCTGCCATCTCCTCTTCCTGTTCAAAAATTCCTGTAAGGTTGTCTCTGGATTGTTGTATTTTAGCTTCTCTTAGTTTCCTCTTCAGAGTCCTTTCAGGTTCAGGGTTTGCTTCAACAAGAATGTTCTTGTCCTTGCTCCTGCTCATATGAAAGAGAAGGGAATAGAAAAATAATAATAGGGATCCTTTTTACCACAGTATAGAGGTTCCCTTGTTGTGAGTAGAAGAAAAGAAGAGTAGAAGAGAAAAGAAAGGAGAATCCAGACAGAAGGGTGAGGAGAGCAGAGATATGAGATGAAGAGAAGTGTTAGTAAATGAATAAATAAATAGAAGAAGAAGTGATGTGAGAGAATTCGAAAAATAAAAATAAAAATTTAAAGTTAAATTTCGAAAATAATTTTTGAAAAAGGTTAGTAGTTTTCAAAAATTAGGAATGAAATAAAATTAAAATAAAAAATTGAAATAATTAGTTAATTAAAAAGAAATTTTGAAAAAGAGGGAAGGGATTTTCGAAAAATAAAGGTAAAAAGTTAGTTGGGCAGTTTTACTAAAGATAAGAATCAAATAAAAAGTTAAGTGGTTAGTTGAAAGAGATTTGAAATTCAATTTTTAAAAGATAAGAAGATAAGAAGTTAGAAAAGATATTTGAAAAATCAAATTTTTTTTGAAAAAGATATGATTTAAATTAGTTTTGAAAAAGATTTGATTTTTAAAATCACAATTAATGACTTGATTCACAAGAAATCACAATATATGATTCTAGAACTCAAAGTTTGAATCTTTCTTAACAAGTAAGTAACAAACTTGAAATTTTTGAATCAAAACATTAAGTGTTGATGATATTTTCGAAAATATGATGTAAAATTAAGAAAAAGAATTTTTAAAAAATATTTTTACAATTTTTGAAAATAAATAAGAAAAATGAAAAAGATATGATTTTTGAAAAAGATTTTGAAAAAGATAAGATTTTCAAATTGAAAATTTGATTTGATTCATAAGAAACAACTAGATTTTAAAAATTTTTGAAAAAGTCAATCCAAATTTTCGAAATTTATGAGTGAAAAAGGGAAAGATATTTTTTTGATATTTGAATTTTTAATGATGAAAGAGAAAAACATGAAAAAGACTCAATGCATGAAAATTTTGGATTAAAACAATGAATGCATGCAAGAATGCTATGAATGTCAAGATGAACACCAAGAACACTTTAAAGGTCATGATGAACATCAAGAACATATTTTTGAAAATTTTTATATGCAAAAAAAATATGCAAGACACCAAACTTAAAAATTTTTCATGTATAGACACTATGAATGCAAGAATGCATATGAAAAACAAGAAAAGACACAAAACAAGAAAATATGAAGATCAAACAAGAAGACTGGCCAAGAACAACTTGAAGATCATGAAGAACACTATGAATGCATGAATTTTCAAAAAAATGCATAAAGAATTTTTAGAAAAAATGCAATTGACACCAAACTTAAAAATTGACTCAAGACTCAAACAAGAAACACAAAATATTTTTGATTTTTTTTATTTTATGATTTTTTTTATTTTCTTTTAAAATTTTTTGGATTTTTCGAAAATTATTTAAAAAAGAAAATAAGGATTTCAAAATTTTTAATATGAATTTCAGGAATCTTGTACTCTTTAGTCTAAAGCTTCAGTCTAGGAATTAGACATGGCTCACTAGCCAGCTAATGCTTTAGTATGTTATTACATGCATTGAAGTGATTAGTTGAATCCTCAGTCCAAAGGAATTTAGACATGGCTTTACAGCCAGCCAGGATTCAACAAATCATCATGAAACACTAGAATTCATTCTTAAAAATTCTAAAATTTTTTTTGAATATTAAATGGGAAAAACGAAAAAGAAGGAAATATTTTTGAAAAATTTTTGAAAACTTTTTGAGAACAAAATAAGAAGAAAATTACCTAATCTGAGCAACAGGATGAACCGTCAGTTGTCCAAACTCAAACAATCCCCGGCAACGGTGCCAAAAACTTGGTGTACGAAATCGTGATCATTCCATTCCTTGGTAACGGCGCTAAAAACTCAATACGCACGTTCATGATCTTATATCTGTTTCACAACTTCGTACAACTAACCATCAAGTGCACTGGGTCGTCCAAGTAATAAACCTTACGTGAGTAAGGGTCGATCCCACGGAGATTGTTGGTATGAAGCAAGCTATAGTCATCTTGTAAATCTCAGTCAGGCGGATATCAAATGGTTATGGAGTTTTCGAATAATAATAATAATAAATAAACATAAAATAAAGATATAAATACTTATGTAAATCATTGGTGAGAATTTCAGATAAGCGTATAGAGATGCTTTCGTTCCTCTGATCTCTACTTTCGTGCTGTCTTCATCCAATCAATCCTACTCCTTTCCATGGCAAGCTTTATGTAGGGCATCAATGGCCATCCATGGGTTCTAACTTATACCACGAAGATTCTAATATCTCGGACTCGGTCCCCTGTATTAGATATCTAAGAGATACTCATTCTAGCTTGTTTGCATGTAGAACGGAAGTGTTTGTCAGACACGCGATCATAAGTGAGAATGATGATGAGCGTCACATAATCATCACATTCATCATGTTCTTGGGTGCGAATGGATATCTTAGAAGCGGAATAAGTTGAATTGAATATAAAACAGTAGTACTTTGCATTAAATCATGAGGAACAGCAGAGCTCCACACCTTAATCTATGGAATGCAGAAACTCTACCGTTGTAAATACATAAGTAATGAAGGTTCAGACATGGCCAAATGGCCAGCCCCCAAACGTGATCTAAAGATGAAACTAAAGATGAAAACTCAATAGTAAAAAGTCCTATTTATAAAAACTAGTTACTAGGGTTTACAGAAGTAAGTAATTGATGTAGAAATCCACTTTCGGGGCCCACTTGGTGTGTGCTTGGACTGAGCATGAAGCTTACACATGGAGAGATCATTCTTGGAGTTGAACGCCAGTTTGTAACGTGTTTCTGGCGTTGAACTCCACTTTGCAACTTGTTTCTGGCGCTGAACGCCAGACTACAACATGGAACTGGCGTTCAACGCCAGTTTAAATCATCTAAACTCGAGCAAAGTATGGACTATTATATATTTCTGGAAAGCCCTGGATGTCTACTTTCCAACGCAATTAGAAGCGTGCCATTTGAAGTTCTGTAGCTCCAGAAAATCCACTTTGAGTGAAGGGAGGTCAGAATCCAACAGCATCTGCAGTCCTTCTTCAACCTCTGAATCTGATTTTTGCTCAAGTCCCTCAATTTCAGCCAGAAAATACCCGAAATCATAGAAAAACACACAAACTCATAGTAAAGTCCAGAAATGTGAATTTAACATAAAAACTAATAAAAACATCCCTAAAAGTAACTAGATCCTACTAAAAACATACTAAAAACAATGCCAAAAAGCGTATAAATTATCCGCTCATCAAGCATCTGCAGTCCTTTTTCAACCTATGAATCAAATTTTTGCTCAGGTCCCTCAATTTCAGCCAGAAAATACCTGAAATCATAGAAAAATGCACAAACTCATAGTAAAGTCTAGAAATGTGATTTTTGCATAAAAACTAATAAAAATATAATAAAAAGTAACTAAAACGTACTAAAAACTATGTAAAAACAACGCCAAAAAGGGTATAAATTATCCGCTCATCAATTAACATGTAAATTATTAACACAATTCAAGTTCATTTGAATCCAACAAACATTAATTGCATTCCTTTTGTTGGTCACTAATAAAGTTCCAACTATGCACTCTATGGTTGCCCAAATCGTTGTGTAAATGCTCCAGGAATCATTTTCAGTTATCTCTAGTTTTTGAATCAACCATAGCGTAGGCAATTGGAAATTTTTCATTATTCGCATCTTGACGTATTGCAGTGAGTAACTATCTTCCGTAGAAGCCTTTCAAGAATGTGTCATCAAGGCAAATGAATAGTCTACACCCTAGCACAAAACCCTTCTAGCATGCCTTAAAAAAATGTAAACTCTCTTGAACAAGGGCAGAGGGTCAGGTATTGGAGTGGTATCCAAATGAATAGTTGATCTTGGGTTTGCAAGCAGTAATTGGTTAAGGTAATCCCCTCAACTCAGCATGTTGTTCCTTCTTTGAACCTTCAATATTTTTCCTTGCCTTTTTCATGGCACTCTGGATCTTCTTGTAATTAATAGCCACATTGAACTCTGTCTTAAACCAAGTTTCAACCTCAGCATAAGTGATTTTTCTTTGGTCTATAATCTTTTCTTCTAGCATCACAGTAACCCACACACTATCTGTAGATGTGTTATTATGTTTTCAAGCACAGATGTGCTGATCTACAAAAGTCTTCACTTGATAGCTCCTTGGCTCATGTGACCTGGAACAACATATGTTCTAAGGACAATTCTCATTGCACCAAATTTCCTTACACTTGGTAGGCTCTACCCTGCTGAATTTGATGCTTCTTCCTATTTGAATATTGTACTTTTTCACTGCCCTCTTAAGCTCATCCATGATAATAAACTTCATCCCAAGCTTTAGATGAACTTGGAAAAAATGTGCTTCTAGATTTTTCTGAGACCACACATTGTGACCACTATCATATCCATTCTCACAATCTGATGACATTGGACTATGTAAATCTTCAGATTAATACTGATGGTAGTCAGGTCAGAGTCACTATCATCATCTGAATAAAAAAGATCAGACCTCACATGAGGATCAAAGATCTTTGGTATCTCATTCCTTCTTATTTGCCCAAATATTTGACCAGTGGGAGCTAGCTTTTTATACAATATTTTTTTGTTCTTCTGACTGCTTTTAGATTGCAAGGTGGACACCTCATTCTAACCATGACTTTGTTGTGCTGGTTGAGGACCTGACAAAGAACCTCTTTGTGAATTGTCCATCTTTCCGAATTTTACTCCTTACTTGCATGAAACTTGTCTGGATATACTTATGTCAATTCTGAACTTGAGAAATTCGTTGTGAGTGGAGTTACTCACTTTCGCAATTTTTATTCTTCAGAATTTAGTTGAGACCTACTTGACTCGATATTCCTTGATTCTCTCTCTCTTTCTCACGGTTTCAAGATCGAATTTCTTTCCTACTATGCACCTTGATTTTTCTCCTTGTGCATGTTGTCACATTTCTGGAAAATCACAATTTCTGCGCACCAAGTTTTTGGCGCCGTTGCCAGGGATTGTTCGAGTTTGGACAACTGACGGTTCATCTTGTTGCTCAGATTGGGTAACTTTCTTTTTGTTTTGTTTTCAAAAATTTTTCAAAAATCTTTCAAAAATTTCTCCTTTGTTTTCGAAAAAAAAAATGTTTTCAAAAATATATTTTTCGTCAGAATTTTTAAGAATGAATTCTAGTGTTTCATAAAGCATGTTGAAGCCTGGTTGGCTGTAAAGCCACGACTGTAGGGCATGTTAGACGTGTCATGTCTGAGTACATACTAAAGCTTAGCTGGCTATTAAGCCATGCCTGACCCTTTGATTAGAGCTTTAGACTAAAGAGCATAAGATTCCTGGAATTCATATTAAAAATTTTGGAACCCTTATTTTTCTTTTTCAAAATGATTTTCGAAAAAATCAAAATAAAATACAAAAAAAATCATAAAATCATAAACTTTTTCAAAAAAATTTTTAAAATCTAGTTGTTTTTATGAGTCAAATCAAATTTTCAATTTAAAAAATCTTATCTTTTTCAAAATCTTTTTCAAAAATCAAATCTTTTTCATTTTTCTTAGTTATTTTCGAAAATTATAAAAATATTGTTCAACAATCTTTTTCTTAATTTTATCTCATAATTTTCGAAAATAACATCATCAATTAATGTTTTGATTCAAAAATTTCAAGTTTGTTACTTACTTGTTAAGAAAGATTCAAACTTTAAGATCTAGAATCATATCTTGTGATTTCTTGTGAATCAAGTCATTAATTGTGATTTTAAAAAAATCAAATCTTTTTCAAAACTAATTTCAATCATATCTTTTCAAAAATATCTTCTTATCTTATCTTTTTCAAAAAAAAAAAATTTGATTTCAAAATATCTTTTCTAACTTCCTAACTTCTTATCTTTTCAAAAATTGATTTTCAAAATTTGTTTCAACTAACTAACTAACTTTTTGTTTGTTTCTTATCTTTTTTAAAACTATCTAACTAACTCTCCCTCTCTCTAATTTTCGAAAATATCCCCCTCTTTTTCAAAAATTCTTTTTAATTAATTAATTATTTTAATTTTTAATTTTAATTTTCGAAAATTACTAACCTTTTTAAAAAAAAAAACTATTTTCGAAAATTACTAACTCTTTTTCAAAAATTATTTTCGAAAATTCACTTCCCCCTCTCATCTTCTTCTATTTGTTTATTTATTTACTAACATCTCTTCCTCACATCACTCACCA
>NC_029791.2:98759724-98761267 GCF_000816755.2 Arachis ipaensis
ATAAACCTCATGCCCCTCTCTGTAATAGAGAAACTGGGAATCTATGGGGTACAAGCTGCTAAAATCTCATTAGAGATGGCAGAAAATTTAAGAAAATAGGCTTACGGACAAGTAGAGGACGTGTTAGTAAAGGTTGAAGGCCTTTACATCCCTGCTGATTTCATAGTCCTGGATACTGGAAAAGAAGAGGATGAATCCATCATCCTAGGAAGACCTTTCCTAGCCACAACAAGAGCTGTGATTGATGTGGACATAGGAGAATTGATCCTTCAATTAAATAAGGACAACCTTGTGTTTACAACTCAAGGATCTCTCTCTGCATCCATGGAGAGGAAGCAGAAAAAGCTTCTCTCAAAGCAGAGTCAACCAAAGCCCCCACAGTCAAACTCTAAGTTTGGTGTTGGGAGGCCACAACCAAACTCTAAGTTTGGTGTCAAACCCCCATATCCAAACTCTAAGTTTGGTGTTGGGAGGTCTCAACAAAGCTCTGCACATCTGTGAGGCTCCATGAGAGCCCACTGTCAAGCTATTGACATTAAAGAAGCGCTTGTTGGGAGGCAACCCAATGTTTATTTATCTAATTCTATTTTTGTTTTTCATGTTTTCTTAGGTTTATGATCATGTGGAGTCACAAAATAAACAAAAAAAAAATTTAGAAACAGAATAAAAAATAGCAGAAGAAAAATCACACCCTGGAGGAAGCACCTGCCTGGCGTTCAACGCCAGAACAAAGCATGGTTCTGGCGTTGAACGCCCAAAATGGGCATCATCTGGGTGCTGAACGCCAGAATTGCACCCTGGAGAGGAGCTGGCGCTGAACGCCCAGAACAAGCATGGTTCTGGCGTTCAACGCCAGAAATGGGCAACAAATGGGCGTTGAACGCCCAAAATGGGCACCAACCTGGCGCTGAACGCCCAGAGTTGTGTGCAAGGGCATTTTACATGCTTAATTTGGTGCAAGGTTATAAATCCTTGAACACCTCAGGATCTGTGGACCCCACAGGATCATCTCAGGATCTGTAGACCCCACAGGATCCCCACCTACCTCATCATCTCTCTTTCCATTCATGATCATCCCTTCTGTTTTTCATTTACCACTCACATCCATACACCCACCTACCTTCAAAGTTCAACATCTCTCTCCCACCCAATCCCACCCATATGACCGAATACACACATCCCTCCATCTCCTCCATATCTTCTTCTTCTTCTTCTATTCTTTCTTCTTTTGCTCGAGGACGAGCAACATTCTAAGTTTGGTGTGGTAAAAGCATAGCTTTTTTGTCTTTCCATAACCATTAATGGCATCTAAGGCCAGAGAAACCTCAAGAAAGAGGAAAGGGAAGACAATTGCTTCCACCTCTGAGCCATGGGAGATGGAAAGATCCATCTCACAAGCCCATCACTAAGAAAAGGACGGAGCAAATAAGAGAGCACATTCATGGATCTCAACAGGCACATAAAGAAGCTCATCATCAAGAAATCCCTGAGATACCTCAGGGGATACAGTTTCCTCCACAGAATTTTTGGGAGCAAATCAACA
>NC_029791.2:98761347-98765238 GCF_000816755.2 Arachis ipaensis
TTATCCTATTTGATTTTCAGTTGCTTGGGGACAATCAACAATTTAAGTTTGGTGTTGTGATGAGCGGATAATTTATACGCTGTTGGATTCTTTTATTATTAACTTTCGCAATTTTTATTCTTCAGAATTTAGTTGAGACCTACTTGACTCGATATTCCTTGATTCTCTCTCTCTTTCTCACGGTTTCAAGATCGAATTTCTTTCCTACTATGCACCTTGATTTTTCTCCTTGTGCATGTTGTCACTCAATTTTAAATTTAGTACGGTCACTGATGAGCGGATAATTTATACGCTTTTTGACATTGTTTTTAGTATGTTTTTAGTAGGATCTAGTTACTTTTAGGGATGTTTTCATTAGTTTTTATGTTAAATTCACATTTCTGGACCGAAGTTGTGAACCATGGTATTGGCATCATGTTTTTGGCGCCATTACCAGGGAAAGAAAGAGCGATGAATTTTACATAATCAAAGTGTAATCACAATTTCTGCGCACCAGTCACCATATCAGATGTCCTTTTCATTCCATGTGAGCATCGTGTGCGCGATGTGAATGTCTCTCAGTTTGATGTCTTTTAGAAGTTGCCTCGAGCTTGGTGAATAGCTTGTATAGTTCCAAAAAATAGCCATTAGGAAGATAATCCATTAAGAGAAAAACTTTTAAATATGGAAGATAGAATGTGTAGTATACCACAATGAGAAGAGATTTGGAGCTTTAATTTTTCTGACCATATTGTCTGTGGTTAAAACGACGCTTTAAGACGCACCAATTATCTGGATGCCTGAATAAAACAAGTTTTCGAACCTTGAAAGGAGAGAGCGACCTTTGTGTCGGAATTCATCTTACCTGGACCAAATGACACACTACCCAAGGACTTAGGACGAGGATGGATGCAACATCATGATGCCATGACAACGCCCTGGTATAGAAACTTTAGCAGGGAATGAAGGATTTAACACCGTTAGGGAATCGGGACCCGAATGATGAAAATCTATCTACTTTTTGCCTATCAAAGAGAAACTAACCATCTAGAAAAATGACGAGACTATACATTAGAAAATTATAAGGCAGCGCGGTACGTTAACCACTCTGGTATCGACCTAACCCCGAAAGATTTGACACCCTAGGTTCCAAATTGATAACCAAAATAATAGAGAAAAGGTTAGTGAAATTCAAATAAGATTATAACTGCACAAGCCCAACCAAATAATTTTGTTGGAAGTGAAGACCTAGATAGTTGAAAAGGGGAAGTTGCGCTTTCTTGGAAATTATCTCAACAAGATTAGGAACGGTGAGCAGTTGATACCAAGTGATTAAGACTGAGAAGTATTGAATCCAAAATGAAACCACTACCCACACCTCTTTTCAGGTAACTGGATATGAATTTTGAGGACAAAATTCTTAATTAGGTGGGTAGGATGTAAACCCCATAAAATTAGCAAATAGTTAACCAATAAATTAATTTTAATAAAGGAGAATAAAAATGCAAATGTTATAGTAAAATAAGATAGAACTAATTAAAACGAAAATTTTGACACCAATTTCAAAGAATTTGGCCCAAGATTGGGCACATATGGGCTGATCTACAAAAGTTTTCACTTGATAGCTCCTTAGCTCATGTGACCTGGAACAACATATGTTCCAAGGACAATTTTCATCGCACCAAATTTCCTTACACTTGGTAGGCTCTACCCTGCTGAATTTGATGCTTCTTCCTATTTGAATATTGTACTTCCTCATTGCCCTCTTAAGCTCATCCATGATAACAAACTTCATCCCAAGCTTTAGATGAACTTGGCAAAAAGGTGCTTCTAGATTTTTCTGAGACCACACATTGTGACCACTATCATATTCATTCTCACAATCTGATGACATTGGACTATGTAAATTTTCAGATTAATACTGATGGTAGTCAGGTCAGAGTCACTATCATCATCTGAATAAAAAAGATCAGATCCCACATGAGGATCAAAGATCTTTGGTATCTCATTCCTTCTTATTTTCACAAATATTTGACCAGTGGGACACCTTATTCTTTTATACGATATTTTTTTGTTCTTCTGATTGCTTTTAGATTGCAAGATGGACACCTTATTCTAACCATGACTTTGTTGTGCTGGTTGAGGACCTGACAAAGAACCTCTTTGTGAATTGTCCATCTTTCCGAATTTTACTCCTTACTTGCATGAAACTTGTCTGGATATACTTATGTCAATTCTGAACTTGAGAAATTCGATGTGAGTGGAGTTACTCACTTTCGTAATTTGTATTCTTTAGAATTTAGTTGAGACCTACTTGACTCGATATTTCTTGATTCTCACTCTCTCTCTCTCTTACGGTTTCAAGATCGAATTCCTTTCCTACTATGCACCTTGATTTTTCTCCTTGTGCATGTTGTCACTCAATTTGAAATTTAGTACAGTCACCATATCATATGTCCTTTTCATTCCATGTGAGCATCGTGTGTGCGGTGTGAATGTTTCTCAATTTGATGTCTTTTAGAAGTTGCCTCGAGCTTGGTGAATAGCTTGTATAGTTCCAAAAAATAGCCATCAGGAAGATAATCCATTAAGAGCAAAAATTTTAAATACGGAAGATAGAATGTGTATTTTTGATAAACCCATATTTTATGATATATTTTGTGCTTAATTTGAGTGATTTATTCAATCCTTCACCCACTTATTCATATTAATTGCATGGTTTTACTTTCCCTTCCTTATTCTGTGATGTATGTGAAAAACATGTTTCCTATGCTTTAAAATTAATTATTTTAATTACCTTTATTTCCATTCGATGCCGTGATTAGTGTGTTGAGTAGTTTCAGATCTTCTAAGGCAGGAATGACTTAAAGGATGGAAAAGGAAACATATAAAAATAGAAGAAAAACACAAAACGGAGTTTCTAAAGAAACTGGCATCCATGCGATCGCATGGGCGACGCGGACGCATGCCAAGCGTGAATCAATAGCGACGCGGCCGCATGACTGACGCGACCGCGTGACAAGAAAAGCTCCGAATGACGCGACTGCGTGACCCACGCAGACGCGTGACAGAGGCCACGCACCAGAAATTGCAGAAAATGCTCCCAGCAATTTCTGAAGCCCTTTTTGGCCCAAATCCAAGTCCAGAAGGCATAGACCAGAGGTTATGAAGTGAGGGAATGCATCCATTCAGGGAGAGCTCGCCAATTAGTTATTTTTCATGATTTAGATTTAGTTTAGAGAGAGATTCTCTCTCTCTTTTAGGATTAGGATTTAGGATTTCTCTCTTTAGGAGTAACTCTCGATCCCAGGTTTAATGTTCCTTTACTTTAAGCTTCCCTTTTACTTTTGTTCATCCCATTACTTTAGATGATTATTTACTTTGCAATTTGATTTATGAATTCTTCCATGTTACAGATTACTCTTTTGAATTAATGCTATTTGAGGTATTTCAGTTTAATATTGCTTTCTTTTATTTATGCTATTTTAACTGCCATTTAAATTATTTGTCATATTTATTCCTCACTCTCAACCCCGATTTACAACCTTTATATCCAATAATAAGAACATACTTCCTTGCAGTTCCTTGAGAAGACGACCCGAGGTTTGAATACTTCGGTTAACAATTTATTTAGGGGTTTGTTACTTGTGACAACCAAAACGTTTGTACGAAGGGATTTCTGTTGGTTTAGAGACTATATCTACAACGCGACTATTTTTTATAAAATTCTTTACTGGCAAAAATCCTAACGTCAAAATGGCGTCGTTGCCAGGGAACTGCTAACGTTTGCCTTATTATTGGTTATTGTAAATATTTTTCTTTTACTTGTCTATTTATTTCTGTTTTTCTTTTTTAATTTTATTTGCTATTATGAACTCTCACCCTTCTCGCTTTGAGTTTGGTTCTAACTTT
>NC_029791.2:98765274-98800286 GCF_000816755.2 Arachis ipaensis
TCCAAGATACAACGAACAACGACCATTCTACAATGCATACCCAGCTGATAGATATGGTGGACAACCTTGTAACTACCAACAAGCCCCACCCCGTGCCTATAGACCATCCTCTCAACATAACCTCTAACCACCACACTCACAAGCTTCTCTTCACCATTCGCCACCATATGATCATTTCCTACCCCAGTTCCAATCCACTCACTCCCAAGCACAACCATTTTCCTATGTTTCATGTCCAAATCCATCACCCCGAGAATCAGAGGTTCACCTCAAGGAAACAGTAAATAAACTTCAAACAACCATTCGACAACTGGAGCAAGCAGTAATTCAATTAGCTTCTAGACGTTCGAACATTCAAGGACCAACCACAGCCCCATGTGGACAATCTAATGAAGAGCGTAGCATGAAGGAAATACTAGGAACTCCAGTGGACAAGACAGAGAATGAATTTGTACTAGAACAAGTAGAAGAAGCTGTCATTACGCAAGAAGAAGAGTTGGTTGAAGATCTAGGAGACGCTGAACCTCCATGGGAATTCAGAGCTGAGGAGAACTCCGTCAAGGACGTTACAGTTGATGCTAAGGAGGACAGTGCACAATCCCCAAGGCAAGTCGTTTATGAAGAACTAGACGGAATAACCCAGGACACAAGTTCCCTTGATGATGATAGTCACAAGTCAAGTTCTCTTAGTGATGAACTTGCATCCGCAAGTGAATTCTCTAAGATCGAATAATCTTCCCCAAATGAATACGAAGATGATGTAGAGGTAGATTTCTCTCAACCTCCAATCTATGACTTGAGTGATGAGGAAGACACAGAAGACTTTAACCAGGACACAGATGCATTTGAAGAATCTTGCAAAGAAGCGGAGGAATTCACAGAAGAACACAAGGGAGTAGAACTCACAGAACCACTAGAACCACCTACCCCAAGGCCATTACCACCCAATACAAGCTTCAAGTGGGTACAATCCTTAACTCTTAACTGTATTTTTCCACTTGAATATGATTTGCTTGAAACAGATGGCCAGCTTAGAGCTCTCTGTGGCTTTAAGAGTAAGAGGGAAATGGCTCGTGCTTAGAGCTGGTGCACAAGGTTCAATAAGTTCCACGCTTCAACTTGAAGTGCACGGATTGGTATCATGTTCAATTGAATGGATCTCGGAAAACGTTTGGTCACCATGGTGAGAATCTACTTTCTAAACCGCCCGGATGGAAAAGTATAGATCAAGACGGAGGTGGATTTACAAGCAAAGTTTGGGATCTTGGAATCTATTCCGACATTAGTTATTCCAGGAGCCTAAAAATCTGTTTGAAGCTGCTCAGGAGCTTTACATGCCTAGTTTGGGACCTTGGAGGCTATTGGCATTCCAAGCATTAGTGGAGATTTTTGGATAAATTTAAACATAAGCCGCCATAATAGGAAGCTCTTCCAATGTCCAACTTAAGGACTTTAACTAAAAGTGCTAGGTGGGAGACAATCCACCATGGTATGATCGTTCCTTTTTCACTTTTAATTTTATTCAGTTTTGTTTGTTTTTGAGTTTTATTTTATTCTATTAAACCTGGAATCATGCATAGCATTCACATTAAGCATTGCATTCTACATTGTGCATGAAAAAAAAGAGGTGCGCGACGTGACCGCATCCCTTATGCGATCGCGTCTTATTGCGAAAAACACTACCCACGCGACCGCGTCATCCATCCGGCCGCGTGACCTGGAGATCGGCGTAAAGATCCAACGTCCAGAAAGTTAGGCTGGAATCATGCGGCCATTGTGCGTTTCGAACAAATGACCCACGCGATCGCATGCCCCATGCGATCGCGTCACTTGCACACAACCAATCCCACGCGACCGCGTCGCATGGATTGCACGAACACCCTAAAGGAGACAGAGAGTTGTGCTGAAACGACGCTGGATTTATGCGTTTAGCACAAATTCCAGCGACGTGATTGCCTGCCCCAGGTGATCGCGTCATTCAATCTTTTTTGCCCTCCATGCGATCGCGTCACCCACGCGATCGCCTCAACCCCATTTTGCTCAAGCCACGCGACCGCGTGCCCCACGCGGCCGCGTGGATTCAAATTTATAACCCACAACCACGCGAACCCTATCAGTCACGCCCCCCTGAAACCCTCTCCTCCCTCTCTTCCCCTCCAATCCAACCACCACCATCCAGCCACCATCACCGCCACCCCCAGACGCCGCCGAACACCTACCCCCTCCCTTCCCCTCTTACCCCCTACCCCATTAGCCAACCCTTCTTCCCCCTGCCCCGAACAGCCGTCACCACCACTGCCAGCCGCCGCGCCAGACGCCGTCACCACCACCCCTAGCCACCTTTCCGCCCACTCTCCTTATTCGGCCTTCCAGGTTCCGACGAACGCCACCCTTCTATCCTTAGTCGTTATTTCATTCTTTTCTATTTTTGTTCATGTTTAGGCTTGTTAGATATGCATGTTGTAGTGGATTTTAGGTTGTTAGGTAGCCTAGGATGTGGTTAGTGGATTTAGGCCTGTTTATTTGCACTGTTCATGTTTCTGTTTTATCAAATTTGCAATTCTGCTGTTGTTGTGATATTTGTACTGTTCATATGCTGTGATTTCTTGTTTCATGCTGCTCTTTACACTGAATTTTCATGTTTATATTACTTTTATGTAATTGCAAGCTTTAATTTTAATTCATATGAACTATTTGATTGCTGTTTATTTTTCGGGACAATCCAATTTTAGCCGGAATGCTGCCCAAATTTCTGTAAAATATTTTCATTCATGTTTTGGTTTTGGCATTTTGAAATTTGCTTTCCTCTGCTTTACCCAAACCCATTCATGAATGCCAGGCACGCATTCTTATTCTCTTTGATTTCCTGGTTCATATATTGCATTTTTGATATTTGATTCTAATTTTTGCTACTTCTATATCTATTTGAATCATCATCAACCTGTTTTCCTTGTTTGGTTATGAGTTACCTATCGCTTCTAATTATGAATGCTTGTTATTCAGAAACTTATCCTTATGCCACTTACCTCAACCCATTTTTCATTAACTCACTAATTCTAATTTCCTGAAATCTTTTTTTTTTATTTCTAACCAAACTAACCCTTTAAAATCTTTTTTTTTTCTGGTTTTTCACTTTCTTTTACCCCTCTAACCATGGCATACTGATAATTTTTCACACTTAACATGCCTTCTATTACATTTTGGATTGTGAATTTTTCCTTTCGAACTTTTAACTCCTATACAATCCTTAATGCACATTTACTTAACTCATTTACCTCATTCTAATTCTCCTTTGCCACTTTATATTTCTTTTGACTATTTGCCTATTTGTTTTCCTATTTTTATTATATCCTGGTTTTCTATTTTTCAGGATGTCAGATTCCCAGAGAAAGGGAAAAGGAAAGGCTACCACTGGCAAACGTAAAAGAGGAGAATCATCTATGTCTATCATAGATCTCATGCATGATGCCTCCTGGCGGGAGAAAAACTTCACCCGGCAGGAGAAGGCCGACCAGCTGCTCCCTGCTAATGACCCAGTGAAGTTTGCAAACCGATACTGTGAGCTGAAGTATCCGGTGTTTGCAAACTCCAGGAACCTATACCTGGAGAGGACTCTGAAGATCCCAAGAGAACTCCAGCAGTACACCTCTGACCAGATCAAACAAAGAGGCTGGTTCTTCCTCGAGAAACCCCTGACTGAGGTCAATGCATCTTGGGTTAGAGAATTCTACTACAATTACTTCAAGACCTCCCTAGATGCAGTAAACCTCAGAGGATCAGGAGGTTCCGCCTCAGATTCAGGCTGTAGACCCTGAGATCCCTCTTCAGTCAGCACCTCCTCCACAACAGTCAGACCCTCAGCCCACCACCATAGAGACTCCAGCTACCATCCATTCTGGTGATGACACCCCTTTACACCCTGCTTGACTGAGCATCCGAGACGATGCTATATTTTAAGTGTGGGGAGGTCGCCATCTCTGGCATATTATTTTGGTGAACCACTACAGACTCTTTTTCTTTTATTTTGGATATTTTTTGTATTTTTCTCTTTATTTTTATTTTATTTTCTGAGTACTTATACATTGTTGTTTATGTATTTTTACTCCATTTCTGCATTTTGTATTTTTAGTTCATATTTTAGCCACTTAGTTTAGTTGCAATTCTAACTTATTAGTTATAGAAATTGTGGATTGATTAGTATAGTTTACCCTTTTTAGCATAAGATAACTCGGAATAGATTGAAAAGAAAAAGAAAGTTAAAAACAAAAGGTAGAAAAGTTGAAAAGAATAAAATAACTCAAATAAAAAGTTTTGGGAAGCATGCTCATGTAAAATCAATTATAATTGAATTACCATGTGCACTAAAAAAAAAGTGTTATGAATAAAGGGGACACAAAAAGAATTCCCCAATTATGAAATAAAGCAATACACATGGGATAAAATTAAATATTGAGATATGAGCATGTAACATCAAAAGTGAGAAAATATGAAAAATAGGTAAAGCAGCTTTGATTTAGAAAGTATGTATGTTAGGTGAGATCTTAGTCTAATTAAGGATTCACTTATTAGCTCACTTAGCCTTATACATATACCCTTACCTTTACCTTGGCCCCATTACAACCTTACTTAAGACCTCATGATTTTTGGTATGACTATATTCTATGATTGTTGATTGGTTAGATGAAGAACAAAGTCATAGAAAGTAAGAATAAAAAGAAGAATAGAGTGATTAACCCAATAAACACTAAGTGATTAGAGAGTAAACACAAAATCCAGTGAGGGTTCAATAGCTCATTAACATTTATCTCTGTTTAAATTGTTAGTTGTCTTGCAAGTTTTTAAAATGTTTTTCTCTCCCATCTCAATTGTAAAGGCACTTTATCACTATCTAAAGTTTGGCTATATATATACATGACTCCTTGAGAATGTGAGTTAATTCAACTACATGCAAGCTTTATATTCAAGTGAATAAAAATTAGAATTGCATGAAGCATCATTCATCTAGGTAGTTGCATTTAGATTAGATTGCATTGGATGACATTCCACCACTTTAACCTTACTTTTTACCTTGGATTTAGCATGAGGACATGCTATTGTTTAAGTGTTGGGAGGTTGATAAACCCATATTTTATGATATATTTTGTGCTTAATTTGAGTGATTTATTCAATCCTTCACCCACTTATTCATATTAATTGCATGGTTTTACTTTTCCTTCCTTATTATGTGATGTATGTGAAAAACATGTTTCCTATGCTTTAAAATTAATTATTTTAATTACCTTTATTTCCATTCGATGCCGTGATTAGTGTGTTGAGTAGTTTCAGATCTTCTAAGGCAGGAATGACTTAAAGGATGGAAAAGAAAACATACAAAAATAGAAGGAAAGCATAAAACGGAGTTTCTAAAGAAACTGGCATCCACGCGATCGCATGGGCGACACAGACACATGCCAAGCGCGAATCAACAGCGACGCGGCCGCATGACAGACGCGACCGCACGCCTTAAGCAAAACACATATGACGCGGCCGCATGACTGACGCGACCTCGTGAAAAGAAAAGCTCCAAATGATGCGACCACGTGACCCACACGGATGCGTGACAGAGGCCACGCACCAGAAATTGCAGAAAACGCTCCCAGCGATTTCTGAAGCCCTTTTTGGCCCAAATCCAAGTCCAGAAGGCATAGACCAGAGGTTATGAAGTGAGGAAATGAATCCATTCAGGGAGAGCTCGCCAATTAGTTATTTTTCATGATTTAGATTTAGTTTAGAGAGAGTTCTCTCTCTCTTTTAGGAGTAACTCTCGATCCCAGGTTTAATGTTCCTTTACTTTAAGCTTCCCTTTCACTTTTGTTCATCCCATTACTTTAGATGATTATTTACTTTGCAATTTGATTTATGAATTCTTCCATGTTACAGATTACTCTTTTGAATTAATGCTATTTGAGGTATTTCAGTTTAATATTGCTTTCTTTTATTTATGCTATTATTGCTTTATTTCTGAAGACATTTTTATTCCAGTAGATTTACTTTTCCCCTTTTGGTTTTGGTTAAGAAATTAGTAACTCAGGAGTTATCAAACTCAACATGATTGATAATTGTTATCTTTGTTAATTGAATTGAACTTCAATAATCCCAATCCTTTCTTAGGAAATAAATAGGATCCGAAGATCAAACCAATTAATCCCTTGACCTTCCTTTATCTTAGTAAAGGTTAACAAAGTGGAATTAAGATTCAATTCTCATCATCATTGATAAGGATAACTAGGATAGGACCTCCAATTTCTCATACCTTGCCAAAAGTTTGCTTTATAGTATTTATTTATTTTAACTGCCATTTAAATTATTTGTCATATTTATTCCTCACTCTCAACCCCGATTTACAACCTTTATATCCAATAATAAGAACATACTTCCCTGCAGTTCCTTGAGAAGATGACCCGATGTTTGAATACTTCGGTTAACAATTTATTTAGGGGTATGTTACTTGTGACAACCAAAATGTTTGTACGAAGGGATTTCTGTTGGTTTAGAGACTATATCTACAACACGACTGTTTTTTATAAAATTCTTTACTGGCAAAAATTCTAACGTCAATTATACCACAACGAGAAGAGATTTGGAGCTTTAATTTTGCTGACCATATTGTCTATGGTTAAAACGACGCTTTAAGACGCACCAATTATCTGGATGCCTGAATATAACAAGTTTTTGAACCTTGAAAGGAGAGAGCGACCTTTGTGCCGGAATTCATCATACCTGGACCAAATGACACACTACCCAAGGACTTAGGACGAGGATGGATGCAACATCATGATGCCGTGACGACGCCCCGGTATAGAAACTTTAGCAGGGAATGAAGGATTTAACACCGTTAGGGAATCGGGACCTGAATGATAAAAATCTATCTACTTTTCGCCTATTAGAGAAAAACTAACCATCTAGAAAAATGACGAGACTATACATTAGAAAATTATAAGGCAGCGCGGTACGTTAGCCACTCTGGTATCGACCTAACCCCGAAAGATTTGACACCATAGATTCCAAATTGATAATCAAAATAATAGAGAAAAGGTTAGTGAAATTCAAATAAGATTATAACTGCACGAGCCCAACCAAATAATTTTGTTTGAAGTGAAGACCTAGATAGTTGGAAAGGGGAAGTTGCGCTTTCTTGGAAATTATCTCAACAAGATTAGGAACGGTGAGCAGTTGATACCAAGTGATTAAGACTGAAAATTATTGAATCAAAAATGAGACCACTACCCACACCTCTTTTCAGGTAACTGGATCTGACTTTTGAGGACAAAATTCTTAATTAGGTGGGTAGGATGTAAACCCCATAAAATTAGCAAATAATTAACTAATAAATTAATTTTAATAAAGGAGACTAGAAATGTAAATGTTATAGTAAAATAAGATAGAACTAATTAAAACAAGAATTTTGATACCTATTTCAAAGAATTTGGCCCAAGTTTGGGCTAAACGGGCCGAACCGATTGAACCGGACCCAAAATAGGCCCAAAGCCCAAACCATCAGCCCAATTATGTATTAGAAGAGCCACTTCTCTTCTTCCTTTCAGCTAAGAATGCTGAAGCCATGTCCAATGTCGGCGGAGAAGAAAACATAACCTAATACCATAATCAAGCTACCATAACTTCTTACTCCGAACTCCGATCGCAGTACCGTTTACGGCCTCGCGTCCACCGCGTCAAGCTCTATGAATCCATCAAAAAATTTTCATTGGTAAGCCAATCTATCACCTCCGTTGCTCTACCCTTTTCTATTTTCGAAATATATTAAAGTGGTGGTGAGATTTTGCTTCCTTGATGGTATAGGATCCGATTAGCTAGAGAAAAACGTTCACTCTTGATTTTGTGATGCTTTGGTAAGGTGAGAATTCAAGAACTCTATCCAATCCTTTGGTTTTATATGTGGGGTATTGAATTTTGTATATGGGTGTGTGAAACATGTATTAGGTGAATGTATATATATGTGATATAGAGCTAGTGGAAGCTTGATTGGAACTTGGTTGATGCTAGAGTTAGATTTTCGTGTTGAGGAATTGCTCTTCGCTTAAGTGGGTGCCTTGGGAAATACGTAGAAATTGACTAAGGTATGGTTTAGGTTTCTCGTATTTAATATATAATGTTCTGTGAAAACTTAGGCTAGACGGCCATAAGATAGGTTGGAACATAAAGGAATGTTTAATGCTTAGTATCCTTATGATAATTCGTGATATGAGTTGTGTATTTGACTGGGTGACTGCTACTGATGATAATATTAGGATGTAAATTGATGAATTGATGTTTAATGACTTAATGACATGAATGAATATGTCTAAGAAAGGTAATTTACGATTTTGTTGATGTATTTGAGAGATTGATGTGATATTGTTGTAGGTGTGGTAAATTGAGTTTTTAAGGAAATGGAGATTTTGGCAATTAAATTGGTATATTGTAGTGTTGAATATGTGTAAAGAAAGTGGGAATTGAGTTTGGTTTGTATGGAAAATGGAGGTTTTGAAGTTTTGTGAAAATTGGTTTTTGGCCGAACTTCGGCGTGTTATAACTCGACTTCAAGACCCCGAAACTATTTCAAATTTGTTTTATATGAAAATTGGGTTCATGAAGTTTACACCGTTTGAAGAATAGATGAAAAATATTTTAAAACAAAAAAGTTATGTGCGTCAAAAGTTTAGGGTCCAAAATGGAAATTCTGCAGCTTTTTCAGACTTAGCAAAATTTTTGGTAAAATGTATGCCCACACGTACGTGTGGCCTGAGATTTGCGTACACGACCACCTGCTCGCGATGCGACTAACCCTTTCGGGTTGGGATTCACGTCTACGTGAGCAGGGAGTTTGCATACGTGAGTAAGGATTTTTCACGCCCACGCATACGCGTGGCCCCTGTTTCAGCAAATCTATGTTTTTGAGTTTTAAACCTAACTTCAAACTTCTAAACCTCTATTTTCGTAAGATCAGCCATAAATCATAGTAGTTAGCCTAGTAATTAGATGAAGCTAGAAAATGGAGGTATCTTGGGGGCGAAGTAAGCAGAGAAACTGATGAATTATATATAGAAACATGTATACTTAAAGTGTATATGGTACCATGACTTTAATGATATGATTATGTGATGATTTTGAATAATGTAAAGATTTTATAACGTTGAACTTGCAAATAAATGAGCATGATGATGATATTATTTTGTGGGATGTGAGGAAGGTGGCAGGGAACTAATCCCCCGACGTATTCCCTCACATTCTCTCTCTCTCTCTGTCTGCAAGGTGGTAGGCTACTAATCCCCTTACCGATATGGCACGAACTCACTAGGGGAAGATGGTAGGGCACTAATCCCCCGATTTATTTTCCCTAGTGTATGTCTCTAAGAGAAGGTGGTGGGGCACTAATCCCCCAATCTTGTGCCTCCTGGAGATGCGCAGTCGAGAGACGGTATCCGGGTTAGCTACCGGGTGTGTCAAGTTCTGGCAGTTAACCGACGCGTGAGCTCACGGCCAGTAGGAAAGGCATACATTATAAACATATTGTTTGTTTTGTTTGCTATGTGATAAACTCCAATTTTGTGGTTTATCTTGTGCTTAATTTGGGGGATTTTATCACCTTTTCTCACATTTATTCAATGAAATAGTATGATTTTGTAATTCTCCCTTGATTTGTGCTTAAATGTGAAAACATGCTTTTTAGGCCTTAAAATAGCTAAATTCAATTCACTTTAATTCCATTCGATGCCTTGATGTGTTTGTTGAGTGATTTCAGGTTCATAAGGCAAGTATTGGATGGAAAAAGTGAGGAGAAAAGCATGCAAAGTGGGAGAACTCATGAAGAAATGAAGGAACCGCAAAGCTGTCAAGCCTGACCTCTTCACACTCAATCGACCATAACTTTAGCTACAGAGGTCCAAATGAGGCGGTTCCAGTTGCCTTGGAAATCTAACATCTGGGACTTCAAAATGATATAAAATTTGTCATAGTTGCCTGATGTCTAGGGACACGCACGTGCACTATACGCGTGCACGCCGATGGAGCAGCGTGGGTCCACTTTGGGCAACTCGTTTGGGGCGATTTCAAGCTCATTTTGGGCCCAATCCAACTCATTTCTGATGCTATTAAACCCAAGGATTAGAGGAGAATGAACCAAGTAGTCATAGTTTAGTTTTCACCATGTTTTAGGGTAGAATTCTAGAGAGAGAAGCTCTCTCTTCTCTCTAGAATTTAGGGTAGTTTAGGTTTAATTCTCTCAAATTCATCTTTCAATTCTTGTTTTGATTTAGTTTTCTCTTTTAATTTCTTGTTGTTACACCTTTGTTCCTCTAGTTCTTGTTGTTAATTTCCCTATTTTGCCATTTTTATGTTTATGAACCATTGTTGAATCTTAATTTCTTTGAATGCAATTTCATATTTCTATGTCTCTTTTATGTTACCTCCATTGTTATTGTTGATTTCTTGTTGATGATAGTTATGGATCTTGTTAATTTTGGTATATGGTGATGTTTACTTTTCTTGTACTCTAGGTGTTTGTTAAAATACTTCCACTAGTTTTTGAGTAGTTTTCTTGACCTTGGCATAGGCTAAGGGAATTGAGTGACCTTGAGTCATTGGGTCTCATTGAATTGGTGATTTGAGAACCCTTGGTGGTCAATTTGATATCCATTGATACTAACCCACTACTAATCTAATTAGTAGATAGATTGGGACTTATGGGTTGATGTTGATTAAGCCATTTGATATACTTCAAGTATAGAAGTAAAATTAATGAGCTTGGTTCCTCATAATTGTCAATATATGGTTTGTAGACAAGGATGGTGATCTCAATTACCTATGTCAAACCCCCTTGCATTTTCATAGCCAATAATTGTGCACTTCATTGCAATTCCTTGTGAAACGACCCGGAGTTTAAATACTTCGGTTAATTTTCATTGGGGTTTGCACTTATGACAACTCAAATTTTTTATTGGGAGGATTGTTTGTTGGTTTGGAGCTATGCTTACAACGAAGTTCTTATTTCTATAAGAGGAATTCTAGACCATCGAGCAAATCTCACTTATCAAAATGGCGCCGTTGCCGGGGAGTTGCAATGGTGTATGTTATTGGCTATTGTGAATATGTAAATATGTTTGCCTTTTGCTTATTTGTTAGTTTTTGTTAGGCTTAGGACTTGTTGCTTATTTTTGTAGCTTTTGTTTTTATTTGATATTATGAATTCTCATCCCTTTGGCTATGAGTTTGGCTCAAATTATGTTGTAGGGAATGGAAGCTACAATGAAGATGTGCATCAAGGATGGAACAATCAAAGATGGGAGGAGCTGGGATTGATCAACCTTCTTGGCAACAACAACCTCCGGACTCTTATGGGTATAATTCCAATCCTAATGCATATCAATCTAATGGATGTGGTGACCGTTATTGTGATTGTCAACAACGACCACCATATGCCTATGAACCACTTCCTCAACATAATTTTGAACCACCTTACTCAAAAGCCCCTTTTCACCAAACACCTCCATATGACCTTAACCCTTATCCACCCTACCAACCACCTTATGAGCCATATGAACCATACATGGAACCACAACAATTCCAACACAACTATTCCCAAGAACCACCACCTCCATACTATTACCAAGATGAATCACCTCCCATGTATGATAACTTTCAACCACAAAATTAATTTCCCTTGTCACCACAACCCTCCATGGAAGAACATCCATACCCTCAATATACACCACCTCCACGCCCTTACCAAGGTGAACCAACTTCCAATCATGAAACTTTTCTCTCAAACAATGAACCCTCTCTTCCACCACCACTCCCTGATGAAGCCCTCATGCTAGAATTAAGAGATCTTGACTCTCATATGCAAAGGCAACAAGAGGGGATGGAAAAGGAGTTTAAGGAGCTAGGAGCCAAGATGGCTATCCTAGCGGAAGCCGTTAGCCATATGGTCTCATCCCACCTAAGCCTATATGATCAAGGCTCTCCCATTGTTGAATGTGGAGAAGTAATCAAGGAGCATAGTGAGGGAGTGAGTTTAGAGCTTCAAGGTGAAGAAGAGGAGTTGAAGCAAGAATTGGCACAAAGGGAGGAAGTTAAGATAATTGAAACGGAAGAAGTGGTTAAAGAGCTAGGCGACATTGAACAAGAGGTGGATTTCAAGCTTGAAGACACTTCCACACCAAGTGATATTGTTGATGATCTTGTGGAAGTTGTTGAACCTTCTTCCAATGAGCTTGAATTTGATGTTGAGGAGGGTACTGCGCAACCTCCTAAGCATATAATGAATGATGAAGAATTGGAAGAAGGTGAGCAAACAACAATTCTTCCTCTTGAAGATGAGCCCACACCAACACATGACCCCTTGGTATTTGAGGAATCTTCTCCTATTGATATTGAGGTAAATGTTGAGATAAGTTCCACATTACCTCCATGTTGTGACATGAAGAGTGGCGAAGAGATAGAAGAAGTTGGTGAAGAGGTAGTTGAAGGTGAAGAACTTTGTCAAGAGGAAGAGGTTGAAGTTGAAGAAGCTTGCCAAGAGGTGGAGGTAGTCAAGAAAGAGCACAAGGGAGTAGACCTCGCATTGGCTAAGTGTGGGGAGGTTCCCCTTCCTAAGTCACCATCCTACACAACATTCAAGTGGGTAAAATTCTTATCTCTAATCTTTACTTTCCCACTTGAATATGGTTTGATTGAAAATGATGGTCAACTTAGAGCTCTTTGTGGAGTTAAGAGTAGGAGAGAGTTGTGTAGTTGTTGGAAACACCACTCTAAGTTCATGATGGTTGCATGCTTAAAGTTGAATAGTAATGGTTGGTGTAGAACCAAATTGCATGGGTCTAGGAGAATGTTTGGAGGTTTAATTGAGAATTCATAAGCCTTGTCACCCAAATTTAACTATGGTAGTCAACGGGAAGAGGGGTGCAAGAACAAGGTTTGGGACCCCGGAATCCATTTCAACATTCAACACTCTTGGGGCCTTGTCATTTACTTGAGCTTACTTGAAGGCCTTGTTCGCCTAATTTGGGATCCCGGTGGACATTGGAGATGCAAACAATGGTGGGGATTCAAGGATGAATTCAAGCATAAACCACCCTAGCAAGGACTCCACCAAATGTCCAACTTAAGGACTTAAACTAAAAGTGCTAGGTAGGAGACACCCTACCATGGTAAATTCTTTCCATTCTCTTGTATATATAATCAATGAATGCATTGAGTTGCCATTATTAGGTAGTTTTCTTCTTTTCATACTTTTGCATATGTTTCTTTGATTGATTGCTTATTAGATTCACGCTTTGATTAGAATAGTTATTTTTGAATTGCATTTTGCTTGTAGTACAATTTTTGTTTGATTTTGAAAATTTTTCAGAAACTAAAAAGATTTGTTGTTAAATTTGATTTGTGATTGTTTTAGAATGCTTGTAGATTAGGAGAGTGCCCTGTTTTTGAAAAAAAAAAGCGGGCATCGGCGCGCAAGCGCGCAGTGCGTGCGTGCGCCGGTGTGATTTCACAACTCCTAGTACTAAAACCCAAGAGTTGTGCCCACTTTATGCCTACTTTGTGCCGGGCGAAGCATCGTAAATGAGTTGGATTGGGCCCACAAGGCTTCTAAAATCGCTGGCCACGTTTGCATTAAGTGGGTCATGTGCCACCATCGGTGCGTCCGCGTACCGTGCGCGTGCGCGCCCCTATGCGCTATGCAACTATGGCAAATCTTATATCGTTTCGAAGCCCCAGATGTTAGCTTTCCAACCCAACTAGAACCGCATCAATTGGATCTCTGTAGCTCAAGTTATGGTCGTTTAAGTGCAAAGAGGTCGGCTTGACAACTTTCCGGTTCTTTCATTTCTTCATGAGTTCTCCAACTTTTCATGCTTTCTTTCTTCATTCCCTTGATCCAATCTTTGCCTCCTAAACCTTAAATCACTTAACAAACATATCAAGGCATCTAATAGAATCAAGGTGAATTAAATTTAGCTATTTTGAGTCCTAAAAAGTATGTTTTCACATTCAAGCACAATTAAAGGAGAATATACAAAACCATGCTATTTCTTGAATAAATATGAGTAAAAGGTGATAAAATCCCCAAAAATCAATACAAGATAAACCCTACAAATGGGGTTTGTCAGCGATCCGCGCGTAAGCACGCATGGCGCGTACGTGCCGATTGTCCCTGCCGCATCCGTGCGTGAGCACGCATGGCGCGCGTGCGCGGATTGTCCGTGCTACATCCGCGCCTGAGCACGCATGGCACATATGCGCGGATTTGCACCCTATTTTTCTCCCTTCTCCTTTCTCCTTCTTTCTTATTTTCTTCTTCTTTCTTTCTACTTTTTTTTTCTTCTTCCTCTCTTGGAAAAGTTTTTCTTTTAAATATAAAAAAAATTTCTTTTCTTCCATTTTCTTTTATTGCATTTGCCTATTTTCATTCATTACATTTTATTTTTATTTTTATAGTTTGTTCTTATTTTCCTTTCTAAGTTTCTTATTTTAATAATGGTGTTGAATGCTCTTACTCAATTGTTGAGAATTTCTTGGTTAATCTTGGTGCTTCTTAACTTGTTTGATATTGTTCGGTGATGAAACTTTTAAATCAATGCTTAATCTTGTATGACTCTTATATTCTTTATGCATTGATATGAACTTGCATGTCTTTCATGACCCACTCTTTTCAGTAGAACTTGATGCTTTTGAGTGCTCTTCATGCCTTGACTTTACTCTTGCATCAAGTGTTAGTTAATATGCCTTAGCTTATATTGTTTTCTCACTTACATGCGTAGCTAACATGTGGTGAGAACCTTACTCTTATTTGGCATTAGCCCCCGCCTATGTTCTACTTGCTTTGATATCTTTGATGTAGGCTTAATTATCCTTCTTTCTCTTTCCTTTTAGGTTGGCCACCAAGAAGGAAAGGATTGAAAAGGCTTCTAAATGGGGTAACAAACAAGTTCACCCGCAGAATCCTTTGAAGAAACTCATCAATTGTAGCAACCCGTTCACTTTACTCTTCTTTGTATACACCGAGGACGGTGCAAATCTTCAAGTGTGGGGAGATTGGTCGTCCGACCGACCTCCATGGGTAACAATCTCTTTCTTTCAACACCAATTCTTAATTTCCTTTGCTAGTTAGTGTTGCATTGCATGATAGGTTGCATGATTAGTTAGAATTTGTACATATTTCACCATTTCTTTTTATGTTAGGACTACTTGGTTAGGGTGATGATTTCTTTTCCAAGAAAAATTGTTCTAGGGCACCCTACCAATTTGAGAAAAAATTTTTTTGTGATGAACTTGCTTGAAGAATTTATTTTGGAACATGGTTTTTGAGCTAAGAACACAAGCATGTGAGTTTTGAGCTAAATGGTGTGGTTACATCATATAACCACTTATTCCCATTCTTGTGTGCATTGTTCTCTTTCTATGATTGTAATCTTTGACTTGTTTGATTCTATATGTCCATTATTCCATATATTCATGCATTTATATGATTGAAGCCATCATTTTATATAGCTCACTTACCCAAATAACCTACCTTTCATCAACCATTGTTAGCCAATTTGAGCTAATTTAATCCCTTTTGTTCTTAATTGTAGCACATCACTACCCATAAGCGAAAAACAATAAATATTCTTAATTTGGATCTTTGATTAGCTTAGGCTAGTGAGGGTGTGTATCATTTGGGTATGGGAAACTTGGGACATTGGTTGAGGTAAAAGTGTAATTTTTATTTTGTTGAAAATATTGGGAATTGGGTACATATTCATGCACTATATGTAAAACCATATGCATTGATACGTTTGTATATACTAAAAAAATGATAAAGAAAAAGAAAAATAACATACATATATATAAAAAATATATATATATAGAAAAAGAAAAAAAAGAGAAAAAGAAATAAAAAGGGGACAAAAAATGTCCCAAGGTAAAGTTCAATAAAAAAAATCAATGCATATGTGTGGTGAATTAAAAAGAATGCATGAGTATGTGAAAAAGTGGATATCATGGGTAGCTAGGTTGTGTATTAGAATTGTATAGGTTGTTATATGTGTTAGGTGAGAGCATAAGCTAATCAAAGATTCAAATTTCAAGCTCACTTGACCATATACATCCCTACCTTTACCCTAGCCCCATTACAACCTATGAATAATTCCTCATGATGAATGTATGCATGCATTGAATAATTGTTGATTGTTAGATGAAAAACAAATCTTAGAAAGCATGAGTAGAAGAGAATTGAGTGAATCGACCCTATAAACTTGAGCGATTAGAGTGGATACACTTCCGATGAGGGTTCGATGCTCAATTCCTTGTTCCTGGATTTCATGAGCTTTCTTCTTGCAAGTCTATTTGTACTTTACTTTGATATTCAAATTGGTAGGATTCATGAATCTTCATATGATCTTAGCCCTACTTGCTCATGTATGTCTTGGAGATTGATTTACTTTTAACCAAGTAGGTAGAATCATTTTGCATTTAGTTGCATTCATATAGATAGGTGCATATAGTTTCTTTACATTGAATAAATGTTAATACCCCTTTTCTTGTCCTTCTTTATTCTTAGCATGAGGACATGCTTGGTTTAAGTATGGAGAGATTTGATAAATCCCAATTTTGTGGTTTATCTTGTGCTTAATTTGGGGGATTTTATCACCTTTTCTCACATTTATTCAATGAAATAGCATGGTTTTGCAATTCTCCCTTGATTTGTGCTTAAATGTGAAAACATGCTTTTTAGGCCTTAAAATAGCTAAATTCAATTCACTTTAATTCCATTCGATGCCTTGATGTGTTTGTTGAGTGATTTTAGGTTCATAAGGCAAGTATTGGATGGAAAAAGTGAGGAGAAAAGTATGCAAAGTGGGAGAACTCATGAAGAAATGAAGGAACCGCAAAGCTGTCAAGTCTGACCTCTTCGCACTCAATCGACCATAACTTGAGCTACAGAGGTCCAAATGAGGCGGTTCTAGTTGCATTGGAAAGATAACATCCGGGGACTTCAAAATGATATAAAATTTGTCATAGTTGCCTAACGTCTAGGGATGCGCACACGCACTGTACACGTGTGCGCCGATGGAGCAGCGTGGGTTCACTTTGGGCAACTCCTTGGGGGCAATTTCTAGCTCATTTTGGGCCCAATCCAACTCATTTCTAATGCTATTGAATCCAAGGATTGGGGGAAAATGAACCAAGTAGTCATAGTTTAGTTTTCACCATGTTTTAGGGTAGAATTCTAGAGAGAGAAGCTCTCTCTTCTCTCTAGAATTTAGGGTAGTTTAGGTTTAATTCTCTCAAATTCATCTTTCAATTCTTGTTTTAATTTAGTTTTCTCTTTTAATTTCTTGTTGTTACACCCTTGTTCCTCTAGTTCCTATTGTTAATTTCCCTATTTTGCCATTTTTATGTTTATGAACCATTGTTGAATCTTGATTTCTTTGAATGCAATTTCATGTTTCTGTGTCTCTTTTATGTTACCTCCATTGTTATTGTTGATTTCTTGTTGATGATAGTTATGGATCTTGTTAATTTTGGTATGTAGTGATGTTTACTTTTCTTGCACTCTAGGTGTTTGTTAAAATCTTCCACTAGTTTTTGAGTAGTTTTCTTGACTCTTGGCCTAGGCTAAGGGAATTGAGTGACCTTGAGTCATTGGGTCTCATTGAATTGGTGATTTGAGAACCCTTGGTGGTTAATTTGATATCCATTGATACTAACCCACTACTAATCTAATTAGTAGATAGGTTGGGACTTATGTGTTGATGTTGATTAAGCCATTTGATATACTTCAAGTATAGAAGTAAATTTAATGAGTTTGGTTCCTCATAATTGTCAATATATGGTTTGTAGACAAGGATGGTGATCTCAATTACCTATGTCTAGCCAAGAGTTCTTTTGCTTTATTTCATTAGTTCTTATCATTTACTTTCTTGTTATTTACTTTCTTGCAAAAATATAAAATCAAACCCCCTTGCATTTTCATAGCCAATAATTGAGCACTTCATTGCAATTCCTTGTGAGACGACCCGGAGTTTAAATACTCCAGTTAATTTTCATTGGGATTTGCACTTGTGACAACTCAAATTTTTTATTGGGAGGATTGTTTGTTGGTTTGGAGCTATGCTTACAACGAAGTTCTTATTTCTATAAGAGGAATTCTAGACCATCGAGAAAATCTCACTTATCACTATGCATTAATTGGGAATGCCTAATTGATTATATTATGTTAATTGTTATATTTGCTACTTGCACTACTTGTCTCCTACCTGTGCTTGCAATTGTCTGTTTGTCTGTCTTTGTAAACTCATCGGTGAAGGAGGAACGGAGGAAAGGTGGAAAGACTTAGTGTTAAGGTTAAGTTTAAACTAAGCTTAGATATCCTTAGAAGACCACCTTTTTATGGTTTTTGTTTAGTGATTTAAGATTTGTAATCTGAGTGTCGGCATTCTAGGATCGCCTCTGGCATTCCCAAGACTTTATATCTTATGTGTGTGGCACCTTTACCATGTTGAGAACCTCTGGTTCTCACCCCATACTCTGTTGTTGTTTTTTAGATACAGTTCAAGCGGCACCTCACTAGGCGTCTAGAGTTCTGATACGAAGTGATTCATTTTGAGGCCCTACTGGTACACGAATCCCCACACTCCGTACAGCTGTAACAGCAAGTGCACTAGGTCGTCGAAGTAATACCTGAGTGAGTGAGGATCGATCCCACGAGGATTGTAGTTTGAAGCAAGCTATGGTTATCCTGCAGGTCTTTGTCAGGCAGATAGAAGATTTGGCTATTCGTAATTTGTATTTGTGAATTGGAATCAATAATAGGAATATGGTTAAGGATTAGAGTTATTTTGTCTTTCTGAATTAACTCTGGCAGTACTGTTCTCTTTACTTGTGAATGACTTCTTCTATGGCAGGCTGTATGTGATCAACGCCATGGGCCGTGGTCGTCAATCTCTTCTGCTCCAAATCAAACGCCATTGGCCGTGGTCATCCAATCTGACAGAGGGTGAAGCTCTAGCAGTTCATTCTCCTGGCGATCCTACTCAAAACGCCACAGACAAGGTCGAATCTTCCGGATCAGAGAATGCTACTTCTTTGGGTTCTAGCCTCTACCACAGAGACCCTAATCTCCCCAGAAATTGGCTGAACTGGTGTCTCGAGAAGTCCCCAACGAAGTCGTGGATTAGCCGTCTGAGAGATGTATAATCAACTTGGCGGTTCGCGCTTTCCAGTCACGTATTCACACGAACCCAAGTAGACACGGGTGGTTGTCAGGCATGTGGTCCTGGTATGATGAACAGAGCTGATTGTCACTGGTCATCCTATTCACCACGTTGAACAACGAGTATACATCTTAGAAATAGATCAAACACAGATTGAAGAAGAACAGTAATACTTTTATTAATTCATAGGACTTAGCAGTGTTACTCCACTCAACCTAGGAGGTTTAGAAACCCATACTGAAAGAAAATACAAAGTGTAAAATGAAATTATGGTAAATGATGGGCGAAGATCCTTAACAAAGAGTGATATTCTACTTTAAATACTAAACTAATGACTAGTAAGGGCAAAACAGTCTTTTTAGTGCTAAAATCCACTTCTGGGGCCCACTTGGTGAGTGTTTGGGATAAGATTTGATGAGATCCACATGTTATGAGGCCTCTAGGGCATTGAACGCTGGCTAGGGAGTCCTCTTTGGACGTTTGGATGCTGGTCTCTGCTTTGTGGGTGCTGAACACTTGGAAGGGGGGCAGGAGGCTGGCGTTGGATGCTGGTTTTGGGCCTTCAAATCTGAAGCAAAGTATAGAACTATGATACATTGCTGGAAATCTCTGGAAGTCAGCTTTTCATAGCCATTGAGAACGCTCCATTTGGACTTTTCTAACTCTAGAAAAGCTCTTTCGAAAGCAAGGAGGTCAGATACAGACAGCATTTGCAGTGCTTTCTCTGTCTTTGAATCAGACTTTTGCTCCAGCTCCTCAATTTCAGCCAGAAATTACCTGAAATTGCACAAAAACACACAAACTCAAAGTAGAATCCAAAAATGTGAATTTAACACTAAAACCTATAAAAACTTAATGAAAACTAAACAAAACATACTAAAAACTATAGGAAAATGATGCCAAAAAGCGTATAAAATATCCGCTCATCATAATACCAAACTAAAACTGTTGCTTGTCCCCAAGCAACTAAAAACACAATAGGATAAAAGGAAAATTATGATACAATAAATTTCAAAGTTTCCAATGAAGCTCAGTTACAATCAGATGAGCAGGACTTAGTAGCTTTTTGCTTCTGAATAGTTTTGGCATCTCACTATCCATTGAAACTCAGAATGATTGGCATCTTTAGGAACTTAGAATCCAGATGATATTAATAACTCTCCTAGTTCAGTTTTTTTTAATTCTTGAACACAGCTTTTTATAGTCTTGGCCGTGACTCTAAGCACTTTGTTTTCCAGTATTACCATCGGATACATAAATGCCATAGACACTTTACCTGGGTGAACCCTTTCGGATTGTGATTCAGCTTTTCTAGAATTCCCAGATAGACGTGTCCAGAGTTCTTAAGCACACTCTTTTTGCTTTGGATCACGACTTTAACCGCTCAGTCTCAAGCTTTTCACTTGACACCTTCACACCGCAAGCACATGGTTTGGGACAGCTTGGTTGAGCCGCTTAGGCCATGATTTTATTTCTTTAGGCCCTCCTATCTATTGATGCTCAAAGCCTTGGATCCTTTTACCCTTGCCTTTTGGTATAAAGGGGTATTGGCTTTTTCAATCTGCCCTCCTTTTCCTGTATTTTGGGCAGTAATGGATTTTTCTCTTATATATATATATATATATATATATATTCATATGCATAATAATTTTTTTTCTTTTGCAACATGCTTTTTTTTTCTTTTTGTTGCTTTTTCTTGCTTCAAGAATCAATTTTTGAGATTTTTCAGATTACCAATAATACTTCACTTTCATCATCATTTTTTTAAGAGCCAACATTATAAAATTCCAACTTCAAATATGCACTGTTTATTCTTACATTTAGAAAACAAAAGCGATGCCACCACATCAACATAATTGAACTATTCTTATTTTAAACTTGAAATTCATGCATCCCTCAATTCTTTTCAAATAAAATTTTTTTTCAAGCAAGGTGAGAGATATATGGAATATTTTACATCTTTAAGGCATAAATGCAAATGATCATGCAACAAGAACAAGAGAAGAGAAAATACATAATAGAAAACAGAAAAATAATAAAAGGAAAGGAAGTAAAAGAGAACGAATCCACCTTTAATGGTGGCGGCTAGTACTCCTCCTTGAGGATCTAATGTGATGCTTGATCTCTTCAATGTCATTCCTTTGCCTTTGTTGCTCGTCCCTCAAAGCCCTTTGTTCTTCCCTTATGGCTCTTTGATCTTCTCTTATTTCATTGAGGGTGGTGGAATGCTCTTGATGCTCCACCTTCAATTGCTCCATGTTAGTGCTCAGTTCTCCAAGAGAAGTCTACCATTGATCCCAATAGCTTTGAGGAGGAAAATACATCCCTTGAGGCATCTCAGGGATCTATGCTGAGGCAGTTGCACAGGCTCTTGTGCATGCTCTCTAGTTTGCTCCATCCTCTTCTTAGTGGTGGGCTTGTCCTCCCCAATAAAGATATATCCTTCTATGACAATTCTAGCTGAATTGCATAGATGACAGATGAAGTGTGAGAATGCCAACCTTGCATTGGTGGAAGGCTTCTCAACTATCTTGTACAGTTCTTGAGGAATCACCTTATGTACTTCCATCTCACTTCCAATCATGATGCAATGGATCATGATGGCTCTGTCCACAGTCACTTCTGATTGGTTGCTAGTGGGGATGATGGAACGTTGGATGAATTCCAACCATCCTCTAGCTATGGCCTTGAGGTCAAGCCTTCTTAATTGAATGGGCTTGCCTTGGGAATCCCTTTTCCACTGTGCTCCTTCCATACAGATGTCTGAGAGCATTTGATCCAATCTCTGATCAAAGTTGACTCTCTTAGTGTAAGGATAAGGGTCTCCTTGCATTAGAGGCAAGTTGAACACCAATCTCACACTTTCCAGGCTGAAATCTAGGATTCTCCCTCAGACCATGGTGATCCAATTCTTTGAATTTTGGTTTACACTAGTGTCATGGTTTTTAGTAACCCATGAATTAGCATAGAACTCTTGCACCATTAGAATCCCAACATCTTGAATGGGATTAGTTAGGACTTTCCAACCTCTTCTCCGGATCTCTCTTTGGATTTCTGGATACTCATTCTTCTTGAGTTTGAAAGGAACTTCAGAGATCACTTTCTTCTCTGCTACTACTTCATAGAAGTGGTCTTAATGAGCTTTGATGATGAATCTCTCCATCTTCCAAGATTCAGAGGAGGTGGCTACTGCCTTTCCTTTCCTCTTTCTAGAGGGGTCTCCAACCTTGGGTGCCATGAATGGTAATGAAAAGAAAAAAAAAGCTATGCTTTTCCAACACCTAACTTAAAACTTTGCTCGTCTTCGATAAATAAAGAAAGTAGAAGAATGGAGTTGAAGAAGAAGAAAATAGAAGAAGATAGAGGGAGAGAGAGGGCTCGGCCATGTGGGTTTTATGAGTGTATGAGAGGTGTGTATGAAGGGTGATGAAGAGGGGTATTTATAGGAGTGGGGGTAGGGTTAGATTTTGGCCATGGGTTGGGATTTTGGTGGGAAATTTGATTTTGAAGTGGGGGGGATTGGTGGGAGATATGATTGTTTTGGGGAAGTGGTATGGATGTGATTGGGCTAGGGTTTATAGGTAAGTGTATATGGGGAAGTGTGAAAGTAAGTGGGGTAGGTGAAGATGCTGTGGGACTGATGAGTCCATATTTGATAGTATATTTTGACTCAATTTGGATGGATTCTAGCACATGAACTCACACTTAAGCACCAAAATAGCATACTTTTGTGTTTGATCCCTGATTTGATCTTAAATGTGAAAATATACGTATTAATGCTTAGATTAGTAATTTTTAATTCCACTTTTATGTCATTCGATGCCGTGATATGGTTTGTGAGTGATTTCAGGCCTTGAAGGCAAGAATGGATGGGTAAAAGTGGAAGGAAGCATGTACAAGGGAGAAAACATGAAGAAAACAAGGAAAAGCACACATAGTGAAGTGTGCGTGCGCACGCACAAGCAAGAATTTCCATGTGTGCGTACGCACGAGCACCTGTGCGTACGCACAGGTCAATTTTCAGCCGCGTGTGCGGACGCACACATCTGTGCGTCTGCACAGGTCCCTGCACGTGATTTTGTTAATGAAACACGTGCTGCGCATATTTTGGGGGCTTTTGGCCCAAAATCTGAAGGCTCAAGGCTAAAATGAAGTGCTATATGAAGGGGGATTGAAGACATATGAAGGCATTAGGACTTAGCATTTATTTTCCATAGTTTCATAGTAGTAGGAGTAGGAGTAGGAGTATAGTAGAATTGCTCTCTTAGGGTTTAATTTCCATCTTCATGTAGCATGTTATAGCAAGCTTAATTTTGGATTTTGATCATCTTTAATTGTAAGTACTCTTTAATTCCTCTTTAATTACATTGTCTTTATTTTCATTTCCTTTGGTTCAAGCACTTTGTTTATAATTGTAATTTTGAGTTCTTGAAGTTTTGATTGATGAATTTTATGTTTCATGCTTTCTTTATGTTTGATTGCTTGTTTATGTTTGGTTTTGTTGATAGTTGGTTATAGTTTGTTATTTTTCCTTGCAATTTTCTATGTTTTACTTTTATGCACACAAGGTGTTTGTGAAAATGCCAACTTTAGAATTTAAGTAGATTTTTCCACCTTGGCTTGTGGTTTGAGTTCCTAGGATACTAGAGTCATAATGTCCGACATTTAGTGGTAATTCTTGGGTAGTTAGTTGACTCTTGTTTCCATTGATGCTAGCCTTTTATCAACTAGTTTGGTAAGTTGGTTAGGACTTATAGATTAAGGTCAATTATGCTTGCTTGACTTACTCCTCGATGGTTGGGGTTGACTAGGCGAGATTGACTCATCATAATTACCATAGTTGTGGTTATGGCGATGATAGGATTCCTTGGATTCTCATTCCCAAGTCAAGGCTCTTTTATTGCATTTATAGCATTTTCACTAGTTTTTTATCCTATTTACCTTTGCTTGCATTAATCTCTAACTTTGCTCATTACTTAGTTCTTTTATCGCTTAATTTCTTTAATATTTCATTCTTTAATTCAAAAACCCCTTTTGCCCTCACAACCGAAAGAGAAACACTTTCAATTGCATCCTAGGGAGAACGACCCGAGGTTGAAGTACTCTTGATCTCGGTTATTTGATTTGAATTTAAAGATTTGATTTGGGGAATCAATTGTTGGTCTAGACTATACTTGCAACGAACATATTCTATTTTGAGAAATTCTAGACTAACAATAATTCTTCTTCGTCAAATTTGGCGCCGTTGCCAGGGATGTAATTGAGTGCTATCTTTTGGTTGTTGTAAATATGTCCATAGTGTAAATAGCTTACTTTTTGGTTATTGGTTGTTTTTGTTAATATTTGGGTGTTTGCTTTTCTTGTTTACTTATGTCTTTTACTCTTATTTCCTACTTTCTCTATGAGTTGTCACCCTTGTTGCTTGGAGCTTGGTTGAGATTGTTTTGTAGAGTATGACGAATTCAAGTTGGGATTGCTTCATGGAGTGGGAGAATCAATTTAGGGAGGAACTAATTATGTATGAGCAACGCTCATGGCAAACACCTCCCTCATACTACAACAAGCCAAACCCTCCCCTATGTGAACACCAAATTCAAGGATATGAAAGATTGTGTTTAAATGGTGTTTAAATGGCAACCAACACCCAATCCTTCACCATTTAAGTTGACTACCCTAAACCCTCACACCATTTATACCCCACATCAAGTTTCTCTCTTGGAAATGGATTATCAACTTAAAGTGCTTCTTGGAGTTTAAATGGTGAAGGATTGGGTGTTGGTTGCCAAAGGAATTCAAGGAACAAATGGTGCAAGGTTCAATTTGGAGGAGTCCAAGATTCAAGTGGGTGCTCAAAAGGTGCTTGGAGAGGTTATTCATCCATGGGTACAAGTGAAAGTCAACAAGAGGATGATAGAGAATTCAAAGTGTGGGATCTGAGCATACACGTCTACCACCAACAATTATGGATCACAAATTCTTGCTTGAGGTTGCTTAGGAGCTTCACGTACTTTGTTTGGGATCCCAGAGGAATCTTGAAGAGGAAGCATGGGTGGCAACTCAAGGATGAGTGGAAGCATAAGCCACCATGACACAAGCTTCACTCAATAGTCTAACTTGAGGACTTAAAACCAAAGTGCTAGGTGGGAGACACCCCACCATGGTAATATCCTTCTAGCTTTCTCTCTTTTAGCTTCTATTTCATGAATAATTGGTTATTTTGCTTGGCTGGATTAGTTTTATTTTGATGGTTGTTAGGTAATTTTAGTAGAATAATGTGTTTTTGGGAGTTTTATGATGATTTGGGACTTGAAAACTTGTTTTGGATACCATGTTTGATGCCTTAGAGGCAAAATTTTTGTTACAGGAACAGAGATCTGTGCATCCGCATAGCCTTGTGCATGCGCACAGATCCCCTGTTTTCCTGTCCTTGTGCGTCTGCATAGCGATGTGCGCCCGCACACCCCTAAATACTCCATCTGTTCGCACCACGCGCACGGCTGGTGCGTGTGCATACCACCTTTCCTTTCTGCTTGTGCGCTCGCACACCGTGTGTGCGCTCGCACACCTACCTTTTCTGAAAAAAAAAACTTTTACCTATGCACCCGCACACTCTTTTAGCAACTCTCTGGTCGCAGCGCATGCACCCCTTGTGCGTGTGAACACAACTCCTTTTTCCCTTTCGTGCGACTGCACGCAACCTCGTGCGTCCGCACAGGTCGCGGTAAATCTTCTGTTCGCACCGCTCGCACACTGCAGTGCGCTCGCATACCCTCTCTTTTCCCTAGCGTGCGTCCGCACAAGTCTTTTCTCTCTTCTCTCTTCTTTCTTCTCTTTACTTCTTCTTTTTTCTTCTCTTTTCTTTCTTATTTCTTTTTCTTCTTTTATTCTTCTCTTCTCCGGCGAAACTCCGTCGCTGCGAGCCTCACAGTGGCTAACACAAGTGCCACTGTTGCCTATCGCTTTCTTTTCTATTCATCATCTTTTCAATTTTCTAGTTTTAATACTCTTTTTTATGCTTAGTTGCTTGCTTAATTTTTATTTTTTTTATTTAACTTTAGTTATTTAGCTTAACTTTTGCTTAATGGCTTGTTTGTTGCATTGCAAGTGTTCAAATTTCTAATTGATGGGTTGTTGATGTTTGCATTTTTGCTTGAATTAATGAATATGTGCACCACATACGTGTTTTTTTAATTGCCTGGATGAATTTTTTGTCTTATTCATATGTTGTCATGACCATAGTTGTCAGAACCGAACCGGTCAGGCTACTGGGTCACTGGTTCAACCGGTGGGTCACTGGTTGAACCGGTTAACCCGGTCCCACATAAGTAAAATGTATAAAATAGTTGTTGTAGCCTTAAGTTGTAATGAACATAAACAAGATCATTAAGCTTTTGATGCTCTAACCGATTCCTTTTCTTTGAGTGAATGTGTTCAAAAATGCTCCAGTTACGCTCACAACCTGAAGAACTGCAAGTTTGACTCAAAACACGAATTGCTAACTTTTGCAGGTTTAGTACTCCACATCCATAAGATTCCCACCATTGATCTTAACATAAAAAGAAAACAATCACAATCATAAATATCAAATCTTAAACATATCACAATCATAAAAAACTAATTTTAATACAAAATTTACCAGGCATCACTGTGCTTCGCTCACGTATTGCAGACTGTCTCCCAAAGTATCCTTCAGCATTCTTAAAGATTCTCTTCTCACTTGTCAATTTAGTAATCAAATCAGCATTACCGTAAGCATATCTCTCAATCACATCTAATAGGCCAGAAATTGTTTCTTTGTGCTTGTCAAATTCTGCAGAATTAAATCGAAAAGCTGGATTTAACCAATAACCAGCAGCATGAAGGTTTCTTTTAAGTTGTAAATCCCAACGTGAATCTAAAATCTTCAAATAAGGTTCAACAACCCTCTTTCTTTTTTGAAACCTCTTCACCATGTCTTCCCTAGCCTTATACATAGCTTGATAAAGGAAACCCATTGCAGCTCTATCTTCACTATCCATAATACGCAATACATGAACAAGTGGCTCCGTAAGCTTAACAATATCAGTGCATTGATTCCAAAATTTAGAATCTAAGACTTGATCCACAAACTTTTTTGCTTTGGCTTCTTTAGAGTAAGCTGAACTTGTCTATTCTCTAGATGTCACCATAGCTCTCAATGCATTCTTTTGAGCCAAAATACTTTGCAAAGCAATAAAATTAGTGGCGAATCGAGTTGGAGCTGGACGAAGTATTTCTCGGCCGCCTGTGAACTGCCTCATCAAGTACAAAGGATGGCAGTGATTATAGATATACTTCGTAATCATTGAAGCTTGTGACACAGTTTCAGTCACTTCCACAAACTTTCCAATATCCTGCAACATCAGATTAATACAATGTGCCGCACAAGGAGACCAATCTCTGATTCCAACAACCTTCCAGCAGCAACGTAATTTGTAGCATTATCCGTCACTACATGTACAACATTCTCAAGACCAACAAATAACATAACATCCCTAAGCAACTTAAACAAAGCCTCAGCAGCTTTCGAGATATGAGAAGCATCAACTGACTTTAGGAAAACAGTTCCTTAAGGGCAATAAACCAAGAAATTAATTAAAGTACGCCTACAACGATCAGTCCATCCATCAGCCATGATAGTACATCCAGTTTGTTTTCAAATCACACAATAACCTTCAATCATCTTCTTTACATCTTCAACCAATTTACTCAACAAATAGCCACGAACTCTTTGGTAATTTGGCCCTTTATACCCTACACCCATATTTGCGATAGCATCGATCATCGGCTGATAATAAGCTGAATTAACCGCATTGAATGGAACAGAGGCATCCATCATCCATCTTGCAATAGCAATATCACACTTCTCCACAATTTCTTTGCTTTGGAGAACACTTTTAATACTTGGTTGAGCACTAGGTGTTGCTGCCGGTGGAAAAAAGGATTGTAGTCCCTTGAGTTATTTTCCAATTCCCTTTCTAGAGCTAGGTGCTGGAATTCTTGATGCTTGTTGTTGTCGCATCTCATTACGTTCAATCTCATCAAATTCCCTTTCAACGTCATCACAAGCACCATAACTTTCTGCATATTCTTCTTGAGTTTTCCTTTTCTTGGTCTGAAGATCTTCAATGTTTTGGGAGAATTGGTGTCTCACCGCAGCTGGCACCTTTCGACATGCCTCAATATCTCCACCTTTTCCAGCCAAATGATGCTTAACCCGGTTAATTCCTCCACCCTTAATATGCTTCTCGCAATAAATATATACCAGAGTAGTTTTTCCTTTATCCAAAACTTGTTTACAATGGCCCCATGCAGGATCAGTTTTTCCTCTGTTACTATTTTTTTGGGTTCCAATTGTTGGATCAGGAGTTGATCCTTGTTCCTGAGAAGTTGGTGTTGGTGTTTCTGATGGTGTATTTGATGAAGCCATCCTAAATTCCTAATCAACCAGGGTCCAGGACTAAATGAGTAACAATACACAACAACAATCCACTAACTACTAAGAATAATATCCAACAGCAACCAACAATTCACAATCAACAAACTGAAGTACTGAACAAAAATAAAACAGAAATCAAACATACCAAACATACCAAACAGCAATTCTCATCTGCCTACATACCAAAATCAAACAGAAATCAAACATACCAAACAACAATTCTCATCTGCCCACATACCAAAATCAAACAGAAATCAAACTATCAAACATTCAAACATATGTGAACCACCAATTAAAAAATTAACTTCAAAGTTCAAACATATGTAAACTATCAAACATGTTCTCATCTGCCCACATACCATAATCATTAATCAATTAACTTCAAAAAATTAAAAAATTAAAAATACTTACCTGCACAGCTGCACAGCTGGACCCTGAACCTAGAGGGATGGAGCGACGAGCGTCGAGCAGAGAAGAGGGAGACCTGGAGCGAGGAGCGACGAGGAGGCGACTTCAATGTTCAATCTTTGATGGATGGGGTGAGTCGCGCACTGCTCTGGATGCGGTGGTGAGGTGAGTGCCGCGTGGTTGAAGGCTTGAAGCTGACGGGCCGACGGGGCGACGAAGTTGCTGAAAGCCTGAAGCTGAAGCAGAGTAGGCGAGTAGCAGGGGATGGAGTCATGGCACCATGGTGATGGTGATGGTGGTCTCTCAACTCTCAACTCTCAAGTCTCAACTCAAACTGTTTGGGTATGGGAACTTGCGAAGGGAAAGTGGGAAATAGGGGAATGGGATGGAGGCTAGGGTTACAAAACGCAGCAGCTCTGCGCTTTTGTTTTTTTTTTAAAGAAACGACGTCGTTTTCCATCGCAGAAAAAAAAATTTTCGAACCGGTCCGGGTTAAACGAAACCCGCCGGTTTACCGGTTCTGATAAAACCTGGCCGGTTCAATGCGGGTCTCGCCGGTTCAGTTCCTTCTTCGGTTCGATGACTCACCCGGACCGGTTATAGCACCGGTTCGCCGGTTTTCCGGTCCGACCGGCTGGGTCGGTCTGGTTCTGACAACACTGGTCATGACCATATGTGTTAGACTATACCCTTGTTGGCATTCTAACTAAGAATCGTACACTTTTGAATGATGATGATGTTATTTTGGATTGAAATTTCAATCATGTACTTGATCATTGTCTAGAATTACTAAGCACCAAATTGATTTAGAAATTGACTTTTTGTCTCTTATTTGGTACAATTTTTAACAAGTACATATTGAAGTTAGTGAATTGAATGGAATTGCTTGTTCATCATCATTTTTAAGTCAATATAATCACATCACAGGGTATTTGCTCCTTGTTAATGCTTAGCATTTGTTTGAGTTGACTTGACTTGATTCTTATCAAGACTTGTCACTTTTTGTAGCAAGCACCTTCCCATGTGATTATTTGATTATTCTTAAGGATGAATAGGTAATTCTCTTCATCATTACATTGGTTATTGTTTGTTGTGCTTTTTTATATCAATTTTGCTCTTTCACTTGCACAACCTCAATATCCAATAATTTCCACATTCAATTCACTCTTGTTGCGATTGCCTAAGCTTGCTTGTGTTTTAATTGATGCTCATCTCTTAGTTGCATCTTAGGCCATTTAGTTAAGGAACTCATGTTTACTTTTTTTTATTGTGTGGATACCACTTTAACCGGCCATTGTGTGTATTCCACACCACTATGCAAACTTCCTCAATTAGATGCTTATTTCCCTCCCCTTTACCTTTTTGTGCTACTTGCCTATGAGTTCTAATTATACTTTATTCATTCCTTTCGAGGATGAGACATGAAGGCAAGGAGCCGGGAGGGGAGGAGGACACCGAGGATGGAGACGCCAAGAATGCGTTGGACATTGGCGATTTCCACACAACCCGAGCCCCCGCATCCACCAACCGAAGGTGGAGCTCTTGAGAGGTAATCTCCCCAGATCCTGTTTGTGCACGGAGGACCATGCAATGCTTAAGTGTGGGGGAGGATTCGTCATTTCGGGGGCGTAAACTTTCTTTTCCGAACACTTCGCACTTTATTTTTTGTTTTTTTTCATTATATTCCTTGTAGATATTTGGAGTGTTTTTTATTGTTGCATTGCATTTTCTTCATAGTTTATATCTATTGCATTTTGCATTTTTTGCATGGTATATATTTTATAGATAGAAGTTGTGATTAGATGATGTGAATAGCATATGCCTAGTTATCTTGATCCTAATTGTTCATGTTAATTTTTGCTTGTTGAAAATTTGGAAACGAACTAGGAAATTTTGAAAAATTTGCATCCATCACAACATACATACATATAGGAAATAAGTTTTGATGAAAAACAACAAAATTTCCAAGAATTTTGCTTCAAGGGCATTCTATTGAATTGATTTGAAAATTATTTTCAAACTTGCTTGAATGATTTCCTTATGGAACATAGAAGAGTAAAGAACAAATACCTTGTGAGTTTTTGAGCTATAATGAGTGGTTACACATTTTAACCACTAATTTTGTTCATTGTCTGATATATCTCTTCTAGGATTGTGATCTTGGTTTTGCTTGATTCTTTATTTTCGATGATTGATGTTTTGAATTGCATTGAGTATGATTGAGGCCATCTTTGATAAAAGCTTACTTTACCCATATAGCCTTACCCTTGCATCTACCATTGTTAACTCCTTTTGAGCTTTATCTACCCTATTGTTCTTGATATTAGCACATCACAACCTTAAGCAGAAAACCATGATTTATCTCAGATTGTATCCTTGATTAGCTTAGGTTGAGGAGTGTGCTTCATTTAAGTGTGGGAGAATTTTGGGAAACATTGGTAGTAAATGAAATTGTCTGATTTTGGGTATTCATTGAAAATTTTGGAAAATGGGTGCATTCATGTATGAGCTATTGAACCATATGCATTGTCTCTTAAAAAAAATCATAAAAAGGGGACAAAATTTACCCAAAAGAGAAAAAAAATGAATAAGGAATGCATATGTGACGTAAATGAAAGAGCATACATGAATGTGTATAAAAAGTGAGAATAGGAAGGTTAGGTTGCGTATTCTTGTCATTGGATTAAGAAATGTTAAGTTGGATACTTAAACTAATCAAGGATTCAACCATTTTAGTCCACTTAGCCATATCTATCCCACCTTTACCCTAACCCCATTACAACCATAGGAAGTCCTCATGATAATTGTAGTCATGCATCACTTCTTGTTGATTGTTAGATGAAAAGTAATTCCTTGAAAGCATAATTAGGAAGAGAATTGAGTGATTGAAACCCTAGACACCGAGTGATTAGAGTGTATACACACCTAGTGAGGGTTCAATTACTCGATTCTATGTCTCCATACCTCTTATCATGTATTCTTGCAAGTTGCTTCATTTTGATGAGTTGAATCAATTCTTTAGATTTTGGTTGCAATGGATTATTTCCTTGCTTTGCCCTAATTGTCTATACTTGCTTGGGAATTTGATTGTTTGTTTTCACCAATTTCATATAGATACTATAGATAGATATATAGGTATAGATAGTATTTACATACTTATATGCATATAGATAGTTGCATTCAATAAGCTGATTACCCCTTTTGATCATTCTTTTTGTTAGTTTAGCATGAGGACATGCTATTGTTTAAGTGTGAGGGAATTGATGAGTCCATATTTGATGGTATATTTTGACTCAATTTGGATGGATTCTAGCACATGAACTCACACTTAAGCACCAAAATAGCATACTTTTGTGTTTGATCCCTGATTTGATCTTAAATGTGAAAACATGCGTATTAATGCTTAGATTAGTGATTTTTAATTCCACTTTTATGTCATTCGATGCCGTGATATGGTTTGTGAGTGATTTCAGGCCTTGAAGGCAAGAATGGATGGGTAAAAGTGGAAGAAAGCATGTACAAGGGAGAAAACAGGAAGAAAACAAGGAAAAACACACACAGCGAAGTGTGCGTGCGCACAGCCCTACGTGCACGCGCACAAGCAAGAATTTCCATGTGTGCGTACGCACGAGCACCTGTGCGTACGCACATGTCCCTGCACGTGATTTTGTTAATGAAACACGTGCTACATGTATTTTGGGGGCTTTTGGCCCAAAATCTGAAGGCTTAAGGCTGAAATGAAGTGCTATATGAAGGGGGATTGAAGACATATGAAGGCATTAGGACTTAGCATTTATTTTCCATAGTTTCATAGTAGTAGGAGTAGGAGTAGGAGTAGAGTAGAATTGCTCTCTTAGGGTTTAATTTCCATCTTCATGTAGCATTTTATAGCAAGCTTAATTTTAGATTTTGATCATCTTTAATTGTAAGTACTCTTTAATTCCTCTTTAATTACTTTGTCTTTATTTTCATTTCCTTTGGTTCAAGTACTTTGTTTATAATTGCAATTTTGAGTTCTTGAAGTTTTGATTGATGAATTTTATGTTTCATGCTTTCTTTATGTTTGATTGCTTGTTTATGTTTGGTTTTGTTGATAGTTAGTTATAGTTTGTTATTTTTCCTTGCAATTTTCCATGTTTTACTTTTATGCACACAAGGTGTTTGTGAAAATGCCAACTTTAGAATTTGAGTAGATTTTCCCACCTTGGCTTGTGGTTTGAGTTCCTAGGATACTAAAGTCATAATGTCCGACATTTAGTTGTAATTCTTGGGTAGTTAGTTGACTCTTGTTTCCATTGATGCTAGCCTTTTATCAACTAGTTTGGTAAGTTGGTTAGGACTTATGGATTAAGGTCAATTATACTTTCTTGACTTACTCCTCGATGGTTGGGGTTGACTAGGCAAGATTGACTCATCATAATTTCCATAGTTGTGGTTATGGCGATGATAGGATTCCTTGGATTCTCATTCCCAAGTCAAGGCTCTTTTATTGCATTTATAGCATTTTCACTAGTTTTTTATCCTATTTACCTTTGCTTGAATTAATCTCCAATTTTGCTCATTACTTAGATCTTTTATTGCTTAGTTCCTTTAATATTTCGTTCTTTAATTCAAAAACCTCTTTTGCCCTCACAACCGAAAGAGAAACACTTTCAATTGCATCCTAGAGAGAACGACCCGAGGTTGAAGTACTCTTGATCTCGGTTATTTGATTTGAATTTAAACATTTGATTTGGGGAATCAATTGTTTGTCTAGACTATACTTGCAACGAACATATTCTATTTTGAGAAATTCTAGACTAACAATGATTCTTCTTCGTCAGGGACCCACTGGTCCTGAGAGGCTAGGGAATTCCAGATTCCCTGCGCTCTGCACTAGCGTTTGAACGCCCAGGGTCTGCTCCCTGGCTGGCATTCAACGCCAGCAATGCTGCCTATTTGGGTCGTTGGACGGTCTGCCGAGCCAGAGCTCCCTGGCGGGCGTTCAACTTTTAATGACACTGCATGCATCCAGAGTATTCTATTTTTACTGCTGAACAATTCTATCTCTGTTCTGACTGCTGCATATGATCATGACCCTAAAATAAGTGAAAAATGAAAGAAAATAAATAATTAATTAAGGTTGGGTTGCCTCCCAACAAGCACTTTTTTAACATCATTAGCTTGACAGTTAGCTCCTTACGGAGGTGAGTATGGGCTCAGAGTTTCACCCCTTACAGTGAACTTTCTTCCTGTCCTCTCATGAATGAGCTCCACATACTCTAAAGACAGGATATGACTCACTGTATTTGGTAAGACTGGCTTCTTAGTGAAGACAACTCTTAAACCAGGTGAGAGGCCTTCATTTGGGACTTTCTTGTCCCTCCAGCCTTTAGATACTTTCTTCTTAGTACTTTTATTCTTAGAGCTTGTTGAGGGCTGCCCAACACCAAACTTAGAATTGATTTTTGGGAGCTCTGTAAAGCTCTACACAGAAAGAGAGGGTTGGAACACTAGGTGTTGCACAGTTATCCCTCTTTTATTAGAGGGAGAATTGGGAGGAGGCATCTTGAACAATATGTGGTCCTCCACTAGTTGTAGAGTTAGTTCTCCCTTAGCCACATCAATGATAGCATTGGCAGTGGCTAGGAAAGGTCTTCCAAGGATGATAGAGTCATCCTCGTCTGCTCCAATATCCAAGACTATGAAGTTTGCAGGGATGTAGTGGTTTTCAACTTTTACCTGAACATCCTCTACTAAGCCATATGGCTTCTTCATTGTCTTGTCTACCATCTCTAGTGAGATATTTGCATATTTTACCTCAATGATGCCCAGCTTCTCCATTACAGAGAGTGGCATGAGGTTTATACTTGACCCTAGGTCACATAGAGCCTTCTCAAAGGTCATGGTGCCTATGGTGCAAGAATCAGAAA